>NC_142104.1:19370000-19687500 GCF_056152115.1 Neolamprologus brichardi | reverse complement strand
ACATATAACTGTAAGACGTTCCTGCTAGGTAGACCTGGGCAAATCAGAAAGAATCAAAAAGTGGCCTAATTTATATGGCAGTAAAACGTCCAAAGAAAAATACAAAAGAGTCAGTGAAATATAAAAATAAACATAAAAAAATGTAAGAAGAAAGAAAGACTTGATACATGATCCAGAGGAACTGCGTGGACTGAAGAGGTGGGAATAATAAAGCCAAGATAGAAACCAACGATAACACAAAAAAAGAAACGAATCACAGAAATAATAAAGTCATAACAAGAAGTCAAAATGTGCAGAAAAAAACTCAAAGAACTTGAATCTTCACTAATATAAACCAAACCACCAGACTGCAAACCACAAAATCATAGCAAATTCCAGAGATCACGATTCTTCTAATCTGTATAATTGAATGTGTTTGTGTAAAAAAAATCACATTGAACACACTTTATTACTCCAGTGGGCCATTCTGACCCATAGCTATGGGGCTGATTACTGATAATAAGACCTATTCAGTGGACCAATAACATTCAGTGCGAGCTCCAATCGAACTATTTTCACATTCCTTTACAACATTTTCACTCTTTAAAATTCAAGCTCACATAAAGCTCTTATTTTTTGTCTATGCTGAATTGCTCAGCTCTGTTTTTGAAAGCAGCGGTTTAAAGTGCTTACAAAATCTATGAATATTCAAATAAAAGTATGTTAATTCAACATGTTTTATACAAAAAAAAAAATGTCATCTTTAAAATGGGATTTAATACTATTATTATAAAGTTATTCATAAATGATAATGTCATGGTGCCTCTCAAATGTTCAGTATCCATCAAATTAAAGATTCTCTGACTGTCAATGAAGCCTCTACAAAGCAAAAGTTCCCCATTTTTTCCTGTGCAACAACACACTCTCTAAATTACTTTTCTGTTCCTGTGTAATGGCTCGTGTCCATCTACTGTTGTGGCTTATACCTAAGTAATTGCTAAGTAGTTGTGAACGTAGTCTTTGCCCTTTATCTTTTAGTGAAGCAACATTTAGAAGAATAAAATTCCACATAGTGATATGTAAAAAGAAAGCTTTCAAAGGATGCGAGTATGACCTTACTATTTCCATAGGAATAAAGAGGCTAAGGGATAACAAAATGCACTTGATTAATTGATCCTCAGTAAGTGTAACCGTCTGTATAAAAGCAGATGTTTTGGCAGTTTGCTGGTCTGGAGAATTCAACATGTCTGTGAAGCACAATGGCACAATGTTCCCAGGAGTGGACGTCTTAGCGAATTCAACGCAAGGTCAACGTTCAATTTCAGAACTGGGAGAAACTGCAAAAAAACCCAAAAAACCCAAGAGCTACATCTCAGGTCTCAATTAGTCTGAAAAATGTGGGACAAACAAGACAAAAGTGGAAATGTTTGGCCTTGATGCACTGCACCAAACACAACGTATCAGCACAACCTCATACCAACTTTCAATGTTCTGGGTTTGTTTGTAGCCTCGTGATCTGGACACCTTGCAGTTGACAACGAACTTCTCTGTATACCAAAGTATTTTAGAGTCAAATGTGAGCTGTCTCTCTGACAGATGCCAAAACTGAGTCAAATGATCCAGAGCAGAGCAGAAAATGTACAACAGAAGGGCTGGGCGTGTTGCAATGACCCAGCCAAAGTCCAGACCTCAATGTGATTGAAATGCTGCGGTGGGAGAGCTGTGTATGAATAAATGTGTTTAAATCTCATAGAACTGAAGCTACATTATAAAGAAGAGTGAGCCTGAATTCCTCCACTGATAAAATCATACAGAAAAGGATTGCTTCAAGTTCTTTCTGCTAAAGGTGGTTCTACAAGCTACTGAATCGTGGGGAGTACTTAGTTTTTCACAGGGCTTCAAACATATCTATGAAAAGCTGTTTTTAAGATTGCATACATCACTTGTTCTTTTTAAAGTGAACATTTTTTGGCTTCACTGCTGTGTATTTTTTAAATGACACGGTCTTTATCTGAAAAGATGAACACACTTTTTAAAGCCAAGGACTTTTTAGTTCATTTATCTACTTTTTGCAAGCGTCTTTTTTTCATTTTTTGCTTAGCAGTCAATGGCAGCTTAACCTCTGAGACCTACAGTTTTCAGAGACATGAGAGAGCACTTTGCTTTCGAGATTAATTAATGAAGAGACAGAGTTTATTGTGTACATCAAAAACCAGATTTAATTCAAGTTATTCAAGAAAGGCAGAGGTTAGTACAAAAAAAAAATTCTACATCTCTGAGAATTTTCATGAATATTCACTGAAATGCAACAGGCTTCTTTAAAGGTGACATGTTATGCTCATTTCCAGCACCCTCCTTTGAATTATGTCTACCGGTGGTTCTTTGCAAACCTGATTCACAGTTCAAATATGTGTTTTACACTGGATCTTGGCTGCCCATTGCAAACAGAAGGTGTGAACAGCAGGCTGCTGTGCTCACAGACAGAGGTGAGTTAATAAACATATTTATGATATCAGATACAGAGGCAATGGTGGACTTGTTTAATATGAGCATTGTGTGAGTGCTCAGAATCTGTATGACAAAAAATAAGGAACGGTGTAATAGGTCAGACTTAATTTTGCCATGTATATATATTTATAGCAGCTTTAATTGCTTTATTTTTTAGTTTGTTTAATGTTCTTTTGTTGGACTGAAAAGATAATGCCTGATATTGGAAGTCATGCTGTCAGAATCACTCTGGCCCATTATGACATGGATACAGGATGTCTGGCACCAGGATGTAGCACATTCATGTCCTGTGGGTTGTAGAATGGCTCCTCTTTGGATCCTGCTTGCTCTTGTGCACCCTGCAGCACATCTGATTAGTATTTGGGAAGTTTGGAGGCACTACGTATTTGACTGGCTTGCAACAAAGTTTAGGTGGCTGATGTGAGTCAAGGGACCCAAAGTTTCCCAGCAAAACAAAGTGTACACCATACTGACTGTATGTGACCATCAAGGTAGAAAAACATGCATCATATCAAAGGTTAGCAGTCACTACTGTGTATTTACTTTGCAATAGAACCTGAAACAGTGATGCAAAATCAAACAATTATTAAAAAATTATTTTAAAAAAACAACAACAACAAAACCCATTACTGATAGACTTGCCCAGCAATAAAACTTGAAGTCCCTTTTTAGTGATGAGTGGATGAGGTGATGCCCTTCTTCTGTGGCGATTTCTTCAAGTCAAAGAAAATAGACTTTTAAAAAGAAATCTGCACATACCCGGCTGTTGTTTATAGTCTGCAAGTTCAACTGATTCTGAGTAGAGAAAAACTAAGACATATCTAAGAGATCTTTGTACAGTTTTATGCATGCATAAAAAAGCTGGGAACGAGAAAGAAAAATAGCACTAATTTAACAGCTGTTTTTTCAGAGAATAGTCTTGTGTTTGTCATATCGGCACTGATAAATCAAAGAAAAGAAGTCTGCTTTTAAATCTCATGAACTGAACAAGAGAATCTCTCTTTAACAGGCATTACCGTGTACTGACAATAATAAGAAAATGTGCCTCATCCATCATTATCATCCTAAAACAAGCTTTTAGAGGCTGACCAGCAAAGAGACATGTAAAGGGAAAGATATCACTTATTGAGAAAATTTGTTAGTTTGTTGCCTGAGACTTAAGATGTAGACCTCAAAGGGATATAAAAAAAAATCTTATTCTTTACTAAACATCACAAACCAAAATTACTGATGAGACTAATATGCATGACTCTGGCTCATCCACCACGGTGGATTAGAAAGTCAGTTGCTTATCTGTGCCTATACCACAGTAGGACTAGGAGTAAGGGATATGATTATGATTAGTTAAATGAACAACATTTCTCTCAAACGTTAAATATGTCGGTTTGAAAACAGATCGTAGTTCTTTGCCCCTGTTGTCAGATCATCATGGAAAGGCTTCGAGAATAATGCCTTTATTACCAGTCTGATGTGATGGCATCTGGAGCTGGAGGTTTTTGAAGGCTCACCTTCCGGCCGCCACTGCCAAATTTTAGGTGTAGCTCTCGTGGACTCATTCTGCTTTTTCCTTTCTTCCACAGAGGAGGAATAATGGTCACCGTTTGGATGCTTGTGTTGCTTGCACTTCAGGTATGTCGCGCAAGTGGTGGATAACGTAGCATTGAGCTGCCCACCTCCAGCGGAGACGAGAAGAACAGACTGAAGAGGTCTTTCCAGAGTACTTCTCTTTAAATCCACACTCACATTTTTTTTTTTAAAATCAAATACATCTTTTGATTTAATTGATACTCATTCAAGTGACAACTCTTGCCGGACTGGAGCTGGAAGGGATATTTTTCACACTCCCCAACTCCTGTAAGGAGACGCTGATGGAAGCTCGCCTTTAAAATACAACATCAGCTCAATGAAACATAATTCCAAAAAAAAGGGTGCACTGTTAAATGTTGACTTTAGAAACATTTAATCTCACCTCAAGGTTCAATAAGTACAGAAGCTATTCTGGAGCAACAAAAGCAACACTTTTCCCCTCATGTTTAGATTAAATTTGAGTTGGAAATGTTACTCTTCACCTTGAAAGCAGTAGTTTATTTGAACGACTAAGGCATCCATGAGAAGAAGAAGAAAAAACTAAGACCTTGTGGTGAGATCGGAATAAAAAAAAGTTACATGAACTTATTTTGTCTTTGCTTCTTTGCAGAGGTCTCAAACCATGCTGAATTAGTACTAGTTCATTCCCAAAACTGTTGATTAGTCCTCCTGACCTTAGCTTAGCTTAAACTTAGTGTCACTTCAAAGAAAATATTATTTCAGCACTAAAACCGCTGATATGTGATATCAGCATCTACAGCCTCACATTGATGCAACCATGCAGGTGATCACCTTTAAAAAGTCATTTCTCCTAACCACCCGATTGTCTCACAGGCTTCATAAAAGGCGTCCGCTGAATGAGAGGAAAAGAGAAGCACGAACTGATAAAAAAAAAATGACAACATGAAGGCAAATAAACACAGCTCAGTGCACAAAGATAGAAAATGTTTATGAAAACGATGCACAATACTGACATTCAGAGTTAATGCTGGCACTGTTGTGCACGTTACAGTTTGCTCGACTGTCAACTTGCTAAACAGAAGCAAGTTAGTTTGCTTGTTCTTTGGTATTAAAAAACAAAACAAAACATGTTTTCCACCTGCACAGCACGGAAAATAAGATCGCACAATTCTGTAATTTAACACAAACTATAAGGCAGCAGAGAACAAAACACAAACATAGTGTCATCAAACGCTTACAATAATGCCAGACGATTTTCAAACCTTAAAAAATTACTCTAAAGTGCTTCACGAGCATCAATAGATTGTCTAAATAGGAAGCAACTATGTGGCTTCTAGTCAGAGAGGTTTACAGTTGATTGTCCGACATTGTGCTTTCAGATTACAGCAAGAGCGGCAAGCACATTCAAACGCATCACAGCGTGCTCACCGCTTCTATTGTCTACAGCAAAACGGAAAATCTCTCTGTTCCGGTGGAGCCACCCTGTGCTGCTGACCCTGTGTTTCCTGTTTTTCCTCAGTTAGACCAAATATTAACCTGTTCGGTTATTTTAAATTTAATTGCGGCTATAATTTTACCACATTTCTATATATTTTGTTCTGAGTGAACAGCAGATGGCAGCAAAGTTGAACTAAATACCTAAAAGTATTTAGGACAGTCCATAGTGTCAAATATCCTTTGGTGTTATCCAAAAAAAAAAAAAAAAAAGTTGTTGAGAGTAAACAGAGAGTTTGTTTTATAAAATGATAATAAAAAAACCTGCTTTTATGACTGTTAAAAGACATGCCTGCATACATATTAAAATGTCTTTAGTACATATGCATAGTCAAATGAAAGCCTGCCTTGCAGTCACTGTTAATATGAAAACAGGCTTTTGTCAAATGTGACAAACATCTGCTGCTACATTGATATGGCAGTTCTCAAAGTTAAAGTGCATCAAGTTAGTCAGTCATAATCCCAGTTAACTGCAGGGCCAGTTTCACGAGGCAGTTTGTAAAAAGTTAGCCTAAAAGGCTCCAATGTTCTGATCATGGCTTGTTTGATTTACTTGCCTATTTACTCTTTAACCTATGTGTCCAATATATTATAACAGTTCACTCATCAAACCCACTGCAAAATTATTTGGTGCAGTTTTCCTTGCTTGACAAACTGCCCCAAAGTAAACTGCTGAAAGTAAACCAACAATTTTTTGCATAAGTAGCCTACAGTGTGTCTTCTTTGGCTAGTGCACACCCACACATCTACCTACAGTGTCATCATAAAAAGTAAGTAAACATCAGGAAGGTGCTTGTGCACATGTACAAAATGATAACAGGTTGAGGACGCTGCAACTAATGAACTCCTCGGCCTCTGGTTTAATGTTGAGGGTTAAATTTTTGCAGCTGAAAGTCTAGATTATCCTCTGCCTGATATGTTCCTGCAGCCAAAGCAGTAAAGGCTCTAAAGAGCTCGGCCCATCAGGCACAGCCTCTGTGTACATCTGCAGCAGTACTTCTTGTAAAACAAACAGCAGTGGCAAGCTCATGCTCAGTAGCTCATATAGCAACGTGTAGTCCTGTGCGTTGTCTCTCAGGTGGCCGGCAAAGGCCCGTGCTGCATGACATGCACGCTGGGACAGATACCGGGGGGCATTGCACACAGCACGAGTCACACTCAGAGGCCAGCTCAGCTGTTTCCTCATGAACGAGCTGAAGGTACCTGCTGCGGGTTCACTCTGCAGGTCTGCCGGACTGCTGGAGGGGGTGATATCTTCATCAGTAGGATGCTGCTCCTGAATGCAATCACGATTCTAAGAGAGAGGAGGTGATGGGAGGAGAGGTTAGACACCTTGCATCCATCATTGTCAGAGGAAGGTGGATAAATACGCACAGGTCTCACTGAGGGTAGAGAGAAAGTCCTCCGTATGCTCGTCCCATTGTTCCGCTGATCAAAATGCAGTTTGCAGTAGAGTTTCCCTGTAAGATCAAAGTGAAGGTCAAGATGAGCCATTTCAGTGATTTTGTGCCATGTAGGTAATATGTGGCTACGCCATTTGGAGAAGCATACCCTCTTCAGAGTGGAAAGCATGCGCTCCCTGTCGAAGAACAGAGCTGCAAGTCGAACAGCGGAAACACTCCCTGTGGAAGTAAAGCCCCTCGGTGCAGATCCTTTCCACCATATAAACACGCTTCTGACACGAGTGACACTTGTCACCCGATGGGGGAAACGCCCTTTGTACTGAGCCGCCCTGGGAAAACAGCAAAATCATACAAGTGAATTTTAGATCTGTCACTATAACTGACACACTGAGGCTGAGTCTCAGCTTCCTTTTCAATGATCCTGCCCTTATTTACTTACTTACTCATGTGTACTCACTGGTTGTAAACACAAATACTTGATTATAATTACCTACCAGGAGTTGTTCCTTTATACTCTACTAGTGTAACTCTTGCTATAATATCTGGCTGTTAACGGCATCCAATTTACATATTTTTCTCTCTGGCCTGCAGCGCTCCTTTTCCACCTCCAGCAGTAATGTTTCTTCCCAAGCTACAATGAAATACGTAAATGGATTAATCCTGCGTTCCATTTGCTTCGGAGATCAGAGTTGGAAGCGATGCCACTTCCATGCTGTGTACCTTTCAGTAGAAAAGTCGGAAAAGGTAGCGTCAACACACAACAGTGACTGTGCAGATGACCAATTTTAGCATTTCCGTTGTTTACATTCCCTTATGCTAATTTGGATTGTAAAGTTGGGGCTGTTCTGACTTTCTAAACTGGACTTCCAACTTCCGACTATAAATGGTGCACACTATATTAACACTACAGGCCAGGAGTAAAACACATAAACTGGATATTTTGGGGGGTTGAAATGGGCTTTTTAAGTTGGAGACAGCTTTTTGGGGAAGGGTGGAGCAGAGAAACCCTAAGAGTGAAACCACAAGAGTACACACTTCTGTCCTCTGAGGACTGCCAGTAATTAAAAGCAAAGGGCAAAAACAGCAGTTCAAGCAAAGCTCTCATGCAAAGCACATGACAATAATAGAAATCTGAGGTTAAAGTACTTCTTTTTTTTCTATTGAAACAAAGAATAAACACACTAGAAAACTAATGAACGATGGAGAGCACTGCAAACATGCCACAACTGTGTCCTAAAACACATGCAAATGAGGACACCGTGAGGGAGCACCGAGACACAGAGGATAGTGTGGGATCACACATCAAGCTGGAGATATTCACCTTAAGTACATCAGAGCTGTTTCCTGAGAACAACCCGCTAAGGTGGACGGCTTTTTCCTTTATACTCTTTGCATGAAACTCTCTAACCTGTTGTGTCTGAGCTTTTTTCTGCAGGATGGCAAAAGAAAAGTCATCAGTTCATCCACCAACCCTTTTTGTGTGCGCAGGCAAAATTAGGCAGACTAATAAATGCTTAATAAGCACTGCGCACGTAAGTGATGACAGACCTTTCTATCGTCTTCTCAACGAGAAGCAGGATTCGACAGCTAAGTGTCTATTGTCAAGAGGAGAACAAAGATGTCGCTGTTTGAAAAGCCGCCCTATTATATTAATTTCACACCTGAGTTGATGTAATTACTCTAACTGTACGGGAACAGAAAACCGGGATAGTCACACAGTCCTGGCAGAGAAATGAGAGACTAGTATATGAGTTCAGCCAAAGTCATGAATGAAAAGGACAATTACTCATTTTCAGATTAGATTAAAATAATGATGTAATTTATCTCAACATTAATAACACAGGTGTGGGTAAAATATCTGAAGCCAGCAGCTTAAAGGAACATTTTCACATAGCGGCTGACCTATATTTGAAAATACACGTCCAAAGCAGTCAGATTGGGCATTAAACAATCTCTAATCAGTCAGTTCCATCGTATAAAGTCTGTATGATGTCTGAACAAGAGGCGACACTTAAACCAATCAACATGTAAATAAGGAAAACATCACACAGTTTCTGTGGCTGATTCTCTTGACATTAGTCAGAGTTTATGTGTTGAAATAGCGTCATTGTTTTTACAATCTCAAAATCAGAGGAGTGTCAGTGGACCATTCATGTCAGTCTAGAGCTGGAGCCAGAAGGGGGTTAGCTTAGCTTAGCATAAACAGTGGAATGAGGAAAAAAAACATATCGTGAATTCATATCCTGTTTATTTATTTATATCGCACCAATTCACACCAGTCGGCTGGAGAATCTCACATTATTGGAGAAAAATCCCAACAATCAAGCAACTCCTCTATGAGCAAGCACTTTGCAACAGTGGGAACAAAAACCTCCCACAGAACAGCTGTAAGTTCTAATATCTTCCTGACTCTTGCTAAAGAAATAAATCTGAGAGATTGTGTCTGTTGGCAGTCCAACAAAAAAACAAACTGAGTTGCATGTTTCTACCCCTGCGCTCACTGTTTATGCTAAGCTAAGTTAGCGATCTTCTGACTCCAGTCATGGACAGATTTGAGAGTGGTAATAATTTGATAGCTAGTTAGCAACAGTCTGATAGCTCTAAAAAAATATGGATTTCAAAACTTTTGTAAGGGATCATAAAAAAGACTAAATTAAAGGCCAAAAACTTCCAACAACGCTAAATATAGATAAGCTAAGTTAGCAAAGGAGAAAAGTGCTCCTAATTTAAAACTAAGCAACATCTACAAAAAAAGGACACTTCACTCAGATTATAATAATTTACCAGTCTATTATTTCTTTCTGCCACCACCTGAAATAGCTCAAAGTTACCTTTAATAAGTACATGCATTATTTTTCTTCCCGTACTTAAAGGAAAGTGCATTCAAAACTAAAATATTCCTTTGCACTTTAATTTCTACATTAAATTACTTGATATTAGATTGATATGTCACTGATACCTTTGTAATGCAGAATGGAGTCGGTGCAGGAAATGGTAAATGGTCTGTATTTGTATAGCGCTTAGCGGAAACCCATTTGCAGCTTGTGACTGCAGATTTGCGAATAATCAGTGTGTCTGTTTCAGTTTGTGCCAGGTCTATAAGACTACTCTTGCAAATTTTTGTCAGGCTGGATAATAAAGGGGCTGACTTCACCATCAGACTGCATATTACACGAGCCTAAATGTATAATCAGAACATGATATATAATCAACATTCACTCCTTTTTGGGAAACGCAGCAATCACAGTGATTTAGAAAGAGGACAGAATGAAAAAACAGACATAAAACAAGAGTTACAGAAATAAAAGAAGAGGCACTGTTCACCTCAGAGATGTGTTCGTCCACCTCCTTGAGACGATGGAGGACTCTTGTCATGAAATGGACTGCTGACTGGCAGGAGGGAGGAGAAACAGGGGGCTCTGCACCCTCCAGCTGAGGCTTCGTCTCAGCATGCGCTAGATCGACATGTCTGAGCTTCACTACAGAAAATGGATGTGGGGGCTGAAGCTGGGGCTGGGGTTTGGGCAGAGTCTTTGGAGGCAGGCGGACTAACTGTTGTGCTGCTTTTCTGATACTGACTTCAAACTGAAAGGGACAATGAACATGTGAGTTCTTATAACTCGTCACTAAGCAAACAAACAACGAATCCTTTGTTTTTTTGTGCATCCACTCAGAGATCAGATACTGTAAAAAGCCATACGGATAATTTCAACCCATTAACTAAAAATAATCAGCCATTTTAAAGCACAGCACTAGTTTTCACATTGATTTCCTGCCCCCTTGGCAGACATTAGTCATGCTAGCACAGTATGAAAATCAGCCCGCATAGGTAATATATCAATATGGGCCTGTTGGCTTTATGTTTTCCCAGAGTTATGTAACCATCTCGTGGTCATGCATGTGTAAGAAGAACCTGTTTTTAAAGAAGATTTATTTGGGGGGATGGTCAAGAATTGGAAAACCAGCCTGACATCTGAGACTGCAAGTCAGCAACCGAAGACTCAACGTGAATGAAAGAATTTATGACATTGCTGACTTTTGCTTTTTGCTGGTTTTCCAACAGCTCAGCTAATGAATGCAATGCTTTGACTTCAGCAGTGGCTGAATAGGACACGATGTTTTTTTTTAATCTCATTGGTTACGACTATTCGCAAACATAATAAGCAGCCATCTTAGAATGTAAGTTAATGTATGTGAAATTCCAAAAAATGTTCAAGTGACTTTAAAATTTTAAGTTTTTCTATCAAAGAGTTCTTGTTTGTCCACAAACTGCTTCATCCTGAGCCTGTTCAGTGACTATCTGTAATACAGGCGTGGATCTTATATTTATATAATGTGAGATTCTGAATAAATAAATAAATATCAAATGTGAAAATTAAATAAAGCTTGAATTTAAAGCTAACTGCAAAGCAAGCATGGTTTACTTTATTTAAGTAACAAACAGATGTCTAATTGTGTATTTTAAATTTTGAGATTTCAGTTTTGTGCCAGCTTCACTGAGGGTGCGTGTGCAACGTGATTGCAGTCAAGCATGAAGGCATTTAGCTGGTTTCTGGAGTAAAATTAGGGACTGTGTCAGTCAGACCCAAAGAAAGCAAAACCACAAGTATGGCCTTTTAAAGATCCCCAAAAACCTCTATTTTGGAAGAATTCTGCTAGAGCCTTATACAATAGTTACATCTGTTACTAAAATCCACTACATGAAGTACATATATTGGACATGCTGTAATTTTATAGGTTTTAAACACTTTTTTCAGATGCATTTGGTTTGTCTAATTTGTGCAGTTCTGGACTACCTGTGTCACAGGAGAAGGTTTGGGTGGGACCGGAGGTCTGAGTTTAACGGGCAGACCGTCAGTGAGGTCGAGAGTACGGAGGAATGAGGACTCCTCCGAGTCTGACTGTGATTTTGCAGAGGGTTAGTAAAAAGAACAGAAACAGAAACATATGAGTAGATTAAATACCAGCAGCAAAATCAGACAAGAGAAGATTTTGAAGCACTAGCAAAAAGGAAAGTTTTGTCAGATTAAAACCACAATCCACTGTCTGAATCGAGCTCATAACTGGGGAAATTTAAATCATATTTATAATCCATGAAATAAAAAGCCAAATTCTGTGGCGATTTTACCATTTCTGACCTGTTGTTTAGATAAATGTAGTGCATACAGTACTTAGTACTCAGGAAATACAATAAAATCTACATACGATTGCGAGACATATTGGTGTATAGTTTCTACCTGTGTTTTGCGGATGGTGTAGTTCGGTTTATTTTCAAACTTGGCCAACAACTGCGTAGCCATAGAGCGCACTTTATTTTCCTTTGGATCCGGCCTGTCTCGTACTGTGGAGCCATTACTGGCCAAGTTAGTGGCCTAAAGAGAGACAGACAAAACTTACTGCATAAAAAAACCTGCAAAATGATCAACTATGCACTTGCAAATTATATGCTAACAAACCTCCTCCAAATAGAACTTCCGCCTTCTTTTGTAAATGGGGTCTGTACCGTCTAGCTTCTTCTCTTCCTAAAAACAAAGAGCAAGGAAAAAAATCTGAATATATGACAGTCATGATTAATCAATAACAAGCAGGAATAAAGCAAACGGAAGGAACAAACAAAAAAACTTGCACTCAGTGCGCTGAACTTGAACACTTCTGCGCAGAGTTACCTTTGGCACCCGTTTCCTGGTCAGTGCAAAATTGAGCACATTATTATTACTTTTGACTTCCTTCGACGGATAATCTTCATTGTTTTCATCCACTCCTCTGGAACCTGCAGAATAACACATGACTGTATTAACAGCTTCACATTTTTCAACCGTGAACAGCCAGTAACGTCACATTATTGTGAAATTCCCTTACAGATCACAGAATATGTAAGTGGTTTGGGAGAAAAGAGGAGAGCTCCTGTTCATTTCCCTGAAACAGTGAAGCTGAAGTAAGAAGTTGGGGGTTAAATATTCCAAAAGAGTTAAGGCAGAAATTTTAAAAGCACTTCTGTTGAGACAGACAGCTGCATGCTGTTGAGATTCTCAGACTTCGCAACCTCGCAGTGCTGGTGCAGATACACATTCCTTTCATACCATTACACTTGATTAACAGGATGGAACAACAAGCGAATTTTTTCACAGAAAATCCAAAGGAATGTAAAACCTTCAACGCCGATGGAATTTGGTGTAAAAGATAAGGAATAAAAACAAAACAGAGGGAGAAATATTACGAATACCAGGCTTCAGTGGCTATAACTAACAACACAGAATAATAGAGCAGGGCACCTGATGCAGGTAGAGGCGTTCCACGGAAGAGCTCGTAGAACTTGGACAGGTAGTTGATCATCTTGGTTTTATCCAGCTCCTCTTTACTCAACTCCTTCGCAGATGTGAATGGACGAATCCCAAATTCCCGCTCACTGATGTCAAATGCCAGCTGGAGGTTTGCAACGTGGTCCTCGTCGTTTAATGAGTCAAAATCTCTGATGGAGGCAAAAACAGTCACACTGAGTATTAAATAGTATAAATATATTATGTTTTTTTATTGTAATTTAACACAAGTTGTCAGAGTTTTTTGACTGTTTTGCTTTTGTCTGGTACTGGTTTACATTTTCCCAAATCACTCCTCAACAAACACATAAAAACTTGTTTCTAAAATAATGGTATTACATTGACTTACAGTCAGTGGCCACTTCATTAGGTACATCTGTTTAACTGCTTGGTAATTGAGATAAGCAGCCAATCACACGACTAAATTTAGACACAGTCAAGGTGACCTGATGAAGTTCTAACTAGGAATCATATTATGGACACAAGGTGATTTAAGTGACTTTAAATGTGGGCTGTTTGTTGGTACCAGACAGGCTGATCTGAGTAATTTAGAAACCGTTTTGGGATTTTCCCAAAAAAACATCTCTATGGTTTACAGAGAATGGCCTGAAAAGAGAAAATTTGTGAAAATAACTTGTTGACACTGGAGGAAAATGGTCAGAATACTGATCTGAGCTAACAGAAGGCCAACAGTAACTCAAAATAAGCACTTCTTATAACAAAAGGTATGCAGAAGAGCATCCCTGAATGCACATGAAGCAGATGATCACAACAGGTGCTTACTCCTGTCATCTAAGAACAGGAAACTGAGGCTCCAACTCACATGGGCTCACCAAAATATTATTATATTATTTAAGATGCACTGCGGACATGTATGGTGTGTAAGTGACATTCTTTAATCACTCAGAAACACATTTTTATTTCCAACACAGCCAAAGAACCACTTTCCTCCAATGCAGGAGAAAATAGCAGCCAGTAGCCTCTAATGGGGGAAACGGCATCTTTATGTCGTCACCTAAGTGGACAGTGTGCAGACGACTTCAGAAGTAATGAAGTAATGTAAAGACAAGAGCGGTAACCTAGCAGCAGAGCACACAAACTCTGGCATTATTCGCTAAGTGCTCAGGCTCACTTTTTTCTGCCTTTCTCTTCTGTGAACCTGCTCTGTCTGCTGTCTGCTCTGCTGACAGTCATGCATATGGAAAAGAGGAAAGGGGAAAAATGCCAGTGGTTCCTGGAAACTTACAGGACCAGATGAAATTGTGGTGGCATGTGGCAAGGTATGAAGGCACTAATTAAGGGGTTAGAGGATAAAATTAGAGTTACTAAATCCATGCTGTGAAAAGCAGTCTGATCTGAAACGTGGCAAAGAATGAAAGTATGGCTTTTGTTCTTTGTTCTTGATTAGCTGTTTTTCTCCACAGCTCTGAATCGATAGAGAAAAAAGCTTGGGGTTTTTTTTTAGAATTAAATACAAGTCAATAGTAATTCTGTTGGACACACATTGCTATGGGTACTGGAGCAGCTAGTATTTATTTAATTTGGCTTGACATGTATGAAATTTACACAGCTGCACACTCCTGTGAGCACCCAGCTAGTTCGGGGACAGCTGTGCATGAAGTATTTTTACCCATCTATCAGTACAAGTTTTAAGGAGGTAGAGAGCAGATAAACACACATATAGATCAGTGCCTTTCACTGCATACCAAGCATATTTAGCACTCCATTATAAGATGTGAATTTCCTCACAAATAGTTGTTTTTGAAGAGCTCATGAAGTTCATCTTCTCAGGAAAACAGATAACGCTCATGTGAATACATGCATGCTACGACTATGTTAACACAACTGGTTTGGGATCAGTTTGTGGCTCTGCAGGTTGATATTATCTGACAGATGATACGTACATCAGCTGAGGCTTGAATCTGTGGATGAGGGCACAGAGGGCGATACCATTTTTCCAAGAAGACGTCAGGTCTGTGATTATCACATTCCTGTAGCCCTCCGTCTGCTTCTGGCACCAAGTGAGAAGCCTCGCTGGTCTGACCTCTGAGTCTGCCACAGAAGCACAAAAAAGACGATTTTTTTAAAAAAATGATCAAATTCTTAAAAAGCAGTCAAAAGAAGGCAGGCTGTGTTAGAAGAAAGTTTCGGTGGTTATGATGTCAGATATGATGTCACGACGACAAACCAACAAATAGTGTGCTGTTACATAAAGTGGCAAGAAGATGTTTAGAGTGGGTGCTGGGGTTTGTACACAAACCTGTAGAAACAAGTATGTGCTTGCTCATAAGAGCGAATGACTGACTACAGTGGCTTTACTCAAACACACAGAGTAGTGCGAGAATAATCAGACTAAACAGAATATAACAGAATTCTGGAACCAATGTTTACTTTTGGCTTCGGGTTTCAAAATTTTGTC
Source organism: Neolamprologus brichardi (assembly GCF_056152115.1). Classification (NCBI taxonomy): domain Eukaryota; kingdom Metazoa; phylum Chordata; class Actinopteri; order Cichliformes; family Cichlidae; genus Neolamprologus; species Neolamprologus brichardi. Next base: position 19,671,832 of record NC_142104.1, on the reverse strand, counting down.
ATTGATTTTTTTTTTTTAATGTTTAAACGCAGGGTTTGTTTTATGGACGTGACATTGAGTTTTGTTGATATTGGAGAGGGATGTGCGTGTGTTTGACTGTTTCTTTCATAGCTCGGCAGCTCTTCTTTCAAAGTTTCCTCTCTTCAATGAACCCACATGTAAAAACAAACCTCATATCGTGACTTATTCCCTAAACTGAAGTTAATTCTGGCGACTTACTACTTCTGTTAGAAGGGAAGGAACTGAATGGAGGAGATTTAGGCTACAATGCTATTAGTTATAGTATTAGTGAATAACTGGAGATGACTCAGTGGCATTCAATTCCTTTAACCCTTACCTCGTCTGGAGAGATTGACAGGCCGTCGTATGGTAGCAGCACGCTCGAGAGAGCAGGGGTTAAGCTGTCCGCTAATGTACAAATGACGCACCTGAAACAGAAAGGCAAAGAAAAAGCTGTTGGAACTGAGATATTAGTATTAGTATTTAAATGATCCATTGACAGATTTGCTGCCATCTCACCTGGTGAGGCCTGACGCAGGTAGAGTTGAGGTTGGGGTATCGAGTTGCTGGGTCTAGGGTGTACTGCTCAAAGTTTTTGGCAATGTTTTCAGGGGTTGTCTGTGGTAGTAGTCGGTAAATGCTCTCCCTGTACGAAGACAAGAGGCATTACTGCATCACTTTAATGCCAGTGTGTCAAACCTAAGGCCCAGGGGCAAGGATCAGTCCCCTTCAAGAAGGCCAACAGGACAGTTTTGGAAAATGTGAAGGAGGATATAAACTTTTAACTGTATTTTCATAAGTTTTATAGCTTTTCCTGCTGATAAAGACCGAAGTAAATAAGTAATAGATAAACATTTAAATAACAACTTTTTTTCACTTGGTTCAAAAATAATTAACAGAAATATTCCATTTTATAATTACAGGAAACTCTACACAATGAGCTAGCAGAGTTTTTTTCTGTAATGTTACACACAAATAAATAACAATAATGCATTTTTTTCTTACAATTAAATTTTTTTTATTATTATTAAGCCCAAAGCATTTCTTTATCATGTAGAAAAACTGACATGTACTGCTAAAGTTGCACTTCTTATATTAAAATATTAAATTAATTTAGTTAAATTAAATGTGTAGTTAAATTTCTTTACACTGAGAGAAAGGTGAGTTCCACTGCTCCGGCCCACTAAAGATCAAAGTGGGCTGTTCATGGCCCACAAAGTAAAATGAGTTTGACATGCTGATTATGTGAACAATGTGTTTGAGTAGCACTGATTTATAGGAGGCGCTCACTAATGCCCAACATAAAGTGTGGGTACCTCTCTGCCAGCACTTCGAGGACCGGCTGACCCTGCGCCCAGCTCTTTACCATCCAGGCCGTGTCGAAGGCAGCCAGGAAGCCTCTGGCGCAGCCTGTTCCCATTGGCCAGAAGGGCTACACAGCAACACACAACAAGTTTGCCAGTTATTGTTAGAGACATCGTCCCGTGGCTTTTAGTCTGTTTGACATACTTCTTCTCTTGGTCATCGGGGGATATACAAAAAAAGGAGACAAGCTTTTTGGATTCCAGGATTGAGGATGAGGTCATAGAAGTTGAAATAATGGAAAAATAAAGTCATGCTTAAGCAAACCGCAAACATGAAGTGTTAGGGGGTGATTATGTTTTCTGAGGGCAGATTTCCTTTTACAGAGAGACTGCTTACACAATAAAAAATAAAAGTGATGGGAAACCAAAGAAATTAGAAAAATGTGGCTCAATTAGAGAAAAGTTTGGTCTTGTCTGGAATTTGGGATGTCTTTAGTATTTCTGTTGTTGTTATGTTTTACCCTGTCATGTCACATACCAAAGCATTGACTATCCAAGTTTGAATATCTTACACACTTTCCTAAAAAAGCTCAGGTTGCCCATGTCTCTAAATAGATTCCTAAAATGTCCCTGTGTGCTTCTGGACCACCACCATTGTCTCAGAGCACAACAATTCTGCTCCCTTAGTGATTCCAGACAACATCACCATCAAGTTTGAGACAGAGCAAACTGTAAACGACCTCTTTCTACCCGGTCTTCTGCCCACAGCAATTGGATAGAGGAATTTAAATATCCATGCCATGAATGCCGGATTCTGCTACTTGCTGTCTTACCTCAAGCAGACTGTCGCCAACCAGTGCTACCAGCAACTGGTGTCCAAATCTCTCCCTGACCAGAGCAGCGTTCTCAGAGGCGTACATGTTAGTGAAGTCAAACATTGCTACATCTGGCTGCCCGCAATGGTTCATGGCAAAGTCCAGTGTGGGAAGTTGGTAGTTTGTGCCAAAGTCAGCAGCCTCTCGGGCGTAGCACAAAAGAGCTTCCTGGTTGACGTTTTCACCACTCATCAGCATCTCTGTGTCTGAGTAATCCTGTCGGACCGAAGCAGTCAGAACAACCACAATGAATTTGTGTGCAAAAGCGAAACAAAAGCTCTCTGTTTATGAAAGAAATCAGCGGAAGACAGTGAATAAAGAAAAGTAAGTAAGTAAAACTGATGAGCACAGATTTATAAATGATAAAGTCAAATCGTTCTGAATTGAAATCTCTAAAGCATCAAGTTCTGCCAACATCTGTCTGCATCTGTTAGCTTCTTCTGAATCCAGTGCTTAGGGCTAACAAATTACAATACAATGAATTTAACACATGAACGACACAGTCTTAGAAATAAACAAAAGATTTGACGATTTCAAATGTATTGTATTTATTTCATGATATTAATTCTTGGAATAAGAAACCTGAACTGAAAATTGCCTGTAATATTCTTTATTTTTAAAATATAAGATAAATAATAATAATACTAAAAATAAAAAAAACAGACAGCATGAAATAAGATTACAGCAGATCTGTGGAGCTAGTGTATTTTGCTCACGTTGATGACGACTCCCTTGTCCAGCAGGCTTTGTTTCTTGGCAGTCATGACAAAGTAATGTGTGTTGTCCTTGTAGTACACAATGTTCTCCAGATCAATACCTGTGACAAATGACAAGTTTGCGTTACGGCTACAATTCATAAAAATCACCAACAAGCTTTTTTCGCAGAGATGAAAGCTTGAACTCGCTTTTGTATGCTGAAAGGGGTTTAAATAAATGGTTTCTTCACACACCAGTGTCTCTTTCTGATGAACAGACTTCTTATTTTTTATTGCTGGAGGCTCAGAATGATCACAGTGAAAATAATGAAAACAGTCGCTGCATTCTTGATATTTTTTCAGGTATTGAGAACACTGCGCAAAATATCCCTGAAACTTTTAGTAAATTTGAAGATTTTAGATCTGATTTTTGCTGCATTTGGTCTGTAGTGACTTAGTGGTCTCACAGAGAAGTTTAATCTAAACAGCTTGGTTTTCATCTAACAGATAATTGTGGCTGATCCTATTGGATCCATTATTATGTGTGATATTTAAGACTCGTCCACTGTTGAAAAAAAATTGTAATGCAAAAATTGGATGATGTAACATGCATTTTCTTTAATTGCATGTGTTTCACCAAATATTTAACATGCTTTTAAAATGTGAAACTGTCGCAGTTTGACAAACGCCGTTCTCCTGCCAAATCCAGAATCGTCCATCTGATTACCAGGCAGAGAAGTGTGATTTGCAGCTCCAGAGAACACGTCTCCACTGCTGTCCAGTGGCAGCAGGCTTTACACCACAGTAACCGCCACTCTGCATTGTGTTTGGTAATGTAAGGCTTGGATGCAGCTGCTCAGCCATGAAAACCCATTCCATGAAGCTCTGTAGGCACTGTCCTAGAGGTAATCTGAAGCCCACATGAAGTTTGTAGGTCTGCAGAAAGTTGGTAACCTCTGTTGACCCTACTCTGTGGGTTCATAACTGAGTTGCTGTCGTTCTCAATCACTTCCACTTTGTTACAATACCACTAACAGTTGACTTATATTTAGTAATGAATTCCTCACTAAATTCACTGACAATAACAACATAGTGTAACACCCAGTTTGTAATCTTACTATAATACGCTAAATCTCTTTCTGTCTGTTTGCTTGCCCACAGACTCCTCCTACACTATCAGGAGTCGAGCAACCAAAATTGGCACACGGGTACATCTTAGGCGCCTGAGGGCTTTTCTCTGTCACATATCATTATGTCATCATGTTGCCTAGCAACCATCTACCAACAAAATGACTCATTTGTTGTGTTAATGCCTATAACCTATAACACCTTGTGGAAGCATAACATTGTTTTTATTTCCCAATCATAACATCACAAAATCAACACAAAAATTTCAATATGGATGATATGACATCATTATGTTACCTAGCAACTACCCACCAAGGGGATAAAAATCATATACCAAACAACAATAAAGCATTGGTGATACTGGACTCAAGACAATTCAGCATCAGATACTGACTAACTAGACATTTATTCAAATTTAAGCCTCTGAAATTGCCAGGTTTAATGAGTCTTATTGCACTCCCTTCCCACCTGTCTCTTCTTTGAGGTCAAGAAAGAACTTCTGGTTGAAGATGAAAGCCACTCCACTGATCTCTTCTACTTTGGCCTCTGCGGTGGTGTTCCTGTTGATGAAGTTGGCTGTGATGGCGATTGCCAGTTTACCCCTGAACTCCTTCCTTTTGAAACCTGGGAGAATGGAAAAAATAAAGATGGAAGAGAAAAAGACATGGGGATGGTAATTTTCACAAGCAAACAAAGGCCTATCAGCCTTTCCAGAGGAAATCTAGCAGTAAACCACAACTGCAAGGAAGTCATTTTAGGATAAGAGGCAGCTTGCCAAGGTGATTCTTTTTAGCGACAAGGAAACAAAAAGCTATGTGCTGTAAAAATCCCGAAGAAGTAAACTGTCAAACGTATCATCAAATTAGCCTTCAGAACCAAAAGTATGTGGCATTCCTTTATTTTATTAACAATGTATTCAAGGTGTAAAAATTCAAGTTCAAAAATAGTTTTAAAAGTATCTTTGTGGAATCTAATTAAATCTTTTAAATATAAAAGTAGCAGAATAGCTCTGCTGATGACTGCCAATGTCAGATCTTTTGAACAGAAATGGACACAGGAAACAAAAAAAATAAAAACATCATGCATTCTTCAGTCCCATAACCAAAACAACTCAAATTAAGGTTCAACATTTTACTGGCAAATCAAACTATTTTCTTTTCCAACCTGTAAATGAAAGACTCACAACTATGAGTGTGTGAAGGCTACGATGGGGGAATCAAGTGGTTCCATATAACAAAGTGATGTGTGCAATAGTGACGGTACAGAAGTGATGCTCTGAGCATGTGCTGCAGCCTCTCTGCACTGTCACTGTTAAATGTCATCCGTCACTTCACTGCTCGTTTCCAAAACCAGCAACAACAAACGGAGAGCATTTTGCTCTATGTTACCGTAGCTAAGACACAAAAGCAAGCTCACTGCAGGGAAAAATTATTTCCCCCAGGAGTCTTCATAATTGGGGAATGAGCTAAACGTTTTGTTCTGCCCCAGAATGCCCTTTTTAGGAATAAGCATTTGTTGCGAATTGGTCGTTAGATGACAGCATTTTTAAAAGAGAGGAGACGGATGGAGATGGGATGATGGAACCGATCCAGGGGGAAAGCATCAGCTGCTGCGCTGAGCCCCAGCTCTGCTCTATTTATGTACAGAGCTTTGGCTGTTTTGTGTGCAGCCGGTCCCACTGGGAGAGATCAATGGCTCCGTGCAAGTGCAAGTTTGCAAAAGGTGGGTTTCATTTATAGCATTGTAATAATGTGCCTCAAGTTTATTTAAAGTGAGAGCCCAGAAAAAGTCTGGAGGAATGTAAGGGCTGTAAAGTGCACAATAGGTCTGCTATTAAACTATTTTTGAGCAATTTCTTAGTCACAACAGGTTCATCAGGTCTAAAAGTACAGTACATTCTTGAGGCATCTATACTCTTCATCACTTTTGTTTGGCGTCTTCTCACCTTCCAGGGTATTTCTGCGTCCGTCAGCCCCCACCACCACATCAAACTCAAAGTTAGCCACGGGGTGATCAGCAGGTTGGATTGCAGCCCTCCACCCAACCCCTGAAAGACAGAGTAAAACTGAGAGGGCCGAAAAGCCACATAATATAAATCCTAGGACAATAGCATTTCATTCTTATTTGAATATTCCACCACAGAACAATAACACATGCCATGGGGAATGTTACATGATAAGAACACCTTTTCTTCCTGGATCACTCCGCCGCCTGCCGTGCTTGTGCAACTCTAAAGTCATCAGCATAGAGTGAATGAGAGGGAGTATGTACGCTTCAGCGCTGTTGCTCTAAGTCTGTTCTCTCTTTGGCAGCAACAAAAGGAAAATAGAGCTTTATGATGAGCAGGAAAGTAAGAGACTCAAAGCATAAGGTCATCTGCACCTGGCCTGCAGACCATCAGCATAATTAAAGTCTGAAGTACTCTTTCAACTTTATTATGACCCATTTTAAGCGTGCAAGTGGGAGCTACAGAAGTGTGAGACCAGCACAGGAACAGCTTGGCAGGTTGTGCAATATCATCATGTGGAAAATGCATTCCATGATGTCAAAGGCACGGCTAAGTCTGTCGCAGCAGAGCACGAAACACAAGTTTGTGTCTAAATTTAGGCCAGGCTCTTCTTGTTATCACTGCATTGATATTACAGCTGGAGGAACAGCACAATAGCATGTTCGCTATTTTCTTCTTCAGAGCTTATAGGGAAATGCAGGATGTGAGGGTCAGGTAGTCATTTACGAAGCAACGCTCAGTTGCCATTAAGTTGGGGAAAAAAAGGAAAGTGATACTTTTATTCTCACTGCTTTTTAATACATGAAGTCCTCCTGTATCAGATATGCATTTGAGCAAAATAACCGTTGCTGACCTCATCCAAATATGATAGCAAAGTACTTCAATGCCAATGTTTATCTCGTGTTTACCGGTGGCTGTCAAGGAAATTAAATACTGCAGGATGAAAAGTCTTTCGCTGTCTAACCAGCCTTGAATATGAGCCGAAGCTGCAGAGCGGGAGGATTACTACAAATCCTCCAGGAAGCTCCACAGTATAGATCTCTAAAGAAACGTCTTCATTGAGCTTAACACATTGTTAAAAATCTCAACTTCATCTTATTAAAACACCAAGCTGTACAATTTCAGCCTTTTAAATCTCCCCAAATCTTGCGGCTAATAAACAAACTGTCAGCGAGTGAAGACAAACTCGCTGTTAATCTGTTGTTTGGACATGAAACCGACCTTCATTTTCCTGAGGTTCCAACAGGTTGACAAACTCCACATTGATGTGAAACTCCACGGCAACAATCAGGGCAACCTTCAGCAGGATCAACTGCAGCTGCTGAATGCCTGCAAGACAGATTCAGATTAATGTTTGGACACAGATGTAAGCCTGCCAGTTTTTACACCATCTTGAGAGGAAACAGCTCATTGTTTAAAATTTTGAAAGCTTTATACAAAAGGAACGTTGAGGTCATGGATTGCTTCTTTTGTACAATTGAGTTTTATACAAATGATTAAAATTAAAGCTGCACCGACTGACTGACCAGCGACCACTATTGTCAGATTTCTCACTGGCCACCGGCCAATCAGACTCACGTGTCCCTTTTATGCATGCGCAACACACATGCAGTGGTGAGGAAAACACTCAGAACCACACACTAACATGTCGTCAGCATGGAAGCTCTTTATGAGTAAAAACACAAAACTCCTCAAAGTAAACTGCGAGGTGACCACAGACTCTTACAGACTCTTACAGACTCTTGAATCACCCTCACCTGGCTGAACACGGACATTTTAAAAAATTTTAGTCCTTAAATGAGCTTTGGCTCATTTAAGGACTAAAAAAGCCTGTCTGGATCACAATCACACGGCTTCTTTTTTGCATGATTCCTGAAAGTGTTCCTGAACCCATGCAGTGATTTCCATGACAGGATCCTGCCTGTTTTTTAATGCTGTGCCACCTGAGGACCTGAAGATCACAGGCATACTAGTTTTCACAGGCATCCAGTACCCTTGTGCACAGAAATTTCTCCAGACTCTTTAAAACTTTTGGTAATATTATGTATGTACAGCACCTTAATGTCAATTTTTTTGCAGCATAAAGCACTTTAAGGTTGGAGTTAATAATTTGTGACAACAGGTCAAAGAAAAGCAAAGGCCAGTTTAGTTTCAGATACTCACTGATGTGGTCGATGGCTCCGGCACAGAATTTTCCATAGAACTTTTTGGCCCCCAGTCCCCGCAGGTCATGAATGGTATAGGGCCAAAGATGGAGCACGTTGTTCCTGGAAAAAGAGTCCCTCTTTTCAATCACCACCACTTTAGCACCCAGTAGGGCAAGTTCAATGGCAGTCCGCAGGCCGCAGGGACCTCCACCGATGATGAGGCACTAAATAAGAGGGAATGACAAATTGACCTCATTAGCAACACAAGGAACCAAGCAAAAATCTCAGTCTTTGTACAATATTAATAGCAGAAGGCTGAGAGTTTTCTTGCAGAGTCCCAGATGAAAAATAGTTCACAGCCAACTTGTTTATAACATGCCAAGGAGCATTATGACATCTGCATAGATCACGATAGAGAGTACCATTTCACTGCACCACTGGACCATTTAGAGGCTGAGTGTCTTACTTAAAGACCCTTAAGGAAGACTGGGATTGACTCAGAGAATTATTGTGTCTTAGGATAACTTCCGCAGACCACCCGGTGTGCGTGAGGATTGTTAATAAAACACATTAAACGTGAGAGAGACAGATTATCGGTGCCCGAAGTGGTGCATTTGTCAAGAACTTCCCAAAAATGGATATTTGCGAACAACTTCCACCCACCTAAAGCAACCTTTGCATATCTATCTCGTTATTCATGCACCAGCCTCACCCAAAAATGCATGAAGTTAGTTCACTGAGGTTACTGCGTCTGTCTGAGAATGTGCGGTTCAAACATGACATCATTCCTTGAGTGATAGATGAAAGAAGTGACGCATGTGTGCTGGCAAACTCTCCTTTCCTTATGAGCACATTAAGAGGCTTTACAGAGAACTGTGCAGAGAGAAGATGTGTCTCAATTCTTTTGAGATTTAATCCAGAGGCAAGCTCCGACTCCTGCTGGGTGCAACAAGGTGGACTGTCTCCTGTCTCAATAGCCTCACCACATTTTAAATGCTAAAAATATCTTTTCTTTCACTTTTCTTGGAAGGTTTGCCACTTATCCAACACAAAGATCTATAGCAGCTCACTCCCTGCCATCCTGAGTCTCCAACAACTACACAACCAGAAAGAGTGAGGAGGGTTAATATGTATCAGCTCTGTGAGACAATCCGACATTATGACCTAATCGACTTCTTTCCCTGCACCAAAAACAAGCAGCTGGGTTTTCATCACTCAGCGCTGTCTCTCGCATTGAGCAGCTGAGCACCAGGTGTGATGTAAAACACAATGTTGAACCATGAGTTGCCCGAGGTTATAAGAATGAGGTATTCTCAGGTGTGAAGCACAAACAGGTGGTGGAAGCATTGCCTGGACAAGCCTACTGGCAAGGTTTTCCTCAACAAAGAGGAAGTTAAGCGAACCAGCTATTTTCACAGCCAGACCGAGATCGAGGATGCTAAAAAAAATGTAAAAATTAAAATAAAAAAAAACATGATGTCGCAGCAGAGCAGCACTAAATCGGTTTATTCAGATGTATCGTCACAGTGTGTGCAATTTTCCTAAACTCACATCACCGCTTTGATCTCTCCAGCAATAATTACCAAAGATGTGCCCTTTGTTTGACCACTTTTCCATTCGCTCATATATTTTTCCAGATATGAGGTTTTTCCTGAGGGCCAGCTCCACATCTGCCGAGTCAGGACAAACGCTTCCTTTCAGCTTCCCACCTGTGACCTCATTCTCATCCCAGCCCTGACATCTGTCTCCCGCCTTATCACCGAGCCCAGTTGGTCTGGTGATAAACTCACAGTTTGGTGTGAACGCACAGCATAGCCAAGAGGCCTCTGCTCTGTCATCGGGAGAGAATCAGGAGGTTATTTATTCATCTTCACATTATATTGTCAACTCGTTTTTATAGGATCAAAACAGTAGGAAATAGCAATCACAGAGCAAAAGTTAGTGTTTTCATTTTGTGCATTTTGCAAAACTCAATTCACGTCATCATCATATTTAACCTCCAGAGACTTGACCTCTCATTTGGTATTTTTTTCATTTCTATCTGCGATTGTTTGGAACTGATAAGTAAAAACTACGAATTTCTTTTATACACAAAGTATTATGTCCTCATATGGGGACAATAGGCTTATTTTACAGCATAACACAATAAAGTCACTATTGTTTACAAAGCCTCAAACACTTTATTGAGCAGTACAAAAGGTGAGGTGCCAAAAAGGCTAAATGTAATCTTGATAGATGAGGACACAGGACTCAGGAGGTTAAGGAAACATTTACATTTCTAAGATAAAGCAACTTCCAGCTGCTCCATCACTCACAGTGGCTCACCACAACAGATAGTGACAAATGTTTGACTTGACAGATTTTTTTTCTTTTTTTTAAATGCAACCCCAAAGGGATCTGTGTCTCCTCCTGGGGATCTTTCACTCCTTAGGCAAATCTGTAACCCACTACACTACGGAGCCACCAGCATTTTGAGAAATCTGCATCATCAGTGCAAGTTCTTTTCCCCAAACCCTTGAAAATTGCACAATACATTTTAACTAATAATTCTTGAGCTATAAGTTGCAAAAAAAAAAGCCAAATATATAAAAAATTATAGAAACGAAAACTCAAAAATAAAACTGATTTTTTTTATTTGTCAGAAGTTAAAACAGGAAAAGAAACATAATTTTTTGGCAGTTATCTCATAGTTGAGGTTTTATAGGGTTAAAACCAGCCACACAGTTTTTGCATATTGAAACGAATGACCTCTTAAGGTAAACCCACACAAACAAACCCTGAACCGTTACGCTGCATTACCGCTCTTACTGGTAAGGCTGTTTGGTCTGAGCACAACATGCCAAAAGATTTACAGTTGCTCCTTTTATTAGGGGAAAAGCAGATTAATGAAAGTCACCTGAAGATAATACAGGCACGCGTTGGAGTTTTGGACCTCTAGCAGCATTTTATATTTTGTGACTTTTTAGTGTCACAGTCACAGAAGAATTTTGTATTGCTGTTGTCCATCTGACCATCCCTTTATTGGGAGCAGGATTTCTCACAAACAAACTTGAAAGTTTTTGTTTGTTTGTTTTAAATGTGGCACAAACATTTACTTGGACTCGAGTATTAACTAATTTGATTTTGTTGGTCAAAATTTATGGTCAATTTGACCTCTCAAAGTGCAATAATTCCCATGCTCATGACAAAATACCACATTGATGCATACAGGTAATAACATAAAACAAGGAAGCATAAAGGGAGATAATTACAAAGTGCAATTTGACTGTTTGAAGCAGACATACAAAAGCGAGGCGGTGACTCTGGTTTTGTTTATTTTCCTGCGTGCGCTCACAGACAATGCAAAACTCATGTAAAAGAAGAAAAAGAAACATGTAAAGGTTTCCAGGTGATTTCTCTGATGTGCAGGTGATGCTAATGCGCTGGCAGAGTCATGCAGGCTCATGTATACGCACAATGCAGTTTGGAACGTAAAACTGGAACTGAAGAGAAGCTACAAGACAAAACTCCTAAATGCATTTAAATCAGGTGTAATTATAAAAAAAGATCTGTGAGGTGCACTGAAAATGTCTTTGTCTATATTAGGGTGTCAAACTTGAGGCCCGGGGGCCCGAATTGGCCTGCCGAAGACTACAATCTGGCCCACTGGACAGCATTGGAAAATGTGAAGAAGGGCATGAATTTTGGACTTTTAACAGTATTTTCATAGGTTGTACAGCTTTTCCTGCTGATAACAACCTCCTGCACAGCCATTCATACTGTACCAAAGTAGTTAAGTAACAGATAAACAATTGCTTTGGTCTACAGCTACATTGATTCCACAGTTTAAAATACGATGAGCTACCAGAACTTCTTACCCTTTAAGTCAGGCTGACATATTTCATTTACCACAGCTGGATTTCTTTAGCATGTAGATAAACTGAGTCATAAATTTGAAATTGCACTTCTTTTTCTTATATTGAGATATCACAGGGATTAAATGTGTACTTAAATTTCTTGACAATGACAGAAAACGGAGTTTTGCTGATCTGGCCCACTTAAGATCACAGTGAGCCGTATGCAGCCCACGATGTAAAATGACTTTGACATCACTCGTCTTTATTATGTAAAGATTCATTCTGTTGTAGGCAGTAAAACTTCACGAAAAAGACACAAGCTACAGCCACATGTCACCTCAGCCAGCTGTGTCCGGTAATAAAACCCAGATGACATTACATCCTTTTCAAAAAAGTTACTGCTACAGCAGCAATAAGAAGACGAAGAGGTGCTGAGTGATATCACATCTGTCAGTGTTAAAGAGCTGAGCTGTCATAAAAATGACTCGTTACCTCGCGGTTCTCAGAGGAGACGCTTTTAATCACGTAACGGCAGACCGCCTGGCCCGTGAGTAATTAAAACATTGTGCACGTGTACCCGGCTCATTAAATCTCTGGCATTTGCACAATCACAAATTCACAAATCCAAATTCACTACGCACCACTCACTGGCTAAGCGTCTACATTTTATAACACAACTCTGTGGATTGTCAGAATTAACAGCTTTGGCTCAGAAGTTTAAGGGTCACACTTTCTTCAAAAAATATTTTTTCCTTCTTATTACCTGTTTGGGCGCCGGCTTAAATCAGGCAGAACGAGTAAAACCGGGCTCACATTTTAAAAACACATTTTCAATAATAACGCGGGCCTGGCTCCAACCCTTTGAGACGAGCCCAATTTTAGTAACGCTGGGGCCAAATAATCACAGTTGCTGACTGATGCTGTCTGCTTCTCTGGGAAATAAAAAAAAGCTCTCTCAATCTGAGCGCTGCTGATGGCTGCAAGGTAATCACACTCCTCCGGGTTTTTCTACTTTCCGTCATCACCTTTACTGCCCCCACGCCCGCATACACAGGATACTGTACACACACCCTTTTTTATGGCTCTTTTGTCCCTTTTGCAAGTTGTTTTTCATCATGCAGTTCAAGACTACCCCCTGAATAGCGCTCTTATTGCGCGTTTAATCTGCTGTCTGAATAGGACTGAATCTTTACATGACAGTCAAAAAAAGCAACACACAGCTGTCTTCTTGGTTTCCCCCTTGTCTTTAATAGTAATAAAATGCAAATGCATGCAATTTATATTTTTTTCTGCTGGCTGATCTGTCTTTGTGAAAATTTCAGGATGTATTTATTCCAGTTTTGTCATATAACACCTGTCTGCAGCAGAAAGCATTTCCTGCCCCGTCTGTTGAGAGCTGTTAAAGGAGTGAAAGAGTAACTGTCTGGGCAAGTAGAGGTTAAAATAAAGACTACTTGAGCTATGGCACTCTGTAGAGCACTTTAGCGGGGTCTCAGTGAGACTGCCCCTGAACTGAGGTACAATTAAAAAGGAGTCATGTGAGACAAAACCATAAAGATACTTCCTAAATCATAAAACATCAACTTTAATGATGCATGAACCAAGCTTTGTGATCATTTTTAGACTTTCAGGCCAATCAACACATTGTTAGCTTTCTGCGCATACCGAGAATAAACTGAAAGATGCATGCTTGAGATAGAAACCCCATCAGACTAAACATTTTCCCAGCTTTACTGTTTTTAACCAGCTTTATTTCAGCCACTAAACTCAAAAGCAAAGCTTAGAGTCAAAATATGAGAGCTGGCTGCTGAAAGGTTTTGTCAAGCAAATAAAAACGGTGTGAAAAAGATGACGTCTATAGTTGTTTCTTCTATAAAAAACCCCAACAAAACAGCTGCTGTCATGCAGTAGACTCTACAGTCTGGGGTAAAGGATCCTTGAAACCACTAACAAGGAGACTTTTTAAAAATAGCAACATGGCCACAGAAACAACACATCAACAGAACTGTCCTAAACCAGATTAGAAACGCCTCTTGTCCTTCTGAAGCTAGAGAATACATGGTTTTAACTGACTTTTAAATAGATGTGATAGAGACAAGACAAGAACAGGAAATTTGGGGGAAAAGACCAGGGGAATGAACTGCAGCATAGGGAGGCCCTCTGGGAGTGTTATGAACACTAATCGCTCAGCCATCAGGTCACTCCAGGAAATAATCAAAGAATTTATGGGGCTGTGGAGAGCAGTTGATAAATATAAACAGAATATATCATGTCAACACCTCATATGACTTTTTTGCAGTGTGTACAGTAGATGCACAAAGATGTAATCAAACCAACCTTAGTGCCCGCACAGGCTTGGCCTTTTCTGTACTCCTTATGGGACATCCTCTTGTCGAGCTTACTCCAAAGCGCTTTTGCTTTCCAGGAAGTAACCTTTGCCTTCAGACTGTTGTAGAAGGTGCTGTGCTCTGCGGGGTCGAGGTTCTGGCATCTGCAGAGGACGTTAAAGGCCTGAAGGGCTCCTTTGCAGGTCGAGGCCTGAATGAAGTTCTCAAACAGCTTCCCTACATTGTCCCTCTCCTCCTCTGTCTCTCCCATCTTCCCTGCTGCAGTAGATGGTCTGGTGTACGGAGGCGCCTGCTTAGTTCAGCGGTCTCTGCCAGATGTGGCTACACCCTCAGCTTGGCCCGCACCATCATGCCCCGTCTGAGGAGGCAAGACACATAAGAGCCTGACGTCATCTTATGGCAAAGAGTCTCTCATAGGTTGCTTTAGGCAAATGACGTTTTTCCCTATTCTGTTATTAGAATGACTAAACTAAGAATTTTCCTTATGTTACATCGAGCTCTTTTAAGGGTTTGTAAACTAAAACGCTGAAGTATTTTAAGGTAGGTTGACAACACAGCTGGATTCTATCTACTGCATGACTCCGGCTTACCATAACGAATTGCTTTAAATTACAGGACAGTCAGTACCACTCCACACTAAGTCAACAGGCATTTTGAAACACAGTAAGCTTACACCCACATCAACAAGATAAAATTTCAAGCACATAGGGGGATTTGAGACAAACACTAGAGAGAAAACCGAGCACAGAAGTAGAATGAGCCAGTCTGTCAACATCGGGCAGCTGTTGGAGCATATTTACTACTCGTGCTTTATAGAGGCATAACCATGGGAGCCTGTAAATTGAGGTCTTTGTGGTTTTGTGTAGTACGTCCTGGTACAACAAAGAGTCAAACTTTTCAGCAGCTTCAAGTGTGTTTGACAGCTTTGCAATGAAGAAAAGTTTCAATTTTACACAAGAACATCGACATGAAAATAATGTAACATGCAACTAAAACTGTAGCATGTTTTTGACTGGGATTCATTTTGATACAAGAATAAAGAAAATATTTCCATCATAGCCAGTTTTAAATTGAGTAACTAGCTTTTATATATCAAACACCAATGAAGCCCATCATGGGCTCCATTCCCTAAAATAATAACACAATAAAGTGAAGGTGCAGCGATTTGTTAAAACATGTCAACATAAATATAGCATATCAGGTGAGAAACAGAGTTTAAATAATTGTAACAATCTGGATTATTTGGTGTGACTATCTTTAGATGGCTGCCGTTCCCTAAGACTGGTTCTGCCAGAGTCTTCTTCCTTGTTACTCATGGTTGTTGGGGGCATCTCTGCAGTATTGTAGGGTCTAAACCTTACATTATGAAGCACTTTGAGCCAACTGTTGTTGCGATTTGGCATTATATATTTGTTCTCTGTCTGATGATCCCACACTGCTTCAGTAATGTTGGGGTCCGGGTTGTGGGGAGGCCAATCTATGACTGATAGTGTTCCATTGTGTGTTTTTCTATTTGGGTTTGCTTTTACTGTATTGGCACTGTTTTTGGGATCCACCTTTGCCAATAAGTTGTTTTCCCGATGTTACTGCATGGTGGATCAATATCTGATGGTGTGTTCGTAATTCCATCAATTTTGACAATATTCCCAGCACCACTGGCTGAAATCCAGCCACAAACATGACAGAGCATCCATCAGGTGTTATAGATGGTTGTGAACACTCACTGTTGGACCTCTTGCGTGACCTCCCATCTGATCAGACTTTTTCCCTATTTCTTTAGGGCATGGCTTTCAAATACAGTTCATCTGCTGTGGATAGCTTTTAGGCCTGTCACTTCTTCTTTTATCCTCCATTTTTCCAGTTTCCTCGAAAACTATGAAAGACCTTCTGTAATCCAGGAGAACTATTGTTCAAAGCTGCTTAAAAAATAATAATACAAAGTCTGGTTCCTTGGAAACAAATTATAGAGAAATGAGGGGCGGCTCAAGACTTTTGCATAATACTTTATTTATCTTGGTATTTTTCACTCCACTAAAAAACCAGACAGTGTTTTTGGAAGGAAGAAAGAGGTCCTTGAAATTCACTGTAAGGAAACGTTAGACTAACATAGGCTGATAGATGTGATTAGGTATGCACGCTTTATAGCCCACCTTGTACTCAGATATTTGTATTCATTATGCGCCTGCGTGTGAAAGTAATTGTTACTAACACATGCTCTTGTCATCGCAGAGCTGAACTGACAGAACAAAAAAAACTTCACTTCTCTCTTTCTTCCAAACAACCATCAAGCATTTTGAAAAGCACGCCACAAAAGTCTGTGCCAGGGGTTCAACATCAAAGCGAAATGTGAAAAATGTCTGCATTAAGCATGTGTGGGCTAACGTGGGTGGAGACCACAGCTTCCGTGAGTTTTGGGCGAAGTCTGCCTTTGGTATTTTAATGTCTAATGGAGGGACATAGGCATGGTTTGAAAAGAGGTCAGTCTACAAGTGCAAGACTTGGCCAGAGCTGAAGAATAACACAGTCTTACTATCAAATCCACCGGCCCACGTGCCTACATGAGCGCGACTGTCGTAGGGAGCTTAAGTCAGAAACTAAATTAAAAGAATAAATAAAAAACAACAACAAGCAACCAGTGAAATTTACTCACATTCAACGACCATTGAACCCTGGGTCAGGACAGTTTTGATTGTGTTTTGAATGTGGTGAGATTTTGAATGTTGCTACCACAGCAACAACAGTGTCCCCAGGCTAAAATTAACATATTCATTTGCAAAAGATCCTGTTTGGCCCTGTGTTTGCATCCTGTTTTGCTGCTCCTGTCGGTGTTGTTTTACACTTTAGAAACCGGCTGGGAAAGGGAACATTATCAAACCAATTGAAAAGAGGTATACCATTGTGTGTGCTTCAAAAAGCTCCTGTCCTGTCAGTAAATCTCATAGACCTCTGAGGCCTTCACAGCAAACATCCAGCCTCACTCAGTGAGCTGGCATTCCTTTGCCACGTGGCTAGAAGAGCCCTGAACTGCTCCATCAGCATGAGTTCAACACTCACACTGCTAGCCCTCTGGCTTCACCAGCCACAACTCGCAGGACCACCTCCACAGATTTTTGGGAAATCTACTCTTAATTGTCAACAACTGACAAGCAAGAACTATGATGAGCGTGATTAATGATACACAAGCTTTAATCCTACATGCATGGCAGGAGACTGTGATTGGAATATTGTTGTATATTCATGGGTTTTTTTAAGGTTGTGTAATGTCTTCCATTGCCTGTATTTAGTCATTTTCTTTGACATTTGCATTAAAATAATCTTTTGGGCTGCTAAGTTATACCACAAAATGAACAAAAGAAACTTCCATTGTCATCACTATTGTCTGTTGCTGTATTTTCTCTATGCAATGACATCATTTTACTCTAAACTTTGGTGAGTGTTCAATAAGCTCTCATGCCCTTGGTGGACGGCTCAGTCAAAGAGATGTTTACTGCATTTATGTATTCACATTACAGTCTAAGCAAAGTGGTAAAACAGGCACCCTTATTGGAAACATCTGCTATAGGAGCCTGCGAGGACTAATGAAAAGGTACTACTTACTGTCTTCAGAGCCAAGTCGATGCTCAACACTCTAACTGCATTGTCTCTGGCAGAGTCCTATGACTTCACCATCCCTGCCTGACAGAATGGAAAGTCACTTGTGGGCCGACACAGTGAATCCGCAAAGCAGCTGTAAAAAATATAACTAATGACAGATGAAGCAGACTGAACGCACATGCACACACACCATACACGTCTTATGTCTAACCATATAATGCTTAATAGGATTGGAGATTTTGATTGCATGTAGGTTTAAGTTTCCTGTGTGTTTAGAAAGGAGTATAATTAAGTGAAACTACCTTAGTCCTGAGAAGTGATTAATTGTAAAGAGGCTGGTTTTTATATAGAAATAGCTTTGGTTTGTTTGCTTTAATTATCAATCCAGGAAGTACTAATATCTGATAAATTGTCAGTGATGTCACAGTACTTTGTGCAATCATTTTGTTGTAAAAAAAAAAGAAAGAAACAAAACTCCTGAACAAGTAATGCTTGTTTGGAACAGTGGGCAAGAGAAAGGCTCTTTTCTCTTAAAAAAGAACTTGTAAGCACAGCTTAGGTTTGCAAAGTTGCATCTGAACAAACCACAAGACTTCTGGAAGAATCTCCTTTGGTGAGACAAGACCAAAGTGAAGATGTTTGACCATAATGCCCAGCACCACATCTGGGAAAAACCAAACACAGCATATCAGCACAAACACCTCATACCAACTGTCAACCAAAGTGGTGGAGGGGCGATGATTTAGGCTTTTTTTGTTTTGTTTTTTTGCAGCCACAGGACCTTAGAGTTATTGAGCCCACCCTGACCTCCTCTATATAACAACTTGTTCGAGAATCAAATGTAAGACTAACAGTAAGCTTGGCCTAAACTAGGTCATGCAAGAGGACAATGATCCCAAGCACACGGCTCTCATGTTGGGTCACTGGAGCAGGTAGCTCTCCAAATTTGATTTGGCAGATTCTTGTAAAGAAAAGTGGGACAAAATTCCTCCACAACAAATTGACAGAATGACACAATCCTACAGAAAATGATTACTTTAGGTTCTTGATGCTAAATGTGGTTTTTCAAGCTCCTGAATCATGCGATGTACTTTGTTTTTCACAGTACTGTGAGAACATTTTATCTCATTCCTGCGTACGGATGAGCATGCAACTGAGTGTCCTACATATAAAATGAAAGCACTGACGTGTCTTTGAGAGACACCGCCAGGTATCAGTTTTCAGTATGATAAAGGAGGAATCTTAGGAATGTGAAAGCGTACCTGCAACACCTACACAACAAAAATCTTTAAATCTTTAAACATGTCCTCCTACACTACTCTATAAGATATATACTTTCTTTGTCTGTGGCCCTCAGGAACATGTTAATTTGTTACTAGCAAAGCCAGAAATCATTTTTTAAAAAGAGGCATAAACAAAACATTTTGTACACTATGTAGTATGGCCTTTGTATACCTGTGTATCTGGAAAAGGAAAAATGGCACCAGAGACGGGGGGAAAAAAGCAACAACGATTCATTTACTTGTGACTTTATGGTGTCAGTCTGTTTGTTTTTTCATTATTATTCAGTTAAATCAATTTTCTCTCTAAATTTTCATAGATATGGTGTTCACACTGGCCACTATTTTCCCTACTGGCAACCCTTTTTCTTTACTTTAAGTCAGTTGACTTCTGTTTGCTTTGGCTTCATTGATTTGATGAGTCTGCTTAGTTGAACTAGCAGTTTAAATGATCTGCATGTTGATGTTATAGACTTTGGGTGGATGTGTATATACCACATGAGGTAAATGAACAAAGAAGGAAAGGAAAACAAATGTTCAAAACCACCATGAGAAAACTACAAGGCTTCTAACATAAATCCTTTCAACTAAACAAAAATGTGAATACAAAACTAATAATAATGTTGCGCAAAATAAGTAAATAAATAAAAACACCGGCCCACTTTAACCCATGACGCCATTTTGGCTCTTTCATCTATCTTTATGTGACATCCCCTGGTGACTAATAGGCGAACAGGATTTTCTTTCCTGTGTTGCTGTTTAGGCTCACATCGGTGTGATGTTTAATGGCCCGCAGTGAGGAATTAATAACTTCCCTCAAATGACTTAAAGCAAAATAAACAAGGCCATTTGGAAAATGTAAGGCATGAAAGTAAATACTTGTCAGAAAAATGACTACTCAAGTAAAGTACAGAGACATAAAAATTCTACTTAAGCACAGTAATGAAGTATTTGTACTTCGTTACTTCCCACCTCTGCCTAGTGGTGGCTGAGGTTTGCAGTATCAGTTTCTCAATCAAGAGACCTCCACTCAGATAAAAAACAAACATGTGCACACAAGGGATGTTCCTGGCAATTAATTTCATAGTCGACTAAACGAGGGGGGGAAAAAGTAGACTAACTAGCTAGTCTAAGACTAAGAAACACTCAACTATCATGTTAAATTCGAAAACTGTTTAATGGACTATGTCAAAAAGTGATAAGCAAACAATTTTAAACCATTTATGACATTTTTGGTGTTCATATCGCACTTTTAGACTCTATAAAAGCAAACATAGACCCAGAACCATGGACTGAACTACCAAACTTCTGGTAGATCTAGCTCTATGTCATGCCCAGAAAATGGCAATACGAAGTAAAATAGACATCAGTGCTCCCACCAAAAAAGTCATCAAGGAGGTTTGATTCACAGTCAAATATTCCAACTTCCACTTTAAACCAGCGAGCGTGCAGTGAGTAACATTTAACCTCATTCTTTTCCTACAGTGAAGGATCTAGCCTACCACAATCTGTGATTAGTGGTCATAAGTGGACGGATATCCTCTGAACATGTGCAACAGTATTAGCTCATATGTTTTTCCAAAGCCTTTTTTCTTTTTACATGTAAAGTTATTAACGGGAACAGTAACCTATTAAGATACATTAGATAACTTGATGGTTGAGAGAAAGACAGGATCTCCAAAAGGCAAACATCAGCCAATAATAACAGTGGACTGATACATCGTTCCGACTCTAGTGCAGACAAAGAGCGAGCTATATCTGGGTTTTAGCTACACAGGCAAAGCTTGTTAAAAAGATCAATTCAGTGGCAGATTCCACAGAAGTCTGACAGTAAATAAGTACAGAATATCAATATTTTTATCCCTAAGAGATACTCTTAACTCACTGAGTGTAAGACAATCAGTGATTGAACAACACCATGTGAAAACGGTTGTGCTTTAAACCTAAAGGCAATAAATACAATGTAAGAAACTGGATCAAGTGGATCAATGCACTGTCTTCATTTGTTTCTGCAGAGCACGGAGCTTCTGGCTATCAGGATACAATAGGAAGCTGACAACACAAGGAAAACATTGGGAGTGCTGGGAAATGCACATACTGTAGTGCCGTCAGCCAGCAACAGTAATTACAGACTGGATTGAAGAAAACCAGGAAGGAACCCTCTGTAGACCTGATAAGCAGGCAGCTTGCCTCTGAAAACATTGCACTCATGTGGACTTCAGCATGTGGGCTCTGCCCTCCACCAGGCCCCAAAGCTCCACAGTATTATCTCAGCTCTCAGAAATCTGGCTGCGTGTTCAGGCAGCATTGCCAAAACAAAGGAAGATTTGTCATGAGATAGGTAGAAAGACTGACAGATCACAGTATACATCAGTCAACTTCAGAGGGGGAATGGTCTAAATTCACTCAAACGGGAGCAGACTTGTGAAGCTTCGGGGCTGCTTTCTGGAGGCCCATTTGACCTGCAAGGAGTGTTCTCCACATGGCTCTATCAGAGAATGATTTATCAGGAGTCGCACTGACACGAACAATTCACAGGAGCAATTATTACATCTACCTACACGTTATTAGAAGTCCTTACAGTCTCCTTAATAAACCAATAAACGGACTCACGACAACCTAACATTACATATCAGTGAACTTGGACCACTCACACCACAGAGAGGCACATTAAAGGTTTGGACAGCCGTGTATCACTGCCTGGCAGGAACAGCAGCTTCTGTACGCCAGCAATCATGAAAGCTAGTCTTGGAATAGACAAGTGTCATGTTGCAAAAGAAAACAGCACATGATATGAAAGGACATCGTCACAAGCAAAAACATGTAAACAAGAGACTCTGTAAACTAGATTAGTGCCAGAAAAACCCACAAAATTGCACAAAGTTCAACCCAATAAGAGTCAGAGTTTGGTACCATCAGGCTAACGCTCCAGGTGATGCACTGCAGCAACAAAGTGGCCGATCTCCCTGAGACGCCGCTTGTCCAGACTCTTCCTGTGGAGTACGCCTGGTTTCCTGTGCAGATCAAAGCTTGGATGGAGTCAGCAGCTGTAAAATTCCATCTCTACGGTTTTTAGGGATAACAAAGGTGTTTTTAAATTGGCCTCTGTGCTGTCATAGAATACCTGTTAATGATGTTCTGGGTAAAATTACTACAGCTGTGTCGGTCCTTCAGTGGCTCCAGCTTAACTGTGTTTATATGCGATATGTGCCAATGTTGCAATGTAGAAACGGGGAAGCAGAAATGTGTTTGTTTGCTGTCCTATTTTAAGCTGACCTGAAGTGGCAGAGATGACTCCTACGAGTCAAATGGGAACTTTAACCATGGCGCCGACGATTAAGCAGCAGGCCACGCAGAACGACGGGCCACACCTATCTCTCAGAGCTCCTGTCTCTTTTAGTGTAGCTGATGCCTGGACACATGCGCCTGTTTTTTATGCTGTGGAACAAGGAAGGAAACATATTGCAGAGAGGAAGGAGAAAGTTTACAACACCTCCCTGGCAATAATGACTACAAGCTTCCACTCTGGGTCAGTGTATCAGGCTATGTGAAACTCATTGTTTTTACTGTACCACACATATTTTTAACAATTCAGTTCACAGAGACATTCAGTGATTTTAATACTCGACAAGCTCACAAGTAGATGTCTTGATGACTGTAACCATCTAACCTAATCCTAACCAAGCAACAAACACTGTTTCAGAGGCAGAACTGGGTCGAAACATCATGAACTGTGAAATGTATTAGCACAATCACGACCTTCACAATCATGAATATGATTCAAAAGTCCCACAGTTTCACCAATCATTAATACTAAAAAAGGAACGAAACAATTTTTTAAAAAAGGAAGGGAGGAAAGCCATCCACTGTGGCAACTCGTTAAGGGAGCCGGTGGCAAATTTCCCTTCAACTCAACCTGACTTCATATTTTTCACCTGGGTGCCTGCACACCACCTGCAAGATAAGCCCCTGTTGCACAGATCTAGAAACTGCTCACCAACCCTGTTCCACCCCAAAGATCCTTGCGGCCTCTATCAAACATTAAAAAGACTAAAATTCAAATTTTCATTTGTTAGATGTTTGACATCTGAGGATACACATATTTCAGATCAGATGGTTTTTTTTTACTACAACTTCACCTACTTCCAAGTCTAAAACAGCTGAACTCAAGCAACACTTATCATATGAAGAACAACTTGACCTTGACCATGACCTTGATCAGGTGACCCTGAATCCTCCCTTAGTTCGCTGCAATAGGCCTAGGCTGCCAGGGGCTTCCCACAATGCACTAAATGTTTCGTGTTCACTCACCTTCTTCACCCACTATGTGCTTCACACCACTTTTCATTTAATCATTAGTTATTAATCTCTCTTCCAGAGCAGGTTTTTTGTGCTGTCTTCCTTCCCTCAGCCCAACCTGTCATCGCAGATAGCTGGCCCTCGGTGAGCCTGGCTTTTCCTGTTAAAGGGAATTTTTCCTTCCCACAGTCTAACATTCACACACTTACACTCCAGTAGATACGTCTTGCCCAAGAATACTTTGGCATGCGGAGTGGAGGAATCAAGGATTGAACTACCAGCCTTCTGATCACCGAGCATGAGCCACAGCTGGCCTTTAACGTTTAACGCAGAAAACAGACAGGGAGCGCATGCAGGTGTAACACTCAAACACTCCAGCAGGCCAGTGGATTTAAACCCAGGCTCTTCTTACTGTGAGGTGATTACTAGCGCTTACTAGTGTTGACCATCACACAACCATGCCACCCACTGTGCGTATATAAATTTACCTGTTTTGTCAGGCAAAGGTCTTAAAACCCTGATAACTATCCTGAAACTAAAGACAGACTTTGGTCTATTAAATAACGTTTCTGTTAGATCCTTCATAAGGACCATAAAACTGTAGTTCCTCAGTTGGCACCATGAGTCAAGGGATTGTGCAGCTTTCTGCACTCACTGAACCTCCAAGGACTGTTGTTAGGTTAAACTCCAGTAAAGCTGGTAATTGCAAACTAAAAATGAAATGCTGCCATGGGAATTTGCAGATGTAAGCTACTGAACGCTGTCACACTCATTTTTTCCCCTCAACATTTTGCCAACAGTAAAGTGGCAGTTTAAAAATGGGGACGTTTATATGCCTCTGTTCCACCAGTCAGTTTGTCGCACTGGTTCCTCATGTGTTCGAGAATCTGACGTACAGCCCTATTGCTGCTTGATGTTTGTGTATTCTTTCAGATGTACAGTACACTTCAGTGCTAAAAGGAGACAACCAGGAATCACAGATGAATCTGTGATAGCTCACCATGTTTGACGCACGAGCGTCAAAGCCACTGAGGCAAGAATATACAGTTTACTGTGACTTCCAACGCATTTTACATCATAATGCATGAAGCCAAACAAAGGGTAAATGAAGGGGGAATTTGAGCGAGAGGAGAATTCTGCGGTTGCACTTCGATGTTGATGCAGAAAGAGGTTGTTTACTATAAAATACAAAGTCCAGCAGGGATTAAAACAAACAAACAAAAAACCACTCTTTCCATGCTGGAGAATAATCTTTCATTCTCACAGTTCGATGGGCAAACGTAAGCTGTATCTAAACTTCACATTCTTAAACTACACAGGAAATGATTACTCACACAGCAGTAGGAAGAAGCGCTACCGCTATTTGTATGACTCTTTAGAGCTTCCAGAAAACGGTCTCATGAATCATCTCCCAAGCCATATGAAACATCGCAGGCCGCGAGCTCGTGCAGTATGTTGAAACACATGGAAGAAGGATAAACAAATTAGTCCAGGCTGAAGGGCTTTTCCCTGCTTCATCAGGAAGACCTGCTAGATCCAAGGTCCAGCTGTGTATTAACTTGTAGTTACACTGCAAAACATTAACAGGTGGCTTCTGCCTCTCATTGAGCTTCTTTTTAGTAGCCGGCCTGTAAAGGCTGCCAAAACCACACCTTTCTTTATTATGCAACGTATGTCGGTGTGCAGCTCAAAATAAATAAAGGCTGAGGTGGTATTTAGAGTCTAGAAGCCACTGAGTAGGTGGTTGTGAGAGGAAGAGTTAACTAACCGGCAGCTTTACCTTTTTGAACTTCGATGCATAGAAAAGATCTCATTCCGGGTTTTAAATAAAGGTCCCTGGAGTCATGTTTGACAGGCTGGCACGCTACACAAGATTTATGGCTTACAGCAGCACAACAACACCAAAAACAAACAACAAAACTAAAGTAGGCTGGGCGAAGTGCAGATAACCTTTTTTGTTATCAGAGAATAGGAACGAGCCTCTGTCAGATGTCTGACTGCTCTCAGGCAGCCTTCAACCTGGAGGCGATATGATCACGCTTCAGTTTTTGGCACCAGTCCAGAAAGCTCCAACGACATGAGAAGCAGTGATCGTGGATAAATCAGTAATTATTCCACCTACGAAACAGCATATAAAGTAATGACTGGAGTGAATCCTGGATTTTTCGCTAACAGCGTGCCTGTCATTCATTCCCGGTGTAATAACTGCTAACTTTGATCGCGTTGCTTAACAGGATCAAAAACTTCTATCAGGTGTCTCACGGTCACACCTCCCACAGCTGGCACTAATAACATCAGAAACGTACACAGCGTGAAAGAGCAGAACTTACCTTGTGCGTCTGATATGCGCAAGCTCGCCTTTCTGCCTGAGCTTACGGTTAATCGAGCTGCGGGACTGCTGTGGAAAGTAAAGTGCGTCCTCAGTCAGACTGACAGGCAGTAGTTTCTGTGCAGCTGCGTCCAGCGATTAAGGGGCGGTGCTCTAACGTGGGACAGATCCCACGTGGGCACAGCGCCTGTGGCTGCTGTTTAATCCACACTTTCTCAGGGAAGGACACCACTCCGCCGACCACCTGCTGTCTGCGCGGAAAGCAGGTGAGAGCTGCCGGCACAACACACTGGATCCACCCCTGAATAAAGGATTACCAACGTAAATTAATACTTCAAATCAAAAATACTTTTATTTATAAAGATGATTAAGTCGTTATTACTGAGGAAGATCCAACTACACTAACTAAACACATCTAACTAAACCTGTAAATACCAAAAAGTTATTCGGGTGGAAGAATCTCTTTTTACACGAGACTACGAGGCGCCAGAAACTCCACTTAGTCAACACTGTGGGTCATGTTTTGCAGCTTGTCAGCAGGAAATGTACAAAACCACAGCATCGTGGACAAAACCTGTGAGCAAACCATTTGAAAAAAGGCTTAAAATAGGCGGCAAGGACAGATATAGGTTTATTTTTAAAGTGCGTTGCGCCATCTTGTGGCCTGTTTTTGAAATAGAAAGAAAACTACCACGTCTCGCGCTTTGTTTGAGCGGGTTTCCACTGGTACGCTGGACCGGTGAACACCGGGGTTGGTTGACAGATTGCTTGTTACTGCCACATCAGTGTGCAGTGTGGATTTCTGTCACACATATATCACACATTTGACCTGACAATAAGCCCATTTTGCAGTTCTGTTTGTGGAAAACTTTGAGATGAAGACATATTTTGTCAGTTTCTTGGGTCAGAGTGATGTTTTTTGTGCGTGTTGTTGTATTTGTTTTAATAGCTCTTAAACAAAATGAGTCATTTCAGGGGAGACTTCTTTGAAAGAAAAATGAAGACACGACTAAATTATTTATTTTATTGTGTGACTCCTTTTTTTATATATTCATTTATTTTTGCAAGACGTTTTGTGGCGAGCCCAAGAAAGCAATGTCTATCAAAACTGGTCTTTTTTAAAATTTTATTTTAATGCTTGCCTTTTTTTTTTTTTTTTTTTAAAAAGAACTTTATTGGACAAACAGTGCGTATACAACATACGAACAGATGAAGTATACAAAAGAATAGAACACGAACACACAAAACCAGGGGTAAAAATAATAATTATATGAATACACGCAAAAATTCACATATATATGATGTTTTAAGAGCTTTTTTGTTGGTGGAGTCTGATACTGATTGGATGTAAAATTCCACATCCTTAAGAAAATGACAGAAATATGGTGTTTTATAAGTAAACTTACATTTATGAATAAAAAATGTAGCTAAAAGTATTAACAAATTTATTACTGCCAAAACTTATCTCACAACAATCGTACCCCTGGAAATCGAGGGGTTTACGTTTGTCATGACTGACTTGTGTGACTCTTACATCAAGACTACCAACATTCAAATATCCAAAGCGGGTGTTTAAATGTTGGTAGTCTTAAACAAAACCTTTGTTATTGGATAATTGCTTGGCAAAGTGTCAAATTTTATTTAGACTTTTTACTTGCCTAAAAGTTATAATCCTACTGAAGAAGCCGAATAGTGCACATAAATTAATCATCAAAATGCAGTCAAGCAAAAAAAGAAAGAATACTAATTAAATTAGTAATGCTACTCAGTCATATGGAAAGATTTAAGGCCAATGTGTGACACATCTTTATTTTTTTACATTTTAATGTACATAATGATTATTTTATTAGATTTTTATTTTCAATTTTTGTTTTTACATTGATTCCACCAAATACAAACACAAATTAAATATATGCTGACTTTCTAGATGGAAGTAAATGTAAATTATATAATCTATAAAATGATGTAAAAGTATTTTTTTATTGCTTACAAGTACATCCATCCATCCATCTGCTTATGCCGAGCTGGTTTGCGGGGAAACAGCCTAAGCAGAGAAGCCCAGACCTCCCTCTCCCCACCCACCTCCTGGATGGCCGAACTCATCACCTTTCAGAGAAAGCTCATTTCTGCCGCTTATTTCCGTGATCTCATTCTTTTGGTCACTATCCACAAATCATGACCACAGGTGAGGTTAAGGATGTAGACCGACCGGTACATTGAGAGCTTGTCTTTTACTCTCAGCTGTCTCTTCACAACGACAGACTGATACAGTGGTTGCAGTGATGCAGATGCTGTATCAGTCCATCTGTCGAGCTCCTGCTCCCTTCTCCCGTCACTTGTGAACAAGACCCCAAGATACTTAAACTCCTCTATTTGGGGCAGGAATTTGTCCCTGTCCTTGACAGAGTCCAACACCCACCGGACCCACAAGTCTGACTTATTTCTAGCTGTGCAGACCAAGCTCTTGCAACAGGTTGCATAAGCATTTAGCTTATGCAAAGACATCCAGTTAGTGGGGACAGGTTAACTGATCAATGTAAATTGCCCATAGGTGTAAATGCGGGTGTGAATGTGAGTGGGACTGGTTGTCTGTCTCTGTGTTTTAGCGACAGACTGGCAACTTGTCCAGGGTGTACCCTGCCTCTCGCCCTATGACAGCTGGGATAGGCTCCATCTGACAGTCATCAGCATAAAAGTGAAATGCAATGCTGTGTTTTCTCAATATAAAACCAAGAGGGAGCAGACATAAAGAAAGGAGGAGGGGCCCTAGAACTGAGCCCTGTGGGACACCGCACAAGAGATGAGCGGAGGACGACACATGGGCTGTATCCCAATTCAGGGTCTGCAGCCTTAAAGTACGCAGCCTTAACGGTCCACAAGGGCCGCGTACTTAAAGACCGCTAAGGCCGGAAGTGCGAGGCTTGTGAAATGGGACGTCTAGCCTGCCCAGGTTGCCTAGCAACCATGATACTAACAGCTGGAAACGTTTCATACAGCTTTGTTTGACAGAAATGAAGGAGGAAATCTTTTGTTCATTTGTTTGTTTGTTTCTACATGAGCTTTGATCATTATCTGTAAGATTAAGGTCAGCTATTGAACTGCGTATATTTTAAAGTAAAGGCTTTAAAACCAAGTTAGTACAAACGTTACTAATGTCACATAACTTTGCTGGCATGTGGCCAACAGTAATGTTTTAATGTTCTTCGTTATTAAACATTTGCACATAAATAAGTGACATAATATTCAGTACTTACTTAAAGTTTACTCTTCGGGCGCCCCTCATCCGCCGTTTTTTTCCGGCAAAATTATCCACACCCACCGCCGCGCTACGCATTCTGGGATATGTTGGGCCACGAAGTCTACACCGCCACATCCTTAAAATTCAGGGAAATGAAGGACGCTTTTTTTTTTTTTTTAATTTTATTGCTATGTCTGGTTTTATTACTATGCGCATATTAGTAGTGTACAGCACTTTGGTCTACCAGGTGTGTTTTTAAAGTGCTATATAAATAAATAAATGATGATGAATGATGATTTGAGGGCCGCATTTCGAGCAGCCTTCGAATTGGGACAGCCTTCGTCGCGTCGCTGTGACGTAATCGGCCTTAAAATGCGGCCTTTAAGGCTGCAGACAGCCATGGTCACAGAGACTGACATAAAATGTTCACTCTGCCAAGTAGAGCCTGAACCACTCCAGTGTTGTGCCTCTTATGCCCACAGACTGCTCCCAATGAGAGAGTAAAATGTCACGATCCACTGTATCAAACGCAGCTGTCAAATCTAAAAGCACAAGAACAAGACAGTCGCCAGCATCAGTAGCTAAAAATCTGTCATTAAAATTTTTTTAAATGGCTGATTCAGTGCTATGTAAGGATGTAAAACCAGACTGGAAAACCTCTAGTTTGCTGCCACGTCCCAAAGAAACAATAACCACAGACACCCAAGAAATAACTGTGGATAATCCCAACGAGATCTCTGAGGGAAAACTGCAAACTGCGAGAGAGTACTTACATGTTGAGGGGTTGCCTCAATGGACTCCTCAACAAAAGAAGGAATTTCCTTCATGTTGATACCTTTGCCGATTCAGAAATGCAACTTGAGGGGAAAAAACAAACATCTGGAGGAGGAAAACCAAATACTGAAGAAAGAGAACATGGAGGTGGAAAACGTTATGCAGCCTCAAGAACTGGAAAACATAAAAAGCCACTATGCACAGCTGGAGAAAAAACAAAAAACCTAAACAGCTGGAGCACAAATATGAAATAATGGAGAGAAAGATGCATCTGAAAGTGGCAGAGCTTGAAGAAAAGCTGAACGATGCCCACTTGATAACTGAAATAGAAAATGACTACAAGCAATATCAGCTAAACAAACACATGGAAGCCAAACAACAACTGCAGGAGAAATGTCAAGAGTTTGAGCTGAAGAACCAAAGGCTGCAGAATAGAAATGCAGAAACAGGAGAAAACAAAACAAGTGGAAGACTACAAAAAAGGAAAAAACATTTCTGGCTCCTCAGGTCCAAGTAAGGTGAGGATGAAACCGAGAAAAAAAGAAAAGGAAAAAAGGTTTTTCCCGGGTACTGCGGTTTTCCTCCCACAACTCAAAAAACACAAAACATAGGCAAATTGGCACAGAAAAATTTTCCTAAACAAACAATAAAAAATGTATTGGCAAACAAACTTTGCTGAACATGCCTGCTTCTTTGGATAACTTTAACTGTAAAGCCTATTTGGCTATAGGTTTGAAACCTGTGTTAGAGTTAGTGTTAGGAGTGTGTAATAATAATAAAAATAATCATCCTCTTGTCATTGGGTACAGCTACAAGTGTACTTTCAGGATGTAGCAGATGTAAAAGCTGCATCTCAGACACTTCAAGCATCAGCATGTTAAATGTTAAAGTCGATGGCAATACAATGAGGTGAGTAGGTGAATTTTGTCAAAAAATGTGTGCAATTGCAGGACAGTCCAGGGATTATTTTATTTTATTTATTTATTTATTTTACGTACGGGAAATTGACAGATGGATTGGTGCTGCCCCTGCAGTGATGCGGACACTGTTCCGATCAGTCGTGGTGAAGACTGTGGGTAGTGACGTGAGTAGAGCCGCTGCTGCTCCATATTGAAAGAAGCCAGTGGAGGAGGTTCGGGTATGCCTCCTGAGTGAGGTGTTCCAGGTATGCCCACAGGGCAGACCCAGGACACGCTGGAGAGATGATATCTCTCAGCTGGCCTGGGAACACCTTGGTGTTCACCCGGAAAGGAGGTGGCTAGGGAGAGGGAGGTCTGGACTTGTCTGCTTAGGCTGCTGCCCTGACCTGGTGGAGTTTCTTAATGTAAAACTCATTGTTGCAGCCAGGGGCAGCACAAAACTGATTTTTAGTTTTAGTGTCCTCGTTTTCCTCTTTGTTCTCGATACTGTCAGTAGTTAGCTAACATAAACTAATGCTAGTCCGTTAGCCGCAATCAACCACATGATGTCGTGTTCCCTACCGACAGAAGATGGCGCTAAAGATGTTTTGAAAACTTTCTCAGCTTCACAGAGTGAATGTCCGTTTTTGAGAACAGGGCTCAATGATGACAGTTTCTCGTAACTGTTTTAGCAGCTAAGGTATACTTCCGCTTACATCACCAGCTTCTGTGTAAAACTGCAAGCACACCTGCGTTTAAAAAAAGTCAGGTTTGATGTGTGTTTTTTTCATTTTATTTCTGTTTTTAACGGCAGTGAAGAAAAACCTCGTCTCTGTTTACCTGGGCTACTTCGAATAGTGGTTAAGCCTGGCCGGAACTATGTTTGAAGTGCGCTGTTAAGTTGTTAACACACAATTAAAACAATGCGCACATTATCAAGTCGGCTTATTTTTCATTGTATGTATCATTTCTATTGTTATTTCACCTGTTAAGGGGCTGTCATGAATGTGAAGGTTTGATGGAAAAACCCTGCAGTGACGGAAACATCAGCTGTGGTGACGCTGTTTGTGTTTCTCAGCATCACAGCCACACCCTCCTCGGAGTGCAGCAGCAGCATCCTCAGCAGCAGCATGGTGCCAGCCATCCTGCTCGTTTTGGCTGTCACAGCAGTCTGCAATGGCATCCTCCCTGAGATAGTGGACCCGGGCATTAGTCACATCCTGGAGGATGACTCTGCACAGGGACAAGCGGAGCCGGACAATGTGTTTGTGGAAGTGGAGCAGCTGCCAGAGGATCCACAGCAAAAGCCCGAGGACTCGTTTCACCAAGTAAGCAGCCAGTTGCACCTCTCACTCAGCTTTTTACATGACATAGAGCATTACCTAACTGCCTGTAGTATGTAGGATCTCAGTGGGTTGTATGATGAAAGTATTTTTTTAAACACTTCAATCTCATGACAGAAAAGAAGATCAGATGCAGCAATAAAGTAACATCAGAGTTATGCATCTTTTACCTGAAATCTGGCTTTGATCCTCTCCAAAATCCTTTCAGATAAATGAGGAGAACTCTCAGTCGAGTCTTCACAATGCAAATGCTTCTGATAAAGTGACTGATAAAGACCAGGTAGGCTAAGAAACAGTAAAGTAAAGTGAGGCACTGTTTGTTTCCCCTTGTGATTGAAACTTAATGTATGTCTCATCTTCACCCAGGAGACAAACAACATTACCACAGTCGACAGTTCTAACGACCTGGAGAACAGAGTCGATCACGTAAGCCCGTCCTGTTTACCTGCACGTTCAAAAAGAAATCTAGCTTTTGTATGACCTTCAGCTGCTCAGTTATCATCACTGAAGAGGTTGCATAACGTCTTGGTGCACCATCACAGCCACTGACTTGGCACTATGTCAGCAAACGAATCAAAAGTGTATTTTTGTCTCCATTCAGCCCTTTTCCTGTGTACAAATAAGTGGTAAAGATGTCAATTCTCAAATGGTCTACTAGGCGTCATATTTAAATAAGTGATGATTATGTGCTTTAGGACTAAAGCTGCAAACACAAAGTGAGGTTATGTAACCAAGCAGTTTTGGACATATGGTGATTAACTGTCAAGTCCAGTTGGGAAGCTTTCTGATAACTCAAGTTTCGTGGCTCGGGGTGTCACAATCCAACCAAAAGCATCAGTCCAAAATATCAACCTAGTTTTTCCTGTATGAGTAAAAGAATCTCCATTTATGTGGTTATCATCTTGCTACATTTACACGCTGTCTCACCGTTTATTTTGGCAAAATCTGTTGGGTGATTTGATGTTAGACACAGAACAGAAAAACTAGGTCAGGTGTCAGTCTAAATAATAAATAGAACCAGAGAAGGTGCCGCATTAATATAAATATGCCGTATGTTTTGTGCTTCAACACCTTCAACTGTACTATGTTGTGAATGTGTATTCAGTTGAGAGTTTCTCTGGCTACAGCTGTCAGACCCATATTTAATATTTAAATGTAATTAGAAAAACGAGGTGGCCTGATGTAGTCTCGCCTCTCTCGTATTTAGGGATGCATCAGTGACGATGACTGTGGAAAGGGACGGTACTGTCTTCACGACCCACATAATGCCAAGTGTCTGCCATGTAAAGCGCTTGATATGGTGAGTCAACCTAAGAGACTTTTCCTGTGGACGTCTTCACTGTTTTCATAATTCTTCTCTAAAGCGCTCTGTTTCTCCTGTCTGACGCTTTCCAACACTCACAACACGATGCACTCTTACATCCAGCCTGCTGAGGTTTCACACTGACTGCATTGCAGTGCGTCCACAAGTGTAATTGGAGTGTGCTGTTTCCAAGCACTCTGTCCTGTGAGCATCTCATGAAAGGGGGGCAGGTTAAATAGGAGCTCTTTCCTTCCATCTGCTCTCTCGGAGAACATAGAGAACAAAAGCGATTCAAATAAAAGTCCTCTTATCTCATTGGTTTTATTCAGGACTCTGTTCTACCTGTGTTGCTTGTTCAGCTGAGTCTCAATTGGATATATTAGTGTTGATGTTGACGTATGAAAAAAGCAGTGGAAGATGATGGCAGCCTGCCAAACAAGGGTAGAGGGAGGATAAATGCACAGAGGACAGGATCTGTGTCTTCTCAAAGTCGCTGACGTGGAAAACTGTGACCTTGCAGTGTCTTAAAGATGTGATATTAGGATCTCTTTCCACTGCAATCACAGATCAGCTGACCTGCTGATCTCATTTATATATTTATATATATTCTTTAAGTCAGCAGGATTGGAGAATAATTAATGCCATTTGTGCTCAATACAATTCAATTCAAATTTATATGTACAACGCCAAATTATAACAACAGTTGCCTTGAGGCACTTTATATTGTAAGGTAAGTAAAAGTAAGTAAGTAAGTAAAATTTATTTATATAGCACATTTCACAGATAAAAATCACAAAGTGCTTTACAATAAGATCAGACATACAAGTTAAAACTAATTAAAAGCCCGTTTGTATAAAAATGTCTTCAGCTGCTTTTTAAAGGAGTCAGAAGAGTCTAGACAGCTTAAAGACAACGGCAGAGAGTTCCACAGCCTAGGTGCCAGTGCCTGGAAAGCCCGATCCCCTTGTGTTTTAAACCTAGTACGTGGGACCACCAGTAGCCTCTGACCTGAAGACCTAAGTGCTCGGGATGAAGCATGAGGTTTCAACAGGTCAGAGATATACTGGGGAGCTTCACCGTGCAGAGCTCTAAAAGTTACAACTAAAATTTTAAAATGAACCCTAAAATTTACAGGCAACCAATGAAGAGAAGCCAAAACTGGAGTAATGTGTGACCTCTTGTTTGTACCAGTTAAAAGTCTTGCCGCTGCATTCTGTACAGACTGAAGGCAATCCAGAGCTGATTTGTTGAGACACGTAAAAAGACCGTTACAATAATCCAAACGAGAAGAGATAAAAGCATGAATAATCATCTCAAGTTCTGCCTTTGACACCAGTAGTCTGAGTTTAGAAATGTTTCTTAGATGATAAAAACAGTTCCGGACAAATTGTTTAGAGTGTTTCTCAAGAGACATTGAACTGTTAAATATAACACCTAAGTTTCTGAGACGCGACTGAAATGAAGGGTCTAAAAAGCTGATATGCTGCCTAATTTAGGTAAGGTAAAACTTAGAATAATACAACAGAGAAAACCCCAACAATCATATAACCTATTTGGAGGCTAACTAAAGGAGAATTCAGGGTCACCTGATCCAGCCCTAACTTTAGGGTTTATCAAAAAGGAAAGTTTTAAGCCTAATCTTAAGAGCATAGATAGTGTCTGTCTCCTGAATAAAAACCGCTGGTTTCACAGAAGAAGTGCCTGAAAGCTGAAGGCTTTGCCTCCCATTCAACTTTTAAATACTCTAGGAACAACAAGTGAGCCTGCAGTGCGAGAGTGAAGTGCTCTAATGGTGTAATATGGTACTATAAGGTCATTAGGATAAGATGGAGTCTGATTATTAAAGACCTTGTATGTGAGGAGCAGGATTTTGAATTCAATTCTGGATTTAACAGGGAGCCAATGAAGGGAAGCCAATATATAAGAGAAATCTGCTCTCTCTTTCTAGTCCCTGTCAGTACTCTTGCTGCAGCATTTTGGATCACGTGAAGGCTTTTCAGGGAGTTTTTAGGACATCCTGATAAAAACAATTTACAGTAGTTCAGCCTAGAAGTAATAAATGCATGAACTAGTTTTTCAGCGTCACTCTGGGACAGGATATTTCTAATTTTAGAGATATTGTGCAAATGGAAGAAAGCAGTCCTACATATTTGTTTAATATGTGCATTGAAGTCAGAAATGACTCTAAGATTCCTCAGTGTTGCTGGAGGCCGAGGTAATGCCATCCAGAGTAAGAATCTGGTTAGATACTGGATTTCTAAGATTTTTAGGGCCGAGTACAGTCACCTCAGTTTTATCTGAATTTAGAAGCAGAATGTTAGAGGTCCCCACAAGCTTGTGGGGATAGGTTAATTGGATAATCCAAATTGCCACTAGGTGTGAATGTGCGAATGAATGTGAGTGCGAATGGTTGTCTGTCCCTGTGTGTTGGCCCTGCAACAGACTGGCGACCTGTCCAGGGTGTACCCCGCCTCTCGCCCTATGACAGCTGGGATAGGCTCCAGCGCCCCCCGCGACCCTGAAAAGGATAAGCGGAAGCGAATGGATGGATGGATGGATGTTAGAGGTCGACCAGGTCTTTATGTCTTTAAGACATTCCTGCAGTTTAACTAATTGGTGTGTGTTATCTGGCTTCATGGATAGATAAGGTTGGGTGTCATCTGCACAGCAATGAAAATGTTTCCTATGCTTTCTGATGATACTGCCTAAAGGAAGCATGTATAATGTAATTCTCCCAGGAATCTCAGTGTTGTTACAGGGGAGGTGCATGCTCTTTTAAAGCATCTGTGTTAGGAGAAGGGTTGCCTGCTGAATTGTTGGCTGTTTGCTCAAATGCTGCTTTTCTTAGTCCTGCACTAAGGATGCAGAGTGCTGTGGCGAACAGCTCTGTGTGTGGGGCCAGTGCAGCCAAAATGCAACCAAGGGAGAGGCCGGAAGCACTTGTCAATACCAGACTGACTGCAGCCCAGACCTCTGCTGTGCTTTCCATAACGGTATGTAGTACAGCATGTGTTTATCAGTCACTACCTACACACCCCCAGAGAACTTACCTTTGTTTTTGTTTTGTGTGATTAGTCCTCCTCTTCCCCGTCTGTTCGGCCAAGCCTATTGAACGTGAGCGCTGCTTTGGTGCCTCAAACCACCTGACTGAGTTGTTGTCCTGGGGCCCGCAAGATGAGGGACCCAGGAAATATTGCCCCTGTGCAGGAGATCTCCACTGTCAAGACCTGGGGTGAGTGCAGTACATATAATCACATAAAACAGATTAAAATACCGGTACCCCAAAAATATTAAAGTTTTATGTATGTATGATGCTGTAGTATTCTCTTTTTTTTTCCTCCACAGAAGAGGGTCAATGTGCCTGAAAGGAGAGGACTCGAGTGAAGAAGACCTGACAGACACGCTGTACTCAGAGATAGACTACATACTTTAGGCTGGGCACGATTTATTAACATTGCCTTGTAAAAAGCTAGACAGACTTCTGAGCTTTTTTCTTTTTTCTTTGCAAAGAGCACTTTCTATTTGCCGGCTTCAGTCAAAGCAGTAAATATTTAGGGCATGGGAAATGGATGGCAGTATATGTAGTGCTAGTTGTGTCATCGGCATGTTGTTTGATGATTCTTTAATCTTTGTAAGGGAATTCTGGGCAAGAGGCACTTGAAGACAGCCACTTTGTAAAACACCTACTTGGCAAGTCCTTTGATGCAGCTTCATTTCTTTGTTGTTGCAGTCATCACAGTGGGGTGATGAAGTGCCTGCCCCCGTTTTCCTGGCATGGCTCATGTCCCCTTGGATTGTCGGGTTGCTCAAAATCAATATGAATTTGTTTGGTGTAATCTCCTTTATCCTAGGATGAAACATGTCCACCATGATGGAAATGGTTCTCTTCCAAGATTACATAATTACTGTTCATAGTTTACAGGGGGAAGGCTAAAATATGAAAATGATGTGAATCAGATGCAGTGGCCTCTGCAGTCTCCAGACTGTGGGAGATTTTGAACCGTCACTTCAACAAGGAGGGATTGCTTGGAAGAACTGAACATGATTTTTGGAGATAGAGACGTTAAATTATCTGGTGATTAGACTCTGACAGACCATCGTGGCAGAATGGAATCCCGGCGGTGATAGGATTTAGGGCAGGACCCCCAAGAGTCTAGACCCTGGTGGTGGCGAAGATGAAGACGAAGCTTGGTTGGAGCGCTGACTGAGGTGTCTGTAAGGTGGAAATGGGGTGGTTGCACAAATGAGAGTCTGAAAGGGAGAATGACAGACAGCACAGTTTTAAACCATGGAAAGTGGAGGTTGATTGGCTCAAAGAAGGCAGACAAGAAGATGATTGGACTAGAGGGAGTGATGCAGAGAACAAAAAGCAGCCTAACACCCTGGAAAGCAGGTTGATGAG
This sequence comes from Neolamprologus brichardi, assembly GCF_056152115.1. Taxonomy (NCBI): domain Eukaryota; kingdom Metazoa; phylum Chordata; class Actinopteri; order Cichliformes; family Cichlidae; genus Neolamprologus; species Neolamprologus brichardi. Next base: position 19,634,030 of record NC_142104.1, on the reverse strand, counting down.
CAGATCTTCCATATTGAAGTTTCACGTTAGGCTTTCCATCATCATATAAATACTAAACGAGGGAATAACTTTTGGGAAGATGTTTCATCCCTGCAGCAGAGCTCCGGAGATCTCAGGGCACGCTGAGGCTGCTCTGGTTGGTCATGTGGTCATCTAAACAGAACGGCCTTATTTTGGTTTTGCCTTTAATTTGTCATTCTTCTGTATGTAAATCGTGATGAAAGAAAAAACAGGAAGAGTGTGTGTTTGCAGGCCTGTCTTGAAATGACAATTTACTTTCTTACCCTTGACAGCAAGATAAAAATAACTCTAGACTTTATAAGCTGCTCACTTCGCTGATTATATCTGATCACAGCAGATTGGAGTTTCTTCATGCACTGTATGAAAAATAAAACAGTAGGCATGTAGTTAGAACTGCTCTGCGTATAATGCTGGCATATTTCAGTATGTGGCTTTTTCTATTCCTGCTAACATTTCAATAACTGCTGCCAATGACTGTTTAAAATCTAAGAAGCTTGTTTACTTTTCTAACTGTAGCTGCTTGAAACTTGTACTTGTTTCTTAAGTCGAGAAAGTATTTTTTCCCCCCACAGATGTGTTCTTCTCACAACCTAGCCCTCAACATTTACATTGCAGAGACGACATAGAACATAACCCAATGTTTTTGTGATCTATATTATACAGTTGTTCCTTTCTTTGATGAATCCATGGTGAAATGTTACCTGTGAGATGCTAAATTAAACTGAAGTGATGCTGTGTTTTCAGGTCATCTGAGCAGAATACACAGAAACTAGGAAAACAAATAATGTAGAGTCTCATGCAGTCAAGTTACCCTGCAAATCATTTTGCTGGGAGTGTTATACATACTGAATATTAATTACACCAAAAATTGAAGTAATGTACTGCTTCCTAGTATGGGATTCATAGCAAAATGCCATGTAATCAATAAACTGATAAACCACCATCAACTGTACTTTATAATCGCTCATTCACCAAGTACAAAAACCTGAGCTCAGGAGGGAAAGAAACTCTTTTTCTCCTCTTTTCTCTATTTGGAGGTTGCAACAACCCTCATCAAATATCAGGATTATCATTAAAGACTGACCAGAATGTAGACCCCGTTTGAAAGTACTCAGTAAGACCGAGCAACGTTTTATACATTATATATTCCATAATATAAAAGAAGCTGGATTATTTGAAAAACAAAATATTGGGAGGCAAAAATAAAGTAACCATCAGGATGCTCTAAAATGTATATAATCAGTTCAGATTGCCAAAGACAGGTTCCTTGGGATGTGATATCCCAGTACGGGTTTGTGTTTTGGTAAACACTTCCAAATCACCACTCAGGGTACTCTAACACACATTTTCCTCCCACAAAAATGTTTAAGTCCGTGTGGATGAGCTGCACCATCTCGGCGCTGTGCACTCCCAGAGCAGAGATGGTTAACTTGTGTGGCACGGTGGTGCTGTGGTTAGCATAGCATAAGCATAGGCCCTGGGTTAAAATCCAAGAGTTGCATGTTCTCCAGCTTCCTTACACAATTAGCCGTAGGTGACTGTGAGCATGAATGGTGGCCTGTCACTCCAAGTATTACACGTCTCGCACTATAACAGCCGGGGTAGTCTCCACCATGACCGTGAATTTGATAAGCTGAAGAAAATGGGTGGATTTTCTGCAGTGTAGAGGTTGATAAATTCACCTTACAGGGTTTGAGAATAAGTGACAAACCCAGCCTCAAGGGGTCACAGTGCAGCAGGAAGGGCATCCAACGTAAATTTTTATAAAGAAAAATGTGTCAAGCTGAAAGTACAGCTAGTATAACATCCTAACGTGTTTTTATGAATTGGTTAGCAGTAAGAGAAAACTGCAGTTCTGAAAAAAGCACTTTAATTCATTTCTAAAATCATCTTAAACTATTTCCACACAGGATCTGAAATCTCAAAGAAATAAACAACAACAACAAAAAAAAGTTTCTCTTCTGATATTGGCATTTCTACAGTGAATAGCTGGTGGCAGCATCAGAGGCCCGGAAAGGAGGCCGTGATGCTGAGCTTTAGTCCTCAGAGCAGTTGCACAGGCAGACTGAGTCCAGCAGGCTTTCTACACCCTCTGGTGTCAGTCTATCAAGCAGCAGCAGGTAGAAGCGCCAAAAACCAACCTCTGACTCTTGCCCAACACCCAGAGAGAGCCCTCTCCTCTCACACCACACACACACACACACGTGGATGACACGAGACATGTACTGCAAGTTTCACATGGTGCAAGAAACAGATAAAGATATCCAATTTCTAAATTAAAGGTTAATGCAGACAACAGATGAGTGCCTGGTGCTTCACAAGACCTCTCTAAATGATTAAGTCTGAAGCAAAATAATAATTTACAAACAAACAACAAAACAAGGAGATTCTTAACATCATCTACTTGGTTTTGTTTTATTATATTAAGTTTTAAAAAGGACTGATAGCCTATGAATCACTACATCTAGTGGAAGTGATGTGACAGAGGCAGAGCTCCTATAAAGCACATAGAGCAGCAGTAAAGACAACCCATATCAACACGTTACTCTGGCATTATAGGAGCATTAGAGGAGAAACAACTTTAGTTTACAAATTATTTAATATTAATTGTTGCTTTTTCAATTCATCAATTCTTGTGAATGAATGGTTCCTCAATTTGTCAGGCAGTCTCTGAGTGAGGTTTGTCTCGGCAGAAGAGGTGAGACTGAGGAAGGCTGGATAAGTAGTTTCTTTTTTTTCTTTCTTTTTTTTAATTTAAAGGAAAATGTTCAACGTAAGATGATTCAGATTGATTTCTCCAACAAAGTGGTGCTCAGAAATTGTGAGCACATGGATTTACAAGACGGCCACGGATGAATCATAATCAACACTATTGTCCAAAACACGGAGATGAACACACAGTGACGGGGAGGACAGTGAAAGAGCCTGATGTAAAAGTAGACTGGAGCCTTGAATAGTCAGGATGGATGCCTCCCAGACCGGTTTCACAGTCCTAGACTCTCCGCATCCATCCCTGAAGCTTTCACTTTCAATTGATTTGTCTATACAGCATCCAAATAGCTTTTGTACTTCCCTTTAATCTTTACAGTTCAATACACTATAGTGCACAATAGGGTTTCTGAGCCTGGAGCTCAGGGTGGAGGGTGAGAGCACATAATCCTCACAGCGCTGCTTGATTTCAAGTCACTGTCGGGCCCGACATTCAGAGTCCCGCAGCCTGGATGCTCTGCTGCAGGACCCAGGCAAAACAAATAACCCACAAGTGTTTCTCCACGCCTCAGTCCTGCCCTGGGTCCTTTGCAGGGCCGCCGTCCAGGTAGATCTTGAGGGCCTTCTCTTTGCGTGGCGAGTAACTGACACGGTGTCCGGTTTTAAGCAGACGGCTGCTTTCCTTCTTCATTAGCTCGTTGCGCTCATCCTCTGACAACTCCAGAGGTTCTTCTGTGCTGTCCCTGCGCAGACAAAAGAGCACAAAAACATTGGAGGTCCCATTATACTCCAAATATAATAAGATCATTAGAAGAACTCCATGGATGTCGCCATAGTTTAAAATTGTAAGGGAATAATGAATGAATGAAAAAAAAAAAGAAGAAAACATGTAAACTGAACTGAAACTTGAAGTCTTTTTTTTTTAAGCTTAGTAGCTGCTTTCTTTAAAATATCTCTACTACTAGATACAGTTTTACAATTAAAGCCTGGATTACAACATAATTGGTTCAGAACATAGTAAGAAAGCTCGAATCTGCACTTGTACCACTGCCTTTTCAGTCATTACAGAGTCAGTGATGGAAATCAGATCCGTCAGCACTGACCTCATGCGGTCTCATTTATTAGCTGCATTGATTTGTGATTAAAATTATTTTTTTACCATCACAGCAAAGACAGATGCTACTATCTGTACCTATGTCCACATTATAGGCAGAAAATTACATTAAAAAAAAAAAGATTAATTATTTAATATACACTCACTGGCCACTTTATTAGGTACACTTTCCTTGCACCACTTTGCCTTCATAACTGCCTTAATTCTTCATGCTGTAGATTCTACAAAGTGCTGAAAGATTCCTCAGATTTTGGTCAATACTGATATGACAGCATTAAAAAGCTGCTGCAGGTTTGTCAGTCATGATATGCGCTAAGAGAATATCCCCACATCATCGCATCACCACCAAAAGTTCAGTTTTGATGAGCATGTAGCCTTCTAGTGTCATTTGACATGTTGCATTTTCTCAGACGCTTTCATGATTACCTTGGTGTTGGTTGCAACATGTAGTCATTTGAGTTATTGTTGCCTTCTTACAAATCTGAAGGAGTCTCCCCTGAGTTTTAGCATCAACAAGCTATTTTTGAACTTGAGAAACTGGATATTTTAAATTTTTTCAGGCCATCCTTTGTAAACTTAAAGAGATGGTTGTAAAATAAATAAATCCCAGATCAGTTTCAGACAAGTCTGTTTGGCTCCAACAATCACATCATACTGAAATCACGCTTAAATCACCGTTCTCCATTCTCTGTTTGAGCTTCACCAGACCATTATCTTCACTGTGTCTACATAGCCAAAATGACAGTTGCTTACATGTAATTGGCTGATTAGATATTTGCGTAAACGAGCACGTGAACAGATGTAACTAATGAAGTGGCCAGGGATTGTATTTAAGTTTCAATCCTAAACCGAAACCCTCTTGACTGAAAACATTTACTGATTCATTTGTGGTATTAAATGTATAAATATGAGAAGTCAAAAGCTAGGGAAAAAACCTGAAAAACAACAATGCTTCTAATGCAACAATATCATGTTTTATTCATTACTGAGTCAAAGCCGACCTGTAAAGCCATGTGTATAATTTGCGTACATTTGTACTTTATATTAGATATTGAGATTAGGTGTTCAAATATTAAAGTTGTCTCTAATTCATATTAGATGCCAAAAATTCAACTCACATAAACATATTGAGTTTTTAATAGTCCGAGTGAATGCATGACTTATGACTTCTACTACAGTCCTCTCTGTTCATGAAATGATTTCACAAAAATACCAAAGACACAAACGCTGTACTTGAATGTTGACTTGTCCCAGTTTCTTTTACCTGTAGAAGACCACCGCCCCATCATCACAGATGTAAAGAGGCCACACATTAAGGGTTGACACCTTGGGGTTCCAGTCTAAATCCTGATGGATTTCCAACACAGAAATATCACAAGGAAATGTCCCCCTACCCTGCAGAGACCAGATAGCAGTGTCATCAATACAAACAATATATTAGAAAAATCGGGTCCCAGGTTTCAGGTAATTACATCCACCTACCTTTGCAAACTCCAGGTTTTCCAATGGAATACCACTGATTTCACTAAGCTGCCAACAGAATAGAAACATTAGACACAGGAATACAACAGTTTCCCTCAGCTAAACACTGAACACAAGCTATGAGTAAAACACATTTGTCATGCAGCAGACAAACCTTCTCCTTGAGTTCCTCCACACTGCTGCTCTCCAGAATCACTTCCTGAAAAGGCCCCAGCTTCATTGTAGACGGGCTCCATCTCCGAGTCAGAACGGCCAACTGTGACATTGATTTCATCTTCTCTGGTTCTGAGAAACATTAGAGGTTGCGGATCAATCAACTGCACTTTAAATGAAACTTCAGCGAAAACAAATTTTCCTTCACTCTAGAACCAAATACACGTCGTTTATTAATCTGTCTCCATGTGGCGTTTCACAGCATGTTAACAATTCAACAATGTGATGTTTTTTGAGTCCCTGGAAACAGATGATTTAATGTTTGTTTTCTTTACCTTAAAGGAAATTATTTACTATACCTTTAAAGAAAAAGTTTATATTATTAGAACAGAACAAAACTAAAATAGGTAAGGTAGTTGAGGTACGCAAAGAAAAACGCATAGTGAAGCAATGTTTAAAAGAAACTTAAAAACACAAGTTACCATCAAGGACTTCAAGGAAAACCTCCCAGTTGGACGAAATGCTGATGTCTTCCTCATAAACGTGGTAATCCAAAAACACTGTACCCGGATTCTTCCACGTCTTTTTCCTGAGGCGAACCCTGACCACACAGAGATAAATGGATATATGCTGTTTTGTACACATGTTCATTTTACCTCAAGGGAAACTGCATCAACAGTCCTCTGAACTATGCAAAGCAAAGAATCTTACCTGTCAATGCTGAGGTCAAGTTTACACTGCTCTTTTAACTGAGGAAGCAGCTCTTCTTTAGACTGTCTGACAGTCATACCCTTGGCAAACACCGTGTCCACTAGGAACTTGCAGGGCTGAGAAAACACCACAATTAATATATTTTATAACATAATGCTGTGCAGCTGTACAACAGTGTATGAGTAAGAAAAGTCTGTCAGTTCTTACCTCTGGTTCATTGACTAGTAGTTGATACACTTTCACTCTGTATTCACCCTTTTTAAGGGCTCTGCCTAGTCGAATGGTTATCTATGGATAGTGGCACAGTCTTTGTTGAGATATTTCCTTACTCTCAAGCAAACGACTTTAATCAAAGTAATAAGTTTAAACTGACCTTATTATCGTCAGAGAACGATGAGAGTGTCTCGTTGAGCCGCACGCTCTCAAACTCCTGGTTGTTGGCATACACCCTAAACACCTTGAACTGGGTCGAGGTGACGCCAACGTAGGGCTCCAAGTTCAGCTTAAATGCTGCTAATGTTATTCTCTTGTCCACATGAACCACCAAACCTGATGTAGATCACAAGAAACATCAATGTACCTTTTTTTTTTTTTTTTTTTTTTTTTTAAATATACATCAAGGATGCAAAACAGGTAAAGAATGTTTGCAATCCTCCCCCTTGAATGGAAGAAATTGCCTGTGCCAGATTTTAAATGTAATTAAAACATAAATATACTAGCTATGGATGACAACTGCTTTTAAATGCATAATAAAAGTTTGTACATTTTTGTGAATCCCACGAGGCATCATCCTGAGAACAAGGCTCTGCTCTGAAGTACAGGTACTGGGCCTCTGCCTTGCTCTTTCCATTGTCGTCATATTCGCTGTCAGTTCCAGAGTCTTCCTCTGCAGTGTCCCAGGTCTCTTTTTTGCCCTCGTGGGCTTTGGAGCGCCGGCTACTCGTGATGCTGTGCGAGTCCAGGCCATTGGCCAGCTGGATTGGGCCGCTGTCTGCGTTACACAGCGTGTCACTGCTGTGACTGGAGCTCAGGATGTCACTGTCCACTGAGCTGGTGCTGCGGTCATTGTTCACTTCTGAGTCCGACCGCTCCTCACAGGCAAAGTGATTCTCAGGGTCAGAGGAGGCGCCGCCGCTACCCGCAGACGTGGCCCTGATCCGATTCTCTAACTCTCTGTTGTCTGCAGCCACGCAGAGAGAAGAGTTTGAGTCCGCCTCTTGGGTTGGGGATTCAATATGTTCAAAGTCGCTGGCGTCAGAGCTTTTCTGGCTGTCACTGGTGCTGGAGCCCTGCTGCTGCTGCAGAGACAGATTCTTTAACTTTTCTGTGCTCTCCTCCAGGATAGCCTCTACAGATTTTCTGTTACCCTTTGTCCCCTCAGAGAGCACATCAGAGTCACTTCCTACTTTTTGGAAAAGAGTTCTGTTTGCCAAGGTACCAGGAGACTGCTCTGGTAGTAAGACTAACAGCCGGATCGTATTCCCGTGCCGATCCAACAGTTTCCACAAGAGCGAGTCAGTGAAAGGAACCTGATGATCGGTCAACTCAGAGCTCTCAACAAAAACCTGGTGAAAAACAATGGCCAACAAACAAATTAGCAAATTTCATGTAATAATAACATATATAATAAGACTTTGTGAAATTTAAAACAAAACTGAAACACAATAACGTACAAGACAGAACAACTGTCAAAGTTAGAAGAAAACAAAAGAGACCTTGTTGCTCCTGAAGAATCCCTCAGCCTTCAGTGTCTTGTTTGGGACATAGAGAAGCCGGAGGTCATTATAGCAGCGCTCCAGAACCACACGCATAGTCTCTGCAGAAAGCCCTGTAGCCTGGAAAGAAATGCACACAAAAACAGGCTTACATTAATATAACCGACACCACTATATTTGACAGTTTCCTGGGTAAATGGTTAAAACAAAACACTGTGAAGAGGCTAAGAGTAAGAAACCTGTGCAATAAGCTGTTTGAATTCAGTGATCGTCTGGTTCAAGTACGCCCGAACGCTGACGGGAGACGCGATGGTCTCGCTCTTCAGATTAACAACATGAACCTTCACCATCACCTCTGTGAACAAAAGAAGAATCATAAACACACCCACGCAGATAAACAGCAACTAAGTTGCTTGATACACACACTTACACCTGTCACCGGTGTGGATTTGTTTCTGATCATCACAGTTTGCCTGTTCAGACTCTGGCAACTCAGCTTTTATCATCCTGAAAACAGCACTATGTACAACAAGCAGTCAACAGTAGAAGATTACCGACCTCCAGGTTTGTAAGGCTGGAACACTTGATCTGGCCTGCGGGTTTCTAGAAGCAAGTCAAACATGTATGAAGACTTGACTCCTCCAAGGAGGAGGCCCATTGGTGTGTCCTCCTCTCCTTCATAAGAGCGCTCCAGGTACTCGTGGAACTCATCATATTTTACCAAGCGACAGCAGTCCAGAGGGACGACTCCCTCAAGCTCCATCATCTGACATACAGAACACCCATTAAAGAAATTAGAAGCAAATTTTAAAATCTAAACTCTAAAGTGAGTTTCTTTTCTTTTGCTATAGTCACAGTAATGCTGTGTTGCAAAGTTAATGGAAGAAAGAAAACTGAATGCACCAAATGTCTTTCAAGATTCCTCCAAAAGTAGCTGAAACAAATCTGACAAACCTTGTAGGCCATTTCTGTTGCTTCTCTGAGAGTTTTGTCTTTGTGCACTTCCAACTTGCTCTCCATCATCATCTTCACAGGATGCATGCAGAAGAGCTTGATCTAAAAAGTAAAGAGCATAAGACTACCAAAGAAAAAAGAGAGAGACAGGGTATTAAATTATCCTTATAAATTAGGCAAACAGCCCAGCACCTTGCAAGTGTTGCGTTCAATCTCCCTCTGTCTCTTTTCTTGCTCTTCAGACTCTTTCTCCTTCTGAACCAAACGCTTTATGTGGTCTGGGAAGTCCTCCACGGCTAAAAACTCTGCAGACAATTCAGAGATTACACATTAAATCCAGTGGCATGAGGAAACGTACAGAGCTCAGGGTATGTATCAGAGTATGAAAAATGGGAAAATTATGACCACAAGACAAAGGCAAGAGGGCAAGCTGGTTCCTTTGCAACTGGTGCAACACAAAGCTTTAAAAATAAGTTGCAAATACAGGCAAAAGCCTGGACAAGTTTAGTTCAGATGGACGGCAGATAGGGCACAGTGGAAACTTGTGTAAAGGATCTTCTTACGTGTAGTAGGTATCAGAAGACAAGTGAAATTGTTTTATTTAAACACTTTCCTTGCAAAAAACAAGTTAACAAAAGGCCAAACACATTCACTAGGTTACAAGGAAAAGATGAAAACCTATGACTTTTACAGTTTGGGAGTTTTTAATTCAGAAATGTGGAAAAACTGTCATTCTTGCTCTAATTTTTACATTTTCCTTAGCAAGACTTAATTGAATGAATTTCTTACTTGCATTCCTTGAAGGATCTTTCAGTCTATAAATCAGCATATATGCATTTGTAGAGCTGTTGGGAAGAAAAATAAATGTTATGAGTGAAGGTAAGAGGAAGGAGAAAACTATTACTTCAATAAAAACAAAATTACAAACACAAACGGGGGAAAAATAAAAGGTTTCACATTTAGAAACAGATGTGAATAACAAGATAAACACCATTCGTTTTCAAAAGTCAGTGTATTAGAAGCATTTGATGTGAGGGAGTCCTCAATCACAAAGTCAGCGACTCCTGGAAAAAATGTGCATTCCCTGACCAGTCGGAAAGTGGCTGCTGCCAGCCACAAGGTGAAACAAATCGCATGGAGATACACGGTGCTGCATGAAAATCATCTCAAGATTGATTTCTGCACAATATGATCGACCAAATCACATGGAGGTTTTTGGTACAGCACCAGCCTCCAGCAATCACTCACCACCTAGCCAAGAAATAGACATTTTTTCCCTGCGGCCAACTGGGGGTTGCCAACTGGTCTCAAGGCCTGTGACTGCTGTGGAACACAACTGACCTTGCAAAGGCACTGGAGTAATAGCCTCTGCTCCCTGAGGATCCCCCGTATGTTTTCCTGATATCATCCTGGGTGATCTGTTTGACAGAAATGAACACAATGAAACAAAAAATGATTTAACAGAGGTTACCACAATGACAATAAGCAGCATTTTAAATGGCAGTTGCAGTTGGCAGTTTTTTTTGGTCTAGTATATAGAAATGGCAAGCACTGCCTGACAGTTACTTTCAGTAGGAAGCCAAAACGTGTCACTCAAGAGCAGAGACTGACCTTGCTAACGTGCTGATCGTTGAAACTGTACCACTGGCCATCACTGAAGGACTTGATACAGGCATAATAGTGCCCACCCGCAGCACTCCCAGAATGGACCATAACAGAAAACAGCTCAAAGGTCAGCAAACTCTGAGAAGAAATAGGGGAACACTGTTCAGTTAAAACCAATAATTGTGTTGCAGATTTCACTGTCGATATACTATATTTTTAGAGATACACACGTTCCCATATTTTGCCACTTTAAAGCAAAAACACTGTAGAGAATAATCACACATCTTTAGAACACTGTAAATAAAAGACGAATTTATATATTTAACAAGAACAGAGAAGTATAACATTTTTAGCTGACACTTGCAGAATAACAATCCCTCTTATCACTCCACCGTTGGCAAATCAGGTACTTCCTTTTAATCTGTTGTCAGATACATTCTCACGTACAAACCAAGCACACCAAATCCATCTAAGTGAGGATGATCACCTTTGGCTTCAACACCCTCTCTGTGCTGTTGGTGCTGTCCAAGCAGATGCCCTCATCCACACAATCATCGGTGGAAAAATCATTGCTCATCTGGTCGCTGTGGCAACTGCCTTCATTCTCTGCGCCGCTGTCAGTGCAGCTCTCGGTCTGAGGGGACTTCTACAGAGTAGGCAATTTGAAAAACAACACCAGAGTTAAAGGTGAATTCAAAAGATCAATTAGAAAAGAACTAATCCAGCGTAGAAATGTAGGACATTAAGGAACCAGCAAGTTGGTTAACATCTCAGTTGGTCAACATACACAAACCATGGTTTATGGCTGACTGAAGCCTGTCATGGCAGGACACAGCACAAGATTACACACAGGGCATCTTGACCCTCAACACTTGGAAAAATGTTTTTGTGGACTGATGAAACTAAGGTTGCACTGTTTGGGAAAAACATGCAGCCCTACAATGAAGGCACCACATGATAACACAAAACCATAATCCTAAGGTAATGCAGAGGGAGCGTCACTGGTTCTGCTTTGCTTCCTCCTTTAGCAGTCATAAAGGAGAAAATGAATTCCAAAATTGATTAAAGGTATCCCATAGGATGAATCCAAATCAGTAATGACAATGACAGAGGCAGGTAAATTCAATGGTGCTCTCACCTCATCTTCCACATCAATAAATGGACTCATGTCAAGTTCCTCTGGGAAGGTCATGCGGTCATTAAGTTTGATGCGATGCATAGTGGTGTAGTCGAAATCAAACCTTTTCAACTGTAATGTCAGCAGGTAAGGAAAGTGCAGAAATCTCAGCCCCTGCGTACGATGTCAGAAAATGAGAAGAGACATTAGCAAAACACTGTACTCTCTAACTCTCTGACTTCCATGTTACATTTTTAGTATACTTACCTTACGGGCATCACATTTCTTTTTACAGCGTTCACAGAAATACTGGTTGGGCCCATCGAGTGTTTCTGGTTGTATGAATGCCTGTAATGCTTCCTCCTGTGGCATCAAAAAATAAATAAATAAATAAAAATAGAAAAAAAAATCATATCATGTAAATCAAATCAATTTAGAATAACAATTTAATATCAAATAGTTTGAAACTGTACCAAGTACTGAATTTAAAGTAACCTTTAAGCAACACTGAATTGCAAAGAGTTAACAAATGTTAAGTGCTGCTGTGATAAAGTATATGCTTAGAAGAACAAAGGGTGAGAAACACACCACACTGCCATAGGCTTGGCTGGCTCCAAAGGGTCTGATCACAAGAGGGATGTCCAGGTAAGTATCAATCCTCCAGCTCTCATAGCCACACTCCAGACAACGGACATAATCCTTCAGCTTTCCCTGGTACAACTGGTTGATCAGGTCAGCCTGAAGATAGGGAGAGAACAGTCAGGTTTCTCTGCCACATTTTACTTTAAAGAAAATCAACTCAGGATACAAATGGTCTGCTACCAATGTGCAACATTAGCTGTGAGACAATTTCTCTCTACTTCTGGAGAAGCAAGTGCTAACAGCAAAATGTAGTGGGATACAGAATATTTCTACTTGTGTTTAGATTGGTTTCCCATAAACCTTCCTTTACCATACAACTCCGTCGGCAACTGCATATGAAAATTTCTCAGGATAATAAAACACAACAGACAACAACAGGACAAGGAGAGTATTTCTTTTTAGCCAGTTGCCATCTGTAGCTTTCTCCAGACAGCTGAAATGGCAGACACTGGACGAACCAGCGTAACTGTTAACACTGAACAACAAGCCCTCAACTTATCAGTCAGAGAAAGAAAAAAAAATACTCAAAACACAGAGTGACAGAAACCTAAAGTAAAGAAAGAATGAACCCAAGAGCTGCAGGAATGATTTTTTTTGATTAAAAACTTTGCTCTGGAACAAAAAATGTATGTCATTATTTATAAAAGTCATTAAGTATTAATTCTGGTCATGATGGTTTTGTCCCATTATTGAATCAAGAATCAATCAAAACCATTTAGAAACGGTAAAAACCCTTGTGTTGTATATTTAATATAAATCTTTTCTACTGAGATTAATAAATATGGACCAAGATAGTTTTGCATTTTTTCATTAGTTTGGTTTCCTGAGAGAATTTGTTCATTTTCATTTGTTTAATTATTTTATTTATTGCCCCAAAACATTAAATGTTATTTTTTTTATTAGTTTCAGTCTTTTCCTGTTCTATACTTCTTAAATTGCACATTCTGATAAAGAGTCACATGGACATCCCAGTCTCTATAAACTGCACCATAGCCTCATTTTGCTGTGTTAACAAATTTATTCAAACTAATCCATCCATCAATCTTCCATTTATCATCTTCTTGGATTCGACACTGTAAGCAAAGGTGGCCCGACTCCTAACTGTGTTAGGATGCCAAAATGGAATTTAATGCAATCATCACTTATGTTCACATGGCACATGTAGACTGGGGGAAAAACTTAACTGTTTCCAGATATTTATGAATATATAAACTAAAGATTAGTAGTAGAAGAAAATTGGAGCTTGAAAGAAAAAATGTATAGTTTATATATCCTGTCATCAGTTTACTTTTATGGCTGAAAACTACAAATAAAAATCCCTTGTAGTATAGGGAGTGTAGGCTTATTGATTTTTTAAAAATAGCATTCACATGTACTTATGCTTGCGTTTACAGACCACATGGCTGCACATTCGTACACTGGTCTAAGTGTTTGCAGTTTATAGCCTATTCCCGAGATAAGAAAAAGCTAACCCCAGGGCTTACTGGCACATTTCACTTTTTCCACAGTAGGCCTTTTGTTCCCATTCTGGGGGGAGCCTGAGCCTGGATGCAGATTTTGTTGTTGTTGTTGTTGTTAATAGTCTGAGAAAACTACTTGTTTTCTCCTACCTGCTCTGTTTGCTTCCACTTCTGCTCCAGGGCATCGAACATGACCCTGCACAGCTCCTGGACGTCATGTTGTTGCCAAGCTAAAAGCAAAAGCACAAAGAAAAAAAAAAGTATAATTAAGTGTACAGACAGAGGCATGTGGTCTTGTCCTCCATGAACATGCAAACCAGCCATGTGAGCCTACTCACAGGCAAGTACATAAGCTCACCCTCACTGCTGTCCCAGCCAAAGCTTCGCGTCACATCAGTAGTCTCAATTGCCCGTTTCTTACTAGTTTGCAACAGAACAAACAGTCTTTGCAGCTGGTAGGGAATACTGGTGACAGGATCCTCCTCTTGCTCCTCAAACTCCCAACTGAAGTCGAACAGCAGATATTTGAGAATTCTAAATCTATTATATGTGACAAGAGAATTTTCACAAAGTGATCTATAATCATGATTTCTTACTTGTAGAGTGCATTCCTAAACTCTGGGGTCATGAACAATGTTTGCAGCAGACTGTTCAAATAGCAAGTCATCGCTTGGTTGACCAAGCCCACATAACCTGTAAAGGCAGCAAGAGACAAGAAGTAAGTGATCGGTTGGAGATGTATAAAAGAAAAGGTGTCACATATTCAAAAGGTAACCAAACCTCACCCGTCTCAGACTTGCTAAGGATGGACGAGTAAGAGTAAGATGGACTGCTGTAGTCACCACTGCAGCCAGGAGTCCCATCTCTCAGTAGGGGTCCAATAAATCGTTCCTGGGAACTGTCATCTAGTCCACTGCTATCTGCTGTTCCTGACTCATCCTACAAACACAAACATGCCTTGTAATAACATCTTTCATTCCCTTTCAGTTGATTCACTCGGTAAGTATGGGATATCACGCCCTCGCGTGTCCTGGCTGAAGAAACCTTTATATGACGTGTGATGACACGCGCACGGCCCCGCCTGCACATATAGCCGCTGTCATCACAGTCATCCCTCAGTTCTTATGCTCTTCACCTCGCAGAGAACACCTCTGCTGAGTTGCGCTAGTTAGCTGCTGCTAGTTAGCTCCGTTGTCTGCCGACTTGAACTTAGCTTAACTGCCCCTGTTGGTGTTAGCCTCCGCCGCGCAGTTGGTGTGTAGGCTGCCCGCGGAGCGCTAATTTCAAGTTTTTCCTGTGCAGTGTTTCGCTTTGCGTTTTGGAATGGACTCCAAACCGAAGCGAGCAAAGCAGAAATCTTCTGTTCGCCCCTGTCTTCAGGGATGCAGTTTCTCTTTGCACGATAGCGACCAGCATAATGCCTGCCCTGTCTGCCTGGGGATCGTCCACGCTAGGAGAGCGTTGACAGAGCCCGAAGTTTGTGCGTTTTGCCGCCAGCTCCGGCGGCAAAGACGATGACGTGCTGGACATCGGCCTGGACATCCATGGTTTGTCGGAGGATGAGCAGGAGAGCTCATTGTCGGCCCAATGTGTCGCCGCTGCTGCGCCGGTCGGCCACGATGACACCTCTCTTTTCTCCCTGTTTCGCCGTGCTGCTGAGAAGCTGCAGGTGGACTAGCCCTCTCCTCCGCCAGCTCAGAAGCTGTCGCGGTTCGTGGGTTTTTTCCTCCCACCGGAGCCCGCAACGGCCAAAAACTGCCTTCCCATGTTCCCAGACTTTCTCTGCAAGCTAACAGCATCATGGGACAAACCTCTGTCTACCAGCGTCACTGTGCCCGGCTATGGACAGTACATGGAATTGGACGGCGCCGAGGGGGTTGGCTTAGCTAACCCACCCCCTATGGAGCCATCTCTGGCTGCTTATCTGTCCCAGTCCCATAACCATGGTGTCGGCGGCCCCGCAACTCTGCCGTCCAAGCACTGCAGATTCTCTGCTTCGCAGCTGGAGAAGATTTATCGGGCTCAGCCCAGCACTGCTCACGCCATGAGCTCCGTCACCATGCTCCAGACATACCAGGCAATGTGCCTGGCGGAGCTCGGATCACTGGTTCCTGATGACAGCCCGCTGGCACCTCTTCTTAATGAGGTCAGAGTCGCCACAGATTACATCCTTCGTGCGTTTCGCTGTGCAACGCTCTCCCTGGGCAGAGGGATGGCAGCGAGTGTTCCCGCTGTTTTTCATTGTTGTGCCCCAGAAAAGGTGCCTCCAACAAAATGTATGAATGTACATGTTTCCATGTTACAATCAATAAAGAATGTTGTTTATTCTCAAACAATCACAAATGCTCAGCCTGCAGGCAGAATGAGCCAGGTCAGGTAGGTGATGCAGTCCCCTGCAGACACACTGGGGGGCGACAACGCCCCGCCGACAGTGCTGCAGGTCAGCCGGCTGGCTGCTCACTTCCCTCAGTGGCGCGCTTGCGCCCCCTCTCCGTGGGTGCTGCAAGTTGTTGCCATGGGTTACCGGTTGCAGTTCCGGGTCGCTATTGCAGAAAAGAGCAATACGAGTGGTCCCTGCTTCGGAGACAGACAAAGGTTGGTACAGCCGTTATTTTGTTGTTCCGAAAAAAGGGGGAGGGCTTCGTCCCATCCTCGACCAGCGAGTCTTGAACACGTATCTACAAACGTACAGGTTCAAGATGCTAACACTCAGACAGCTCTTGAATGCAGTCGGCCCGGGAGATTGTTTGCAACAATCAATCTAACAGATGCTTATTTTCATGTGGCTATACACCCGAAACACAGGCAGTTTCTGAGGTTTGCATTCGAGGGCGTAGCCTACGAATACCTAGTGCTGCCGTTCGGGGTGTTGCTCGCTCTTCGCACCTTTACGAAATGTGCCGAGGCAGCGCTAGCGCCCCTCAGACAGAGGGGCATCCGCATCTTAGCCTACCTAGACGACTGGGCTCTCCTAGCTTGCTCCAGAGAGCAAGCGGAGACACAGCTGTCGCTGGTTCTGTCACACATTCAGACACTGGGGTTCTCTGTGAACTTTCAAAAGAGCTTGCTAATCCAGAGTCAGCAGATTACTTTTCTTGGTTTGGAAATATGCTCGCTTTCCAGCCGCGCACGTTTGTCGGAGCACAGAGTGGCCGCGTTTCATCGCTGCCTTGCTCAGTTTCAGCTGGGACACAGACTGCGTTTCCAGACGATATTAAGCTTGTTGGGCATGATGGCATCTATGATCGCCGTAGTGCCACTTGGACTGTTAAAAATGAGAAAGTTTCAACGCTGGACTCTCTCTCACCGTTTGTGTGCATCGCGTCACCTCCGTCTTGCATGCTAGCTCTCCGTCCTTGGAGGGAGCCCATGCTGCTGCATCAGGGCTCTCGGATTGGGAGGGTGTTGTTTCGCAAGGTGGTGTCCACAGATGCTTCCCTAAGAGGGTGGGGAGCACTGTGCGAGGGTGCATCAGTGAGAGGGATCTGGTCCGCAGCCCAGCGCCAGCTGCACATCAACCACTTAGAGCTGTTAGCACTGTTCTTAGCTCCAAAGCATTTCCGTCCAGTCCTGGAGGACCAGCATGTCTTAGTCAGGACGGACAATTCAACAGTGGTGTCTTACATAAACAGGCAGGGAGGAACACGCTATCTTCCCCTGTTGAAGCTGTCTCGCTCTCTGCTGTTATGGTGCAGTGTTCATTTTCTGTCTCTAAGAGCCAGGCCGGACCTTCTCTCCAGGGGGGGTCCTCTGGTGAGAGAATGGAGGTTATACCCTTTAATAGTGGCTCAGATTTGGGATCTATTTGGCAAGGCGCAAATAGATCTTTTTGCTTCCAGGGTAAATACTCACTGCCCCCTGTTCTTCTCCATAATCGACCACGATGCACCCTTGGGCTTGGACACGCTAGCGCACCAATGGCCAGACGTGCTCCTGTATGCATTTCCCCCAGTGGAAATGATATCTCCAGTTCTAGAGAGAGTGCGTCGGCATTCTAATGGCCTGATTCTAGTGGCCCCTTGGTGGTCCACAAGGTCGTGGTTGTCAGAGATAATCAGCCTGCTAGCAGCGAGTCCTTGGCAGCTTCCTCTCCGCAGGGATCTCCTCTCTCAGGCGGGAGGAGAAGTGTTTCATCCGCACCCAGATCTGTGGCGCCTTCATGCCTAACTGCTGAGAGGTTAAACTTGATTGCTAAGGGTTTGCCACCTAGTGTGATAGCGACAGTTCAGAGCGCTAGGGACTCATCTACTCGAGGCTTGTACGCTTACAAATGGCGAGCCTTCGAGCAATGGTGCCAGGACCGCCACACTCTCCCATTTCAACCCATTTGAACCCATTGAGTCTGTGGATATGAAATTTCTTTAATATAAGACTGAATTACTTCTCGCTTTGGCTTCGGCAAAGCGAAGGTGCATGAAGCGCATGAAGGTGACCTTCATGCGCTGTCTGTGCATCCCTCCTGCACACAGTTCTCTCCTGATGGCCACAAGGTCGTATTGCGTCCAAATGCTGCCTATTTTCCCAAGATCATGAATGCATCTTATAGCTCAATGGAGTTTGAGCTGCTGAGCTTTTGCTCCCCTCCTTCTGCATCTGAGGAGCAGATGAGGATGCATTCTCTTTGTCCAGTGCGTGTGCTACACACCTACATTGAGCGCACTCAGAATGTGCGTTTATGTGACCAGATGTTTGTCTGCTTCGCTAATCCAAATAGAGGTAGAGCTCTGTCCAAACAGAGGCTGTCCCACTGGATTATAGAAGCTATATCACTGGCATACGGCACCAGAGGTCTTGCTTTGCCCCACGGGGTGAGCGCTCATTCCACCAGGGGGATGCAACCTCATGGGCTCTTTTTAAAGGGGTGCCTGTAGCTGATATTTGTGCGGCAGCTAGTTGGGCATCACCGCACACTTTTGTGCAGTTTTATCGGTTGGACGTTACAGCCCCTTCGGTGGCTCATGCTGTCCTTTCTGCTGGGTCTACCACTCACTAAGGATGTGGTGGTCCGACTCCGGTTCGGTGGCTGCTCTGCGGGGTGTGTATATATGTCCCATACTTATGTGTTGTACCGAGTGAATCGACTGAAAGGGAACGAATACTTATGTCTATAACTTCTGTTCCCTGAAGGAGAGGAACGAGGTACAACGCAAGGTGGCCCCACTGAGCAGTTTGGCTCAGTGAAGAGCGGCTATCGAACTGAGGGATGACTGTGATGACAGCGGCTATATGTGCAGGCGGGGACGTGCGTGTGTCATCACACGTCATCTGCCTTAAAGGCATGAATAAAGGTTTCTTCAGCCAGGACACGCAAGGGCGTGATATCCCATACTTATGTGTTGTACCTCGTTCCTCTCCTTCAGGGAACAGAAGTTACAGACATAACTATTTGTTTCCAATTAGAGTGTTTAGCGTGTTAGTAGATTCTGTAGGGAAATAATTACAGATTTCTTTTTAAAGATTATTTAAGAAATTATGAATCATTATCTTAATTTATTCTTAAACACTCACAGATGCAATCTGGGGCTGCTCTCCATCTTTATCTGTAAGCTGGAGGAAATTCCTCTTACCACCAGGTTCAAACCCAGACTCTGAGAGGGACATCTCACTGCTATGGTCAAGCGGTGCCTAGAGAAATTAAATAAACACAATATGAACAGACAAGTTTCACAGAGGTCAACAATGCCTGGACAGCAGTAAACACATGCAATCTTTTTTATTCGATATTTAGTTTAAGCAAAATGTCAACTTAAGTCAACTCAGTCTACTATACATAAAAAGACCTTACAATATTATAAAGACCAAACTACACCCTTTGCGTAAGCAGTGGAGCAGAAAACCTTCCTTTTAGCACCAAGAAAACTCCAGTAGAACCACTCTACGGGCTAGCAGCCATCTGGTTTGAACGGTCAAAGCAGATGGCTGCAGGCTAGCTGTGTACAAACTATAAAGTGGATGAACTCACCAGAAGAGTTAAAGTCCTACTGAATTCATTTTCAGCTAATTCCATGTATTGTTGTTAACAAGGAAAGCCTCTGAAGCCAACATGTGAACAACACTACCTAGGTTTCTCCGGGCCAAGCTGAGGATGAGCAAGCAAAGTGCTGCAGTGGGAACAAGCAGTGGCTTAATCCACTGACCTACTCAGTGAGATAACGACAGGCAGCACCTGGGCTTTGGCCTGGGTCAGCAACAGGATTAGCATGGGCTCATTTAAGAAAAGGGAATAATGTGTACACACAGATCCAACAGTACAAAACTCATCACTGATTAAACATATTAGGAAAGTCAGCTTTAACAACAGTATTTTTACTTGTTTGCATTTTGCAGCAGTTGTAAAATGTAAATTTACATGTAATGACAGCATACAAAATTCTATTATCAGCTAATGTTGTGGTACTGTCCTAGCAATAAAGAAGGTAAAAGAGCTACACTGTGTCTCAAATGAAACATGCGTGAGCATAAACTATAAACAAAGGCTGAGAGCCATTATTATGAATCACATCAACATTCACCAGAATTACTCAAACTCAGCTACACTCAAGTCACTTTAAAGCTGCTGCTGATATTTTCTTTTTGGCCAACTGGAGGGCAACAGAGGTTGAAAGAAAAAAAAAAAAAAAAAGAAAACTGTCACAATAAACCATGATATAAAAGTGTTTTTACCCAACAAACTGCCAGTTTTCTGCATGTTGCACCACTGCCTTTTTTTTTTTTTTTTTTTTAATTTGTTTCATTAAAGCTGTTTTTAGTCAAGTGACAAATGATAAGTAAGACTAAGTCTTACTATAATTTCTTACTGACTCATATTTTATCTCTTTTGTTTTAACTCTGTCATTGTACCCAAACAGTAGAGAAGCACTGTGGGATACCTACAATTACCCAAACTGATTTTTTGTGTGTGTCACTGACTGAAAATCAGGTGCAACAGTAAAAGTTAATGAGAGGAGTGAAACTAATTTTATTTGGTCTGTTTGAACTGATCTCTGGTTCATTTTCCCTTTTGATGTAGTTAGTTGGTGCAGATGCGAGCACAATAATCACACTCGATGGAGAAGAAGTGACCGTCAGAAGGAGAATGTCAATCAACCCAACTACCACTGCAAGTTTGAGCTAAACATCTTCCTGTAGCGACGTATGCACCAGGGTACCATAGATATCCAGAGACCAAACTATGGTAGCAAGCCTGCTTCACAGTTTTACCCAAGATAAACATGATAAACATGAATGAGTAAATATTCAATGTTATACACTAGTTCAGAACACAGCACCTTAATCCTGCATTTACTTTTATTTCTCCTTTTTCCAGATACATCTGCTAATGTCTGCTGATGCTAAACCCACGTTACTCTCCATAGCAAAACAAAGCTAAACTGATGAATTACTAACCATGTCTTGTGTATTTCCCCATGCAAGTCCAAAAGTGCCATTTACATATCCTGCTTTGTGAGCGACATCTTCATAAAGTTTGGAGAGGGTGGTGGAAGCAGGCAGGTTGAGAGTCAGCCGTTCGTTCACCGTCTTCGCGCTGGTGATGTCCTGAATTATACACAGCGCTCTGGGCTCCTCGGCTGCATTTTGGATCTGCAAATAAATAAAGAAAAAGATAGAAACATTATTTTCTTACTTGTTTGTTTTCCAATGAGGAGCTAAACATTAAAAAAAAACCCAAAAAAACAAACAAACGTTAAAGCTGTGCTACAGAGGTCATTAGTAACATGCCAGTTAATGCTTGGTGGTTTTGTTGGTTGTAATTTCATGCACAATATTAATTTTTTAAAAACACAAAGTACCCTGCTGTGGATTTTCAAAGGATTTCCATTCCCATATTTTCACCACACCTGGATCACCATGTAGTGTATTGAGAAGGGACCTCTAGTAACCCTCCAACTCACCTTTCTACCAAAGTATAATGGATTCACTAAATCATATCAAATTAATAATATTATTATCGGGCATATATTAGGAAAAGAAGAAGATATTTAAAGGCCACTTTAACACTGGTGCTTTGAGTTATACAGGTTATTATTACAACCAGTATAAAACATGTTTCAAACCTAAACTAAAAGCAATTAAACTAACCACCATTGGAATATTAATCTGTTAAAAGCTCTGATTTTCTCAGTTTTTATATTAAATACTTCCAACAGAAGTACTTACTTGCTTTCTTCTTCAAAATTAAAGTTTTGAAAAAAAAATTAATTATTTTGTACAACAAAATAACAAAACTGATGTGGTAGACATGCAGTAATTTGACTTTAAGTATAACAGACTTGCAAAAGTAGCTCTTGTTCTCTTTTTTGCAATTGTGGTTTATCAGGGCTCGATACTGAAACCACTTTACTGAAACCTCTTTTCAAAAAGTGTTTACGACACATGACTGGCTGATTTTTCCTACACTAAACCTTCCAACACATGACTGGATAAGGTTGGCAGTTGGTTGATTCCGGTGGACAGAACAACCACTTGTCAGATTTCTCCTACATGCTCCACAATCTGCTTCAACAACATGCCATGCAATCGCTCACTCATGCTTAATTTTAAAGCAAAAAACAAAAACAAATATAGTCAGGTGGAACAGGAGTTTCAAGAAGCACCGAGTCACTTCAACTAAACACTCCTCATAGTTTGCTTTGTGACTGGTCTGGTATGTAGTGTTCCCAGTCAGGGACAAATCACCTGCAGACTAAAAGCCAACCTTTCTTAAGAACTTGAGCAGCAAAATCTGGCAGAAAAGGTCACTCACCAAGCAAGAAAAGGTCTAGTCACTGAAGAGTAATGACAAAGTGTTATAGTTTAGCTTACTTACCTGTTAAGTATCAAATGAAATAAAACAACTAGGTTAAAATAACATAAACCCCTTAAAGTTTCAGATATGTTAACTGGGAGTGCAGACTGTAACTGTTACATTTTAAACTGTAAAAGCTGGCAAGTACCACCCCGCCCAAAATGACAAAGTTTTCATTTCTATTACCAGATATTGTTTAGTTTTCTTTAATTCTACGTTACTTAAAACAAGACAAAACTAATGCACTAAATTATACTTCAGAAAAAGCATTTACCAGTAGATAAAAGTGACACCAATTTATGATTAAAATGCAACACGAAATTATTTAGTTTTCCTGTAAATGTGCACCATGCTAATAAATTATTTGTCTGCTAATCATTATTTAATTCCCTTTCTCTTTGATTATTGAAAAAGGTGGTACTTGTTTAAGCTGGTTTCTAGTTTAACAACATGCTTCGAGCTTTGTTCTTGTATAATAGTCATCATGGCTACTGCTTCATGCATCCATTTACCACCATGCTTGATTGTGTACACGCTCTCCTATATCAAACACACCTGAGAAATCCTCTTCATTTCATCAAAAATACTTTGTCTGCAACTCCAAAATACACCCTGATAATATGTGGAGATAGTTGAGGGTGAAGAACAACTTAAAACACATAGAACAAGTAAATTAAGTTGTAAAACATGTCGGTTGGTTGGAAAACAATTGAGCTAAATTAAGCTGTTTTCTAAAAACCTACAAATGCAACAATAATAATAATATATATTCAAATAATTGCACTTTTTGCAGCCTTTTTGTATGTGTGATCTTAGCTAAATGTGACTGCCAGCGCCTACAAAGACACTGCTGCAGCTGACAACACACAAGTGTATTATGAGATTAAAGGTTATTTTTACCATGGATATAATCACATGAAGCTACAGGTACAGCATAACACAGGCAGCATATTACAGAAATATTTTAAAGACAAAAATTAGACATTTGAAAAATGAGAAAAATCAGTACTTTTGAACTAATTCAGTAACTACAAATGAAGGTTACTTAAATAAAATATAAAGTCTTCACTGAAATAAACAAAGTGAAATGAATTTAAATCCACATTTCTAGTAGACTTTAACAAGTAACCATGAAGTTAGACTACAGTGATAAGATATTAGTGTTTGAAAAAAAAAAAAAGGGGGGGGGGGGGGTTCACATGAGGTAATGCCAATAAAAATTTGATGTCACTAGAAATACATGGTGGACAAACACATGAGCTATATCAGCAATCTGCTAAATAAAGTTCCTAGTTGCTTTTTCTTTTGGTTCAACTGTTATTGAAGAGCTATGTCAAATGCCAATTTATAAATCATACTTGAGAACTGCAACCAAAAAAAAAAGAAAAAGAAAAAAAAAAGACAAGGGCTTGGTTGTCAACCTTCATCATTTAAATGCAAGTATTATACCCACTGTTTATTGTATTGGCAATGGGATCATTGGGACAGTGCTTTTTGTTATAAGTCTACACAGCAGAACTATTAAATACCCCAAGCCATTCACTTAACATTTACCACAGTTGACGTAGAGCTGCATGTGAGTGTCATTACATGAAAGAGGTGGTTAATTAGCCTTTTCTCCTCACTCATGTTTAATTTAACTCAAAACAACATATAAAAATAGTTCCCTGTGACTTCCTTTATCCCAGGATATCCCACCTCAACTTCCACCTATTCTCAACGCCAGCTGCAGTTTACATTACCTTCACCACAACAGGCCAACATACATCTCAAACATATCTAAATATTTTTATGGTCAGGATGCAAGTTTTAGATGCAAAATACTCTTTAGATCCAAAATGCACAAAGCTGGTTATCGATTCACTAACGAAGAAAGATAGAACTATAATATTTGAAAACTATGAACAGATTAAACGCATAATACAGACTACAAGAACACAGCAGCTGCAGACAAAGCAGCAGTAAGTGAAGAAAAGCACTGCACTGCAGTTTAGTATTAAATGCGTGAGCACTTTAAGCACTTTAGCCAACAAAACTGGAGATGAGCTAGCAAATCGGCTAATAAACTTTAGCCGATTTGAAACCAGGATAGAAAGCAAGAAAAAATACCAACTGTACAAGTCGACAGCCTCATCAATATCACAGTACATAATGGTCTAGAAAAGCAAATGTTTGATTAAACTAATGTTTAAAACATAGTTGGAAAAGGGAGACGCATTAAAAAATTTCTAAAACCTATCCTTTCACAAAGATCCAAGGATCTTCCAGGAATGGTGACACCATTTTCCTGAGATTTGATCAGCCAGTGGTTGGTAATTTCATACTTGGTTTTTAATCTGGAATCTCACCTGTTCCCAGCACAAGTAACCATGACGTTATACACCAGTAAGAAGTAAACCAGTTTCACAGTACAAAAACCCAGGGTACATGGATAAGCAGAAACCCTGCTCCATCGTACATTGCTCAGGCACCAAGGAGGTATAACGGCAAAGAAATAATGGTTACAATAATGGTTACATTATTTCTGAAAAGCTACAGTCAACCTTATTGTCAAAAGACTTGACTTTACTCCAAAAGGTGTATCATCACTATGCGAGAAAATAGGCTGTAGGCTCGCTTATCAAATGGGGTCCTAATGTTAAATGGACGCCTGACAAATTGCTCTGAGCCCAATATAAAAGAAACAAAGTAAAAACACACCCTTAAAAATAATGGTGTAACGCATTAAATGGATATGACTGCTATGTTAGCAGTACGGTATATGATGTTTACCTTAACCCATCCTGTTAACATGTGAGCTAATATATCAGTAATCAAATCTGACTACCGTCACTGCCGTTGATTAAAGAGACTATTCATTTTATTCATGTTTGAATAAGAAGGCACTGCTAATGTTAACATTAAGACTTTGCACGTTAACTGAGCTCCAAGCTAGAAACATAAAAATTCTAAGTAACTTATCTTCAGCAATAAAAGGGGTTATCGACTATGTTAAAAAAAAAAAAAAAAAGAAGCAAAGAACGATCAATTTATTCTGAGATAAACGCTAATGTTGTTAAACACACATCTATCAGTAGCGTAGCTAGTCAATTCCGCTAACATTAGCGTTAGCTTGTCAATTTGTCTTGCTAGCATTAACGTTTACATTCAAAGTAGAAGTTTTACTTAAAAACAACCTGTAAATGATTCCAAGAAGGGTTTGAAATATATATATCTGTAAAACTATTGTTTGGGGTCGACGGTGTTTCAGCATTGCTTGCCATTTGCAATTGGTTGGGGAACTTCAAAAACATCTAGATTAGCCGGAGTTGTTGCCACTGATCAGATTTAAGAAGCTAACAGCGCTTGCTAGCTAAATCCCACAAGCTAATGTTATGCTAGTAAGCTAACTGATGTTGACAAATGCCTTCGTTTGACGGGACAACATAATGTCATTAGCAACAATGGAAAAGGTTGGGGATTTTAGTGACCATAAAGCCATGTCTTGAGTCTAAACAGTTAAATGGTAATTATGATAACGCTTTTGCTACCTAAAATGTTCTCCGTCTGAAATGCATCAAAAGTAGCCGCTAACTAACGTTAGCAGATGCGTTAGTTAGCCATGTCATGATAGGCCGTCCAAGTCATATTTGGCTAACTGTTAGCAGCTCAGAGATAGTCAATTAAAGACGGGGTAAGATCGCAAACTTCAAAAGTGCTGCAAAAAGTTTTGCATCATTAATGTGCATGGTCTGCAAAGGTGACAGCTAATGCCCAGAGAGGCTGACTCTCCGACCTGGACACGGTCCATAATAACCTCACCTCTTTGGGTACGAACTGGTTCTCCTCGCTAGGCACCATTTCCATT
Source organism: Neolamprologus brichardi (assembly GCF_056152115.1). NCBI lineage: Eukaryota > Metazoa > Chordata > Actinopteri > Cichliformes > Cichlidae > Neolamprologus > Neolamprologus brichardi. The sequence goes on along the minus strand of NC_142104.1, from coordinate 19,607,715 downwards.
TGTGCGACAGTTTAGACAAGCATCTATCCGGATAGGGATGTCAGCGAACAAACTTTGCAGCGGTCAACACAAACATTGTTTGTGGTCGGTTTGTTAGAAGTTTGGATGCTTAAATACCAAAATTAAACTTGCCAAAACTTGTAGGCTTATCAAAGTGAAATCGCAACACTCTCGGTTACACTACCCCCAGCACAAAGTGTCGTGCTATAAATGGAGAAAAATGGCCGGTGTTTTTACTCCGCGAGACTTCACTCAGGGAGCTCTGGCGTCACTTTCCATACAGATAAGCGTGCGTGATGCGGACAGGATGACGTCGGCGAGTGTGCGTGTTTTCGCTTGTTTTCGTTAAAGGGCAGAGATGACAGATATACAGTGCAAGCGCACAGTTTGTGTATGAGAGAGATGTGTGAATTTAATTTCTACAATGTAATATATTAATTGTCATGTTATTATCAGATTAAGATCAAAATAGCACAAGACGGGCCTACTTTTATGGTTTAATAAATTCAAAACTTTATTGATTTTATTTTCACTCTAAATGTAAATGATGGCGTGGGTTTGACTGTAGGCTCATCTGCGCCACTTGGCTTCTAATAATCCTCCCATGTAGAATCTTAAGCCTGTAGCCTGTTGGGGCTAAACTACTATTATAATGGGAGGATTTCACTATACAATTGTGCATACATATATAATGACATAGTGGGGCATCAGCGTGGTTAGCAGTGGTTCCTTCACAGCAAGATGGTCCTTGTTTTGAATCCACCAGGCAGCTATGCATTCTTGTATCAGGTTTGCATGTTCAACCAGCTCTCTCCAGGCACTCCAGATTCCTTCCATAGTCCGAAAACATGAATAGAGTTAAGTTAATTTTTTATTCTAAATTGACCCTTGGGGATAAATAAAGTCTTTCTGATTCTGATTCTGTGATGGATTAGGCTCCAGATCTCAACCTGAATAAAACCCCAGACTTGGAGATGAAATTAATAATGAGCAGAACCGAGTTAAGATTACTGATGTGGCCCAGTCCCATTTTCTCATGTGGCTCCTTGGAAAAATGAACTGCCCACCCCTTTGCTTTGTTCTTATGTTTCTTGTATTTTGTACACGTCTGTTGCTTGTGAAGCTTGCACACAAGAATTTCACGCACATGTGCTGTACCAGTGTACCAGCGCATGTGATGTGACAATAAAAGTGATTTGATTTGATTTGAGCTTGGTGGAGCTCAGTGACAACAAAAACCACAAGGTGCACGCTTAGTATACGTGTCTGGGGATGTATTTGGCATGTATAAATTTATGTTTAGTTGAATTACAACACAGCAGCCCTGCAAAAGACTGGCGAACTGTCTAGGGTATACCCTGCCTTTCACTTTACTAGCAAACTAGATAAGAAACATGCATAGATCAGTAAATATGCTACAAATATATTATGACACACCATTCTAATCTGACATTCCATTCAGTGTTATAAAATATAAATATGATTGTGTAATTTGTATAAAATATTTGTATGCATCGTACAGATGTTGGCACTCATGGTGTCCTCAGCAATGTTTGTGCAAAGTTTCAAGATTGGTCCACTTGTCTAGGAGGAGATAGAGAACACATAAGCATATATACACTACAGTCATTATAGTATGATGATAGCTGGATAAAAGGTTAGCAAAAGGGATGGATGGATGGATGGATGGGTTGGTACACATCAGTTTTGGCCAGAACTCAGTCCACAGAAAAGGGGTGGAACAGGTGTTTAATGGGGTCCCAGCTGCTCGTTTTTGCCTGGGGCTCTCTTTTAGAAGTGTAATAAAGCTGTCTCTATATACCGCAGATGTGAATTCATCATTTTTTAATAGCTTATTGTGGGGAGGGATATAGGTGCTCATTACAGATTGAAGATTTAGCACGAAAAGAGGGAGAGAGACATAAATGTCCCTGCCTTGAACCGTGGTTAGTAGTCGTCATCTTAACCATGTCAGCTGGCTGTGACTGAAGAGCAGATGTGGCGGACAGTGACACAGTAGTTGCTGAACTCTCATCTGTAGATTGTTAAACTGGTGTTTTGTAGTTAGATGACCAAAAATATTTTTCCTATAACCGGACATCTGCACTGCAGTGTGGCAGCAGCAATTCAGAGCAAACAGGGGTAAATATTTGACATTGTCACCTCACGAAGGTTCAAGGTGTGATAACGGCTCTATTCTGTGTCACTGCATGTGTCGTGCTAGTTTGAGTTTATTTTTGGTGATCCAGATATCCTCCCACGTTCCAAAGGAAGGTCAGGGGGCAAAAGTCTGTACTTTAAAGTCTGTACTACACAGATGTAGTTTGGCGGATGGGCTAGTGTTTGCTGCACCAAAATAGAGGCCTATATAAAAAATAAAAAAAAAAGATGAAGTAATGTATTATTATAATAGAAATAGTGGTCATCGGTGCCTGCAGTAAGTACAAAAAAACAAGACTAGGGAACAAATGATGATCTGGGGTCATTATAGCATTTAATCTGTTCTAGAGATACTAGCAAGTCTCTAATAGTTACATTATAAGATAATACTCCATTTCAATCAAGCTGTGACAGTGAAAATGTTAGATGATTTAGATTTTTGCATGCACAAAAAAATAAATAAATAGGAAATCTGAAATATTGAGCACAATTGAGCCTGCAACTCCAGTTTTATCACAGCCCTGCTATGTTGCTCTGGCCTCTTATAGATTGTAGCCAGGAAATGTTTAAACGTTACTCAACATTCAGAACTGCTTGTGCTACTGTTTTTTTAAGTCAGTACATTTTATGACTGTTGTGCAACAAGGGTCCCTAAAACATGTTGCATTTCCCGATAAAACAAAATGTTATCATTTTGTGGGTTTCGTTGCAGTTTCACACCAATGAATGTGAAACAGTCAGAAATACTTCATGAGAAGCTGAAGTGTGCACCGAGGAACTTTCTCATACTTATGTATGGAGTTGCATTAATGTAAAGTGTAAAATGACGAAATTAATAGACTAAACCTAATGTAGAAAATTAATGGTGAAATGAAAAAATTGCCAGGAAACAACAGAAGCTTACATTTTTGTTTATTTCAGTGAAATTTCACTCATAATTTTTAATTTCATGATCTGCTCAGTCGATGTCCGAGCCATTGGGAATTGCTTCATGTGAAGATAAAGTTCTTGTATCACAGAGAACTCATATAAAATCCATCTATAGTTACTATTTTGAATATTAGGATTGTTTTAGAACCCAATTAATAATCACAGGGAAAAAAAACTTCCTATCATAGACACAAGGGTTTGTACAGTTTTAGTCAAATAAACCTGCATCAGTGATCATCAAATCGTCAACATGCTTTTATTTAATTTCTTCTGTCCACTTCTGGCTTCAGGGAATGACATATTCGCAGATGTACTTTTTCAGGCTGCGACACACCTCATCATACCACTTTCCTTGTGCAGCCACTGAAAGAACAACACAGCTCTCCCTCTTCGTTCCTGTGGGCTGCTTCTTGGAGCGATCCCAGTTAAAGAAGCGGACTGGCTGGCTGTTGACATCGACATACTGGCCTTCTTTCACTATGTCTGCCACACCGATCCAGAAGTCCTTAGACCCGGGAGCACTCCTCTTTGCATAGTCTCTCAGTTCATTGTTTTCTAACATGTCCCGCGGTGTTGCAAGAGTTCCACCTTGTGCAATGCAGTCTTCATTTGCTTCATGGTAATGTTTGGGTTCCTCAATTGTAAGATAACACTTTCTATGAACTTTGATGCCCCGGAGACACACTGAAAACACAAAGCATTTACTTCATGAATTAATGAATGGTAAAGTAACAGTATAAACTAGTCCCATCAAATTACATTGCAAGAACTATTCATGTAACCATCATGCAGCTTGCAAGTGAACCTGTTACTTTGCATTTAAAGGCTTCTTGGAGTGTTGCTGCCCTCTGCTGATAAGCTGGCACCATAAGGTTCATTCTACAATTAGGGGTACGCTTCATGTCCGCAGGCTGTATTGATCAATTTCATTAAATATTAATTTCAAAAAATTATCAAGTTTATATTCAGGCAAATTTCTCTTTAATTAATACAGAAAAAGTCAACAGTTTTCATAATTTATATAGCAGAAAATTGGTATGCTATATCAGAATTAGCCTTTTGAGTTTGTGTATTAATTTTATTTTTATTTCTTCAAAGTCTCTTCTAACCCATTGATTTTCATTAAATCATTTACTTTGTGTTCAAGAAATCCTTGTTAAAGATTTAAATTCCTTCTGTTGAGGGAATTTGAAATGGTCAACTGTAACTTGATCTCAGTAGCTGATTAAAGAATAATTTGCTCTTCAGCATCCTCAGCAGCCTCTCCTCGGCCACAGAAAATCCAGTGCGGTTCTCAGACTTCAGATTTTGAAATCAAATAGGTGGAAAACCTCCCAAGAGACTCGAGAACTTTCTACGACACTGCTAATATCTGACAAAATATTGAATTTAAACATTAGCACTTAAGCAGCAGTTGATGGATTTTACACACTATAGGAGTATGTTGTGAAAGCGTCTCGATTATTATTTTTTCTTCCTTTTTTAGTTGATATGAAATGTGCATCAGATTACAGAATCACTCTGACTTTTAAACTCCGGCTATTAAGTTATAAATGCAGCACTGTTCGCACTCTTGCTCGTCTTGTTAAAGTAACATTAATATTACTTTATCAGGAATGCAGAAATGCTCTCACTAATACCTGTCTGCAGTGCCAGCATCTCTTTCAGAGAATTGACCTCCTGCCACAACCTCTGGAGCTGTGACATCACATCCTCCTCCTCTGTAGCTGCACAAGGAGGAGACAATTAAGAAAAAAACACACACACACGCAGGTCAGATAAAGCCATGATTTGATAGGATTTATACAATTACCTCCAGACTGGCGAGGTGAAACAGCCTTCCTGGTGCGAGACGGACCGCTGTTGCAGATGTGGAGCAAGGAGAAGCTGAGGACGAGGAAGACAGGGAGGGCCAGGCGTGCCATGTCTGCGGCCAGCGTACAGGACACAGTGGCCCACGTTGTGCTGCTGTGAAAGGAACCAAAAGCTCTGCAGGCTGCTCAATATATACAGGTCCTCTGTATGCCTTTCCCTGTATTGGCTCTAAATGTGTTTGTTTTTGCCCAAACATCAGGAGGAGGTGAGGGAGGTAAAAAGGGTGGAGGCCAATAATGATTTCCTTGTGTCGAGTTATTTTTAGATAAATATTTACTTGGGACAAGGTGCACTAAGCAGCATTCACTTTCATTTCACAAACAAACCTGAAATCCATTGACTGCTTCAATACTACAGAGTGTTCTTCCTTTTTTCACATGTTAAGTTTGGACGTAATCAACTTGAGACTTGAAAACTTATACCATCTCTTAAGTGTCAAATGATGCAGCCTGACAGTGAATTATCATTGTGCTCAGGAAAGGTTTAACCAACCACTTCAATAAATTTAAGCAACTAAATATACCTGGTACATCAATACAGCCTAGCTCTTGGCCTGTTTCAATCACATGGACAGTTATGCAATATTTGAACATAAGGCTGCTATTAGAAGTCCAGTTTACAGCTTTAATGCAGGCGAGTTATTTTTAGAGGGAGATGTATACAGATGGGAGTGGGAGCTAAATAAGAAAAAAAACCTATTGGGCATATTTGCTCAATATAGCTATTCAACTGTCAAAACCAGTTTAAGCACGTTTTCCTATTTTAGATCCTCAAACTGTTTTTTTAATAATACATCCACCCCCTGAGTGACATATTCTCTGGAATAATGCATTCCAATTATTTATTAAGAAATTTAATACATATAGATGCATATATGTCAACATGATGCGGCGAACGTGTGAGAAACAAACAATCCTACAAAATGAGCTTTTATAGACTTGTTGCTTAGTATTCAGTGGCACGAATAAAGTTGTGCAAGCACATTAATGTATGATGTTCGAATGCAACCTCTGCTGACACTCTTTTTCTTCCTCTCGAGGCACATTTAAGATGCAGATCAAACACCGAGGTAGACAGACAGCTACGTAGCAGGTTATTTCTGGTTTAACTAATAATTGCTCATTGCTCAAGACCAAATGTGTGTGAATCTTCAAATAAGGCGGCGTTTGCAGCAGTTTTGCCCAGAGTGCACTCCTGGTTCTGACCAAACAAACTGGGGGGACATCACAGCAAAAGCCAAAATGAAACTGAGTAATGTTCGACCACCATCGTCATTAGACACAAGCACCATTGTCCTCCTCCGAGATCCATATGTTCTTTAGCAACACAACTGTGTTTCAGCTCTCTGTTTAAAGAGAAATCCCTGACGCTGTTGTCATCTTGTGCAACACTGAAGGCTTACAAAGAATCTGATTTACTTGTATGTCATGAGTTTTGTGTTTCAGATTCCTGTTAATATATTTTGATATTATGTTTCAGTTTTTGTTTTGTTTTGGGGGGTTTTTCTTCCTTTTTCTATCCTGGTATATTATGAGTTTTATTATTTTGAGTGTAGTCCCTGCTTTGATTTCATAGCCATCTCCTCATGTGTTTCCCTGTAAGTCCCTTTCCCCCTCTTGTGTACCTTTTTCTTCTCCTCTCGGTCATCCGGTTACTTCCTGTTTTACTTTCAAGGTGCGTTTTACCTGCAATTTTTTCTCCTTTGTGATTCCTTGACTGTCTTCACTTGTCTTGATTAGTTTCAGCTGTGCCCCAATCCCCACCTGTTTCCTGATAGTGTATAACCCTGTGTTCATCTTTGTTTGCAATGTTCATTCCTTTTTGAATTTCATTATTTACTTTCATGGTGTGTTATCCTGCTGTAGACCATCAGATGGGCACACTGTCAACATTAAGAGATGGACACGGCAACAATACTCAGGCTGGCAGTGGTGTTTAAATGATGCTCAGTTGCTACTAAGAGGTCCAACATGTGCTAAGAAAATATCCCCCACACCATTACACCAGCAGCAGTCTAAACTGTTGACATGAGGAATGCTTTCACGCTGTTTACACCAAATTCTGACCTTACCCTTCAAATGTCACAGCAGACCAATTCAATTAAATTTTATTTATATAGCGCCAAATCACAACAACAGTCGCCTCAAGGCGCTTTATATTGTACAGTAGATCGTACAATAATAGATACAGACAAAAACCCAACAATCATATGACCCCCTATGAGCAAGCACTTTTGGTGACAGTGGGAAGGAAAAACTCCCTTTTAACAGGAAGAAACCTCCAGCAGAACCAGGCTCAGGGAGGGGCGGCCATCTGCTGCGACCGGTTGGGGTGAGAGAAGGAAGACAGGATGAAAGACATGCTGTGGAAGAGAGACAGAGGTTAATAACAGATATGATTCAATGCAGAGAGGTCTATTAACACATAGTGAGTGAGAAAGGTGACTGGAAAGGTAAAACTCAATGCATCATGGGAATCCCCCAGCTGCCTACGTCTATTGCAGCATAACTAAGGGAGGATTCAGGGTCACCTGGTCCAGCCCTAACTATATGCTTTAGCAAAAAGGAAAGTTTGAAGCCTAATCTTAAAAGTAGAGATAGTGTCTGTCTCCTGAATCCAAACTTGAAGCTGGTTCCATAGAAGAGGGGCCTGAAAACAGAAGGCTCTCCCTCCCATTCTACTTTTAAATACTCTAGGAACAACAAGTAGGCCTGCAGAGCGAGAGCGAAGTGCTCTAATAGGGTGATATGGTAGTACAAGGTCATTAAGATAAGATGGGGCCTGATTATTTAAGACCTTGTATGTGAGGAGCAGGATTTTGAATTCAATTCTGGATTTAACAGGGAGCCAATAAAGGGAAACCAAAACAGGAAAAATATGCTCTCTCTTTCTAGTCCCTGTCAGTACTCTTGCTGCAGCATTTTGGATTAGCTGAAGGCTTTTCAGGGAGTTTTTAGGACATCCTGATAATAATGAATTGCAGTAGTCCAGCCTGGAAGTAATAAATGCATGAACTAGTTTTTCAGCGTCACTCTGAGACAGGATATTTCTAATTTTAGAGATGTTGCGCAAATGGAAGAAAACAGTCTTACATACTTACATACATTTACATACATGCCGTGTCCATACTGAGAACCTTCACAGACATATTTGTTTAATATGTGCATTGAAGGCCATATCCTGGTCAAAAATGACTCCAAGGTTCCTCACAGTGTTACTGGAGGCCAAGGTAATGCCATCCAGAGTAAGAATCTGGTTAGATACCATATTTCTAAGCTTTTCAGCGCCGAGTACAATAACCTCAGTTTGATCTGAATTAAGAAGCAGAACGTTAGCGGCCATCCAGGTCTTTATGTCTTTAAGACATTCCTGCAGTTTAACTAATTGGTGTGTGTTATCTGGCTTCATGGATAGATAGAGCTGGGTGTCATCAGCATAGCAGTGAAAATGTATGCTATGTCTTCTAATGATACTGCCTAAGGGAAGCATGTATAATGTAAACAGAATTGGTCCTAGCACTGAACCCTGTGGAACACCATAATTGACCTTAGTGTGTGAAGACGACTCTCCATTTACATGCACAAATTGGAGTCTATTAGATATGATACAAACCACTGCAGCGCAGTACCTGAAATACCTACAGCGTGCTCTAATCGCTGTAGCTATTTCAGGCCAGGCAACATTTTTCCAATCTCACGTTGTCTAATTTTAGTGAGCCTATGTGAACTATATCCTCGTGCTCTTAGCTGACAAGAGTGGCTCCCAGTCTGTTCATCTGCTGCTGTAGTGCAGCTGCTTTAAGTTTCAATATTGTGGACATTCAGAGAGGCTCTTCTTCATACTGGTTGCAATCAGTTATTCACATCTGACATGAACTAGACATTTTCACCCAAACAAAGTATTTCTGAAATAGTCAGCCCATCTGTGACCAAAAAGCACGAGTTCAAAGTCACTTAAATCACCATGTTCACCATAATAACCATGTCTACATGCCTACATGAATGGAGTTGCTGCCATGTGATTGGCTGATTAGACATTTGCATTAACGAGCACCTGAACATGAATCAAAATCACGAGAAATGCTTTGCAGATAAATTTATTCAAGTAAACAGAGCAGTGCTCAAAGAAAGTACACAACAAAATGTGACAAAAATATATCACAGGTAAACCATAGTTTGAGGAATTTTGTGAACACACTACAGTGCTGAACAAATTGTACACATTTCTTTCGAGGCAATATGAATACACATACAACTGTCTCTCTCACGCACACAGACACTAACAGGGACATTGAAGGCATCGAATTTTAAATTTTCTTCCCCAAATTGTCTAAATAACGCCCTAAATTTCAAGTCTAGGATATAATTTATCTGATCACTTTAGTAAACCCATTGAACATCTTCTCTTCACTGTTTATCACATTCAAAGCATGCAGTGTTTACTCATAACTTTTAAGCTACACATTGACTAGTTTCTACTTTTTTCAATTACAAAACACTGACATCCTGTGTTGTTTTTGTAGATGAGCCTAAAATGATGAAGGATTCAGACAGCTAGCTAATACGAACACACCGAGTAAGCAAGGTAGCGTAATTAGAGAAATTGAAATAGTGTAGCAGATTCTCACTAGTTTCAAAAATAAACTCGTCTGAGTAGGTGGGTGTACTTGCAAAGTAAAGGCAGAGCTTGCCATACTTAACTAAAGCGCTGCACAGTGTTCCTCAAACCTAAATCAGCCTCATACACGAGCTCACTGTAAAAATACGTCGTCAGTTATGGAGTTTTACGGCACTTTTGTTGTGAGGCACCAGCAAGTGAACAACTTTGGTCAGACAGGCAAGCTAGAGACTCTAAATACCTTAAACTGCAGTCTGAGTCCGACTAACTACTTAATGCTCAAGAAAAAACAGGATTTTGATGCAGGTATAAATTGAAATTTGTTCTGTTCTACTCAAGTGTTTACGAATCTGTTCATGGTTTTCTGATCGGAAACAATGTTACAATCGCGGTGTTACACATTATGTAAGTTCTGAATATACAGTTCAGTGGGAAAAATAAGTCCAAATCCCTCTTATTACATGATCCAATGATGTTTTTTTAAAAAAAAAAAACAGATTACACTTCATTTTCCACCTAAAAATAACTTTTTGTTTGTTTGTTCAATGTGAACTGCACATAAGGAATACATTTCAAGTATTTTACACTTGTTTGTAGCTCAAAGGCACTAGTGATCCCATAATATAAGGTTGGCACATTAGCATAAAATGTCATGCAAATATCTACACTCAGTCTTTTCTGCCTCTCCTGGCTTACATATTAGTTAACACAACAAAGGGATGCACTCCCTTGATCGAAACAATTAGAACACTGGGGTCACTTTCTCAAACCTATTTCAGCTGTTCGCTTTTAATTCTCACAGCCGGGCACAGAAAAATACTTCTTTTTCCCCCTGTGCTGTGAAGTATTTAGAAATGTTTCCTTGTTACTATTTGACACGCTTTACTTAATCTATTTCATGGGGTGCTAATCATAAAACGAGAATAGCAGGTCGGCAGGTTTAAATGCTTATGTGGTTTGCTGTTAATTTAATAAACTGTGGGCAGATGCAGTTAACTATAAAGTGAACACAAACCTATTCATATTATTGGCTAGCAGGTAATTACTTCATAATACAGCATATAATGTAACACTGTGTTGAAAATGGCTCTTGCACATTGTGGCATCCTATCCTTTGCTTAGACTAATCAATTGACACATAATAGGAAACGGACAAGAGGCACTAAAGTATACTGCACATACATACATTCATGCATACAGCACATGCACACAAACACACACGAGTGGGGTTGTGTTGCTCTGGTGAAACTGTGCTGCCTCTCCAGTGTCTCTAGGTGTGCTGCAGTGGGATTTTGTTGGGTCTAATGGATAAAAGGCATTCGCTCCTTGCTGTCGTTGTCTCCCTCGGGCTCCTCTTCTTCCTCTCCTGCTTCACTGGTCTCCGTGCTGTCGCTGGCCATCTACAGATAAAACATTTTTTACTGCCACCATTAACCGTTTAGTGGAAACAGAGGGGGAAATAAATGTGAGCTGACATCAAATCACACAGCGAACTCTGCTAATGGGCTGAGGATGGGCTGACATGACGATGGAAATGAAGAGGACAGGAGGAAATCCAGCTCTTACAATCCTGACATGAGAAGAAAATGTGCTGTCAACAAATTAAAGTCAAATATATATATATATATTGTTTTACTACAAATGCCACTTTGTATGTCAGCTAGCAAATGAAGTGTGAGAAGAATACCTTTTGCATTTCTAAAAATATGTAGAATTATAAATTATAGATTTTCTTAAAAATGTGGACTTGGAATTCATATTTATACAATTTTGCATCCAGACAATCCTACATAAACTACAGTAGGCTTGAATATAAGACCGATCCATATGGAGAAATTAAAACTCTTTACAGCCACATCTGTTTATGTATGCAGTCTGTCACCTTTTAAAAGAGAAAATGTCTATATAGCAATAAAAGCCTTTCTTACCAGAGGGGTGGGAGACTTCTCAACATCCAGAATGAGTTTTCCTATGTTGCCTCTGTCATGAATTCTCTGCATCGCCTCTTTTACCTGAGAAGAAAACATAAATTTAACCTCTTCTTAAAAAGCCGCACAGATCTTATCCTCAACATGTAAAAAAAGCTGGTTTAACAATAAAAGATCTCTAACAAAGAGACTGCTGTAAAATTGGATTTTAAAAAAAAAAAACACCAGCTGATAAAATTTCCAAATCACAAAAAGATTCAATAATTTTCTGCAGATTGTAGACACGGGATCCATTTTTAGCACAGCTATATTACAGGCTTCCTGTGCGAGGAAAGTTAATGGCCTTAACGCTGACAAAATGATGCTGACTCACTCTGCTGGCTGATATTTGACATCACGCTGAACACCTCACTGATGCAAGATCTATAGCAAGAGATTGAATTGAAAATCTGGCAGGGAGGGACAGGCTCTAATAACAGATGAATTAAGAATAACTGTTTCTACAGTCTTATTCCAGAAATGGTTTATTCTACACTGCAAAAAATCTTAGTCACATTCTGCAAAATAAATAAAGTCTCAGACCACACCTCCTAATAACCTGGCTCACTGTTATCCCCACATTCAATAGCTATAGTAGATTTAGAATTAAAAATAAAGAACAACCCTTCTAGGAACTGAACCAAGGACTCCAAACTCAATTAGGCAGCTACATCTATAGCACACATTATGCCGTCGTCAGAGATAAAATGTGATGCTGTGCACTACACTGCAGATTAAACCATAGGTGACCCATCACGTCTGTTATATAATAAAGGACATCATGTATCAACATGATAGGGCTCTTAAACTATCTTTAAATGACGATGAGGCTTCTGCCACTCGGCTGTCTGTGGGAAAATACCATGACACGTTCAAATTCTGCAAAACCCCTCAATTCAGTGCTCCTGCTAGGAGAGCAAAACTGAGTAAGACAGTGAGTCAGAATCTTTTAGGTCTGTGTGATCTTTACTGCCAGCTAAAGAAAATCAGAAATAAGGTGTGTATTGTCAGTAGACTGAGGCAAGCAGGCTGCTGCAGAGAAATCCCTGAGCACATCATCAGTGCCTGTAAACAAAATCCCAGAACACTAAGCACTGCGTCGTGGCAAACTCTACAGCTTGCATTCAAATGAAAATAATTCAATATCCAGTCGTGACGCAGCAGCTGAGGCAACAGTTTGCCATGCACTGACAAGGCTCCTGCAAATGTACACTGTTTCAAAAAACCCACTCTTCATATGCTGTCATAAAACATCACGCTCGTGTTCACCAACACGGCCTGGGAGCAATGAGAGGCACAACATGTGACAACGAGCGACGCTTTCCGGTTCTGTGTTGCCATCCAGCAGGCAAAAGGAGGCCAGAAACAAAGTTTATGAACGACTGCTAGGCCATTCAGTCATCATTATTTATTTTGCTGTGACAGCAACTTACTTAACAGGTTAAAGAATCAACTCTATTAGGCATGGTGCTACTGATAAAAGGGCAAAAATAAAGTCAGACCAACCACAAAAGATTACCATGCCATATCATGCACTCACGCAGACACAGCTGAGTGTATGCCTTGAGTCTGGAACCCGTTGTGTCACAGAAAAAGGAAAAGTGGGTCATAAAACTGTACAGCACTTTGCTGTTAGGTAGCAACTTTCCAGAAGAGGTTGGGGGTTGGATAAATTCCGCTTACATTTTGAGCGAATTAGGTCTCTGTGCATAATGACCAATTTTAATGCAACGTGGGTTCGGTTTTGTTTTTCAGGATTTTTAATAGCATTCAGCGTAGAAGCTGTACAATATTTTCCTGACTGAAACTAACAGCGATTAGAAAAACTCCCATTATTCTGTCCCAGCCATGCATATTGTCCAACTTCTCATTCCGGAAAGAAAGGTTGCTATGGTCAGCATGTAAACTAACCTCTCCTTCCAGGCATATAAACAACCGAGGCAAGCTGTGCCCCTGACACTACATCCCACGCTATCCTCCCCTCTAATGAGATTCTTCATGGGCAATGGTTCCAGTGAATAGCCTGAACAATCTGCCAAAGTAATGACAACAGTACATGGAAAGTTTCCCATGAGAAATCATTTCACAAAAATATCTCTCCGACTGTAGACGGAGTCTAGAATAACTTACAGTAAGCTTTTTGTGATTATTACTTACACTGCCTCTGCTTTCATCTAAATTCCTGAGGTATTTTTCAGTGTGAAACAAAGTCCAAGGATAAACTTTCTGCTTCTTTTTCCAGTAACCAGAAAATCAGTGGACTGGGGTGGCCATGGCTCAGGAGATAGAGCAGATTGTCTACTAATTGGAAGGTTGGTGGTTCAAACACTGCCTGCTCCACTCTGAATATTATAGTATTCTTGGGTTACTCCCATTATGTTAGAGTGAAAGTTAGATGTTGAAAAAAGGGCCTGTTTTTTTAAAGTGCTTTGAGTAGAAATGCACTATACAAAAACCAGTCCATTTAGTCTCAAGTCCCCAGCTGCAGGTTCTTCATTGGTTCTGACGTTTGTTAGGTGTGAAATGGTGCAGAGGTAAGTCATTCAGAGCTGCAAGGCTTTGCCGAATTCATTAACCTACAAGAATATTAAAAGTGCAGCTTTTCCACCCCACAGGTGCAGAAAAATGAATAAATCAACCACCATCTGTACAGCCCACACATTCCTTGTTTGCAAATGGTTTAATTAAGCAAATAAGAGAAAACAGCTGTGGCGATGGGCCATGGTTGTCCCCATCTTTGTGTATCATTTAACTACAGACGAAAAACACAGAACTGTTCCTGCCTTACTCCGATCCCCGTTTTACTGTATCCACTGCAGGTACACGTGGACATCAGAGGAAGGATCACAAAGATAAAAAAGGGGTTAAACTGAAGCTGTTCTCATGAAGGAGCCCAGCAGTGGTCAAATGCACACCGACTAAACCCGCATCACAAGCCGGAGCTTTTATGGATAAATATGGGGATTAAGTGGATGAATAAGCATGATGGCCCTGCATACAGTTAAAGTAGTGAGTGTGTGTTATCCTGTATAAAACAAATCAGTGCATTTTCTGTTATTTCGGACCATTTTAATAAACAGAAAAGATTATTATGCTTGGACAACTAAAACCCCCAATTAGCAAACTTTATAGAAGCTTTATAAAAAAAAGTATTTCATTACGATGCCGGTGATTGTCCTTTGGCTTGGATTTAAGCGTTTTTGGGGGGCACTAAAAATTCTTCCAGGCAGGAAAAACCCTGTAAGTAGCACAGGTACGCTCTCTTAAAGTGGTACTTTTCCATTAGGCTTATGTACCAATGGGGATGTGAGCCACAAATGCCCTTGTAAAAATATAGCAGAGTGAGCAAAGTAAAAAGAGGAAATTGAGCATAAATGTGGTAATATTCATGTGTCTGTAAAATTGCCTATGTGATGGAAAGAGTCTGGTTTTCAATGCTTCAATATGTTCTACACACAACCAATTGTGACAGTGTATTTATGAGTCTCTCTTTTTCCAGTCATGGGTCTTCATTTACAACTGATGTTCACCTGAACTCAAATCCCTTTTAAACGTTGCACAATACAGGAAAAGACTGATCGGATCTCTTAATGTAAATATCAAATTATTAGAGGAAACATGCATCTACTGTACAAAGATTCCTGAGAAACTGAATGATCACAGTTATAGGAAGACTTAAAGAGTCTGTAGAAATCGAGTGTCAAATGATTGATGTATGGGCTGTTTGGCTTTTTGTGTTGGTGTGACATAATAGTTGAACAGGAAGATTCAACCTACCCACCATCTGTGGAAGAATGTCCAAGGACAGCTGACAACGTTCCACAGATACAGCAGCGACAAACAACACATTATATTCTGTCCAGGATGTTTAAACCAATTCTTCTTAAAATCTTTTCTGGCAACTCGGATTGCATAACCAACGTGACCGGGTCATTTTTAATTTGATCCTCATCGATCTCTGTGTCTTAAACCCTCTGATTACTTCAGGTTCTTACCTCCTCCAGCGCCCAGAGGGAGTCCACTACAGGCTTGATCTTCTTCTCTTCATACAAACACAGGAGTTTGTCCATCACTGATTTCACGAGGCCACATCTCCCTTGTTTGAAGAGCAGGTTGAGGAGCGAAAATCCAGCTATGACTTTGTTCTCTTCGTATAGCTTAATAGGGTTCACCTTCTCCACCTGCCACCACTGTAAAAACAAATAAACAAGCAAACGAGGGTGACGGATGTGTGCGTGCGTTTCATTTCCTGTGACTTATAATTGATTGGGCAGTTACAGGGTGTAGTTTCCTTTCAAATATTGATGATAGACTGCATCTCTGACTCACAGATTTTGCAAAGCTGAAGAAACTCTTTGTTTCCCCAGTTACCATGTTTGACGCGCCTGAAAAAACAAAAATAAAAGGATTTCTGTATACTGGACAGAAGTGACTAGTCAATAATTGGCAGCCATGAAGCATGAAGGGAGAGTGGGGGAGGATCAGTTGGCACCTTTAGCCCTTTAGATCTGTGCAAGTATGCCTTTGCACATTTTGAGTATGGCTGCAGATAATGAATTAATCTCTCTGTAATCATGTTACTTGATTCATGAGGCTTGACAGAAGCTAAAGTAATTAACGGAGACCAGATAGGACTGGTTGCTGTGAAGGATAATACATTCAATTTGCAGGCTCTGGAGTATATATTATTCAAATGACGCTCACTATTTCGCGACTAGATCTGTGCAACTCTTATGGGTGTGTGTAAAAATTGAAGCTGCAGCAAGAAGACAGATAGATTACCATGAGGAATGTAAAACAGCTACTCGGGCTCTGTGCAAAAGTAACAAAATCCAACTAAAAGTACCTCTAAAGCTTCTTTAATCCACACGCAAACTGGTATAAAAATCTCTGCGTGTTTGTGCCAGACTGCTTTTTTGGGCCAGGGAATTTGACTTGAGAGTGAGACTGCACTTCTCAATATTTGAAGTAAGATTTAAAATGTAGTTATTTTGACTTTGAAGCGATACATTTTTGTACAGTAAAGGAATACATATCATCCCCACCATACAGGATGTAAGTTCCCAGCGGCTTCAGCAAACTCAGGCCTTTGCCTGTGTTCTCCCCACACAGACAGTCAAGCACAATGTCCACTCCCTCTGGAGAAATCCTGAAACACCAAGAACAAAGGGACAGTTAAAAAAATATTCAATTGAGCTAATAAACATGCAACATGCAGAGGTTTAAACACTTCATTAGAACCAGTAAATTATTTGAATGTTGTCTCATAAATGAACAGATGATTCTAAACACAGATTTAAGCTGAAACATTTAGCCTCGATGGTATGATTAGCAGAAAAAGGATTTGGACGCATTTTGGACAAATTTGAATCGATTTCAGACATAATACTTATTTTTGCCTTTTTAATGTAGTATTCCACTTTTGACTGAGCAAACAAGTGATTTAAGGAATGGAGGCAGTTATATGAAAGCTTTCTACTCTTACTGAGCCCGCAAGAAACTTAGACGCTACAAGCCACATTCACACAGCACTATATTTTATCTGTCACCCCCACATTCATTTTGGGGTTAAGCATCTTAACGTTTTGAAAGGCAGACCGGAGGAGCTGCAGATCACACTACCCACCTTTCAGCCGGCGGATAACCCACTCTACCTCCTGAGTCCCAGTCACCCAGATTTAGAAAGCTCACAAGGGTAAAAATATAACCAGTAGATTAATCTAAAATCCAAATAACAGGCAACATTCAATTACCATTAATCAGTTAAGCAACTAATTGTTTCGGCTTTACTGAAAATGTCATGAAGAATTCGAGCAGCTGAGTTTAAGTACAGTGAAAGGCAGAGATATGACTGCACTGGCTTGTTTGTGTCCACAAGCACTAAATGTAAACGTGCAAAACATACTCTGTGAGTATATATATATAGATATATGTATATATAAATATATATATCATTTATATATGTGTGTGTGTGTGTGTGTGTGTGTGTGTGTTTTCAGCCTGTGATTCATGCTGGAGCAGCTTCAGGTTTTGTCTAATCATGGATTCATAAGATAGGGAGCTTGGTTCTCTGGAGTATTACTCTGAGAAAAAGTTGCAGCCCACGTTTTCTTATACAGGGATTATTGATGTGTTGCAGTGCCCACGTAGCTCCTCATCGGTAACATATTTTACACTGTGTTACAAAAAGTATCTGATCTCATCGCACACAGAATCAGCCGGTGAGAAAAAAAAAGGGCCATAATAAGACTTTTTAGAGGACGGTATATGAAAGAATGAAAGGCATGTTATTATCAAGGGGACATTAAGTCCATACTTTCTGCCTTGTGGCCCCGAACACCCGCTTGGCTGAACAGCTTGGTGGTCTTGTGATTCTCATGGTTTTTTGCCTTTTGTAAAAGGGCTAATTTAATTGTACTTTGCACTTGATCCTGAGAAGAATGTGTGGACCAGTGAGATGAAAGGCATATTAATCCACTACCACTGCTGACATGTATGCAGAAAGCACTCAACATCATTTCCTAATCCAGCCATTTGCATCTGTAGGTACTACAACATGGCAAATATGGATTTTCATACATCATACTACTGCGCATCTACCCTGTTTCTAGTATAGCCACAGATAATTACTGCCAGAGCTCTGTGAAGCAGAGGAGGCCGTTTGGTGATGAAATAATCAAAAGCTTTGCAACATCGTTAGAACTACATGAAACGTGCGCAGATTAATTGTAGTAGACCTGTGGCATACCGCATCCAATCCCATGAATGTTTGCAACCAGCGGTTTCTTTGTAGCGTAAACCGTCTCACAGCGCGCTCTGATGTCAGTGTAACATGTAAGAAATCGCTCCTCTGGCCTAATTGGCTCAGCTGTTCCACATTGCCGCTACAGACCTCCACCCTACACAATGCTGCTGCTTGCTGGGATGAGCTATGAGTTGCCATGGTGACCACAGCCACACATGACCAATAAGGCAAGCAGTAACATCTGCATCCTCCAGCAGGCCTCTTACCCTCTGTTAACTAAGCGTTGTCACGTTAGTTTAAAGGGGTAACCGGCAACATCTTCACCTGACTACATCTCCACATTCAGTCTTGACTCAATGAGTGAATGTTGCCAAAATTTGTCAAAAGGAAGTAAAATCATTTACACAACACACTTACTTTTTGACTTCTTGGATGTAGTCAACATTTCTGTCAAAGAGGTGAGCCACAGAGTCTCTAATGGCTGCGTGTTTGAAACACGAAGCGATCCCAAACACAGTGACATTAGACACGGTGGAGCACAGCTGAGCCACAGCTTGACCCTGAAAATAATAACAGTTATAATAATGTATCAGTGCCCGAGAGCACAGAGGATAAGGAAAGCAGACATAAACATAAATCATACCACGGCATAAATAGCACTATTAACAGCGGGGATTAAACAACAATTCCATATGTGTGCATTTGTTTAGAGGGTGTACAATAGTCATATGAGAACTGGACTTACTACACCACCTCCTACTGAGTGGACCAACACTGACATCCCTTCTCGCAGATTGGCAACCTCAAAGAGCATCATATAAGCAGCCACAAAGTTCAGGGAGAAGGCTGCTGCTTCAACGAACGTCATTTCATCTGGCATCTTGTAGACAAAATCCACGGGTGCACAAACCACCTCCGCCCAGGCGTTGTAATTCACAAAAGCCATGACTCTGTCGCCTATCTGAAAGAAACATGTGAGGGAAGGAGGTCAACACACGGCAGACACTGACGTGAGCCTGTCATGTGGCAGTAAATGTCATCAGATTATGAATTAACAGCAGTATATTTCTGATTGTTACGCTTACAGCACAATCTGCATCCTCTCTAGTTTTATTGGTGTACTTCTCTGGCAGCATGTACTCATAGAACAACTGCATCAACAAGCTGTAATTACACTAACCTCAAATCCCTTTGTGTTTTCACCCACTGACTCTACTATTCCAGAGCACTCAAATCCAGGGACAAGAGGGGGTTTGGGAGGATTATCGATAGTCCCCTGACGTACCATCAGGTCCAGGAAATTCAAGCCACTGCAAAAAAGAATAATTATTGTTTGTTTACACTGGAATCCATCTGATTCGATATCTGGATGACGACAATGCCGCTGAACAGTCTTTAACAGCTTTTTAATATCAAATATTTAGCATGAGGTGTTAAGAGATGTAGGGATTACCCAGCACTGTTTATTGCATTATTATGAGCAGTGAGTCACAGGCTTTTCCTCTGTGGATAAACAGTACACTTTAATTTTCCCAATGTCACACTGCTAACACTGGCAAAAGCTCAGCTGCAACCTGGGGGAAAACGACTTGCTCAATATCTTGTAAACAAGCACTTAGAAAATAGAAAGTGTGACATAGAATGAGTGAAAACTGTGGCATCGGATATGCTTGTTATGAACATCAGCCACCCAACCTCCTGTACCAGAAAAGACCTGTGGATTCATGACTGCGAATTTCTGTGTAAGCCTTGTTGATCAGCGTTTAGACTTCTCAAAAGCACCATGCAACGTGGGAGTAAAAGACCAGATCAGACCGCAGCTCACAAGTACAAATGAAAAACATTGACACCCTCATATTTACCATGTTTTCACGCGGATCTTCACTTCACCATCTTGAGGCTCGGGCATTGCCTTCTTGGTCACCCTGAGTTTGTTAAGACCCCCAAAACCTGACAGTATCACCGCTCGCATTTCTTTGGCATTGCCAGACGTCTCTACGTTGTCTATTTCTTTCTTCACATTTTTGTCTATCATGTACTCGGTTTCCTCTGTCATGTCTGCTCCTTCTTTAGCCATGTCGAAGACCAGCTGCTCTGCCTCCCCGTTCCTAGTCGAGAGTGATTTGGGCGTGCAGCCGGTGCAGCCTGCACACAGGCAGGCGCTGTACGGACGGTTATCCACAGTGGAAGCTGAATCCTCATCACCTGCAAGCGACGTGCACTCACGCAGGTTTAAAGTTCCAGTATTTTAAGTCTGAGAGATGGCGATTAATTCAACAAAAAAAACTTTGCTATTTCAAATCAGGAAATTATTTCATCCTGGTGAATTATCCTTCATTGCGCCAGTACGACTTATAAAGTGCACCATCTGGTGGTGAAGCGCCCGCAAAACTTTTAAGTCTGATGAACTCCTTCAGATGCCCTCGGCAGCACAACCAAGTAGGATATAAATAAATAATCGTTAACCTCATAATAAAGATTCAAAGTTTTATAGTTTAAGGGGATGTTTTCTTTTATTCTTCTTTAAAGGGTTAAACTATAAAAATGACCAGAGGAAACAAAACAAACAAACCTGGAAGAATTAGCGAAGAATTAACAACAATCAATCATGGTATGCATACATGTTTGTGTGCAAGTGCATCATTCCTATTTACAAAAATGTATTCGTGACTTGTAGACTTGAAGTTTCTTCGAGGCTATAATTTTTAAAATTTGGATACATATTAATACATATACAATACATATTCTTTTACATCCCTCCAAATCTCTGTTTAAATTAACTATTAAACAGGGCTAAACGATGTTTAAATGACAATATATAATAAATAAACAAACAAACAAACAAATAAATAAAAGACATTTAAAATTGATAAATATGTCAAAATTGACTTATGAGTAACTCAAAATGTCATATTATTAGTTTATTATTAATAATAATTTATTATTTATAGATACATAACCCCAAATTCTGAGATTCAAACCTCAAAATTTCCACTTGTCTTCTTTTTTTCTCCTATTCATAAGTCAAGCTTTTGAGAAAGATTATTATATTATTAATTAATAATTATATTATTATTAAGCTTATTAGTTATTATACTGTGTTGTGTTGTTTGTGTTGCGTTGTGATGTGTCATATCGTGTCGTGTTGTGTTATATGTAGTGCCGACGTAGGACAGTTTTCCAATTTTATTGTACTACTGTACTATGTATGACTGTGCAATGACAATAAAGAGTTATCTTATCTTATCTTATATAATAACCAAAAAATTTTAGATAATATTTTTCCCCCAGTGATGGAAACAAGCTTCTGTATTTAAAGCTCGGGCAATACTATAATAATTTAGTTTCTTAATTTGTATATCACACGGTTGCAACCTAAAAATAAGACTTTTATTATGACGGTAAAAAAACAAACAAACAAACAAACAGTGAATAGCATTTCACTATACAAAGTACACTATGAAGTCTTTATGGCTGGCTGAAAAGGTTTATAGGCCTCTCTTAGATATGGATAAAAAGAGATTCGACTGAAATGTAGCCTGGAGTGGTTCAATGTCAGGTGCTACAATTAATGAGAAACTAGCAAAAATGCTAATTTATCATATCGTTTAACAAATTTGTGTGTTTGCTACCTAACACGAAAGCTATATGTAAAAGTAAAAAGCCTTTTTGCAATAAAAAATAAAAAAAAAAATCAGGTGGTGTTATGTTTCTAATATTTTGAAATTGACTCCTAATTTTCTTTGTAGAATAAACTCCATGGTCATGGAGAAAATAACTTCATTAAAAAAATGTATACTGACTTAAGCTTTAGAATTCGTAAAAGAAGCAACAACTGTTGCCAAGGTTACGGTGTAAACCTGTAACCCTGGCAACATCTTAAAACAACCTGCTGACGCATTCAACTTCCTGCATCATAAATTGCTACACTCGCTCCTAATTTTATCGTAACTGTTTTCTTTTATAAACGGACCTCTTTGCAAAAGGTTTAACCTAAAATTTCTCAAACACAAAAAGAAGCCAGTGACATGTGCCAAGCATAAATAAATAATAAAATGAATAAAGTTATTATAAACGTTACTGCTTACTACACATCCTGAAGAAGCCAAGACGCCATAATAACACTTGTCTGATATTCACTTTTTGTACTTCTTTGAATTTCTGAGCTCAAGAACATGCTAGCTGCTAACGTAGCTAACTGCGGCAGCCTGCTTAAATAACAGGAAACTCCAAAAAGGAGCGGAAAGATTTTCAAACAGATTTGTAGAACTACAGATCAGAGCGATGAACTTCCATCACTCAGCTAAAAGCTCAGTGGGTTTTGTGCGAACCGCGACTAAAGGTCTTATTAACTATAGGCCATGTTATCAGGTTTGAATAACATTAACAGACTAAAGATCTAAAGTAATTTAATCATAAACATCTGTTACTTTTTTAATTTAAGCAACAAAAACAAAACAGTCAACAAAAGTAGCTTCTTTTTATTGCAAGGTACATTAGAAAGGAATAGGTAGCATAAACACAGGAGCAAAGTACAATCCAATGCCAGTAACCAATTTTGAAATTAATCATCTTAAGCTAGACGGTAACACAGACTGTGGTCAGAGTTAATGACATTGCAAACTAATGCTCCATAAACAGATCCATCCGTAGTTAAAAATAGAGTCTGTAGCTATTCTCCACCATTACGAGACTGCCCATTATTACACCAGCATCACCATCAGCCTTCAGAAGACCCCACAATGGGAAGAGCCTACATGACTTGACACGTTGCTAACAATTTAGCAGGCCGTTTTGTGCGTATCACAGCTTTCATTTCAATATATTATCTTAGAGTACATGATAACTCACTTAGCAATCATGCATGTTTCAAACTGTCAGTGTGTAACTGCTACAGATAAGGTCCTGTGCGTTTCTGCCACTGGTACATCTATGTCACAGGATTAGTTTAGTACATAACAGCTTTTTTTTTCTCCCAGTTGTGCATTCATACTAGAGAGGGTGAACAAAGGAAAGGTTTGTGGGCCAGAAATAGGACTTTTTCTAATGTTGTGGGACATCAGTGAATATTCGCAATCCATGCATGTTTTGAATCTCATCTTTGAGTGCCTGTGGAGGACAAGACATACGCAATACTTGTGATTAAAATATCAACTATTGCAAATATAAACTACAAGTTTTTGTTAATTGAAGCTAAGAGGACAGACTTAAAAGAGGACATGAAACACTAGATCTATGGAGGTTAATTTACCTCATGGAGTGCTATACAAACCCAGACACTGCAGCTAACAGAAGGATTTTCCCATTTCAGTGCAGCTAGCCAAGTAATGAGAGCCAAATACTGCTAGAGACAAGACGGTAAAAGTGGACAGTATATCCTTGGTTTCTTAACATAAAACTCATTGTTATACCCAGGGGCAGCACAAACGTGATCATGATTCTGTCATTGGTTAGCAAACATAAACTAATGTAAGACTATTAGCTGCAACCCAGTGACATCACGTTCTATACTAACAGAAGATGGCGCTAAACATATTTAATCCAGCTTCACAGACAGAGTTACATCTGTCAGTTTTTGAGAGCAGGGCTCCATGATGTAAATTATGCTTTATATGTGTAGCGTTTCATGTCATCTTTAAAAAAAAACAAATAACACAAGCACATACAAGGTTCAACACAGACTAAATAAAACATCGGCAATTTTAGATTTAATACATCAGTTTAGACAAGGTTTCTAGGGGTTTACCTGATTGACTAACTGGTGTTGCTGAACAGTCCTTTTTCCTTTAAACTCACTGGATTCTATGTGGATCTCATACATGGCCCCACAGCCACCTAATAACAGCACAGAAACACAGAAACAGAATCTTATGACTTGCTTTGCTTGTTTGTTTGCTTTCAGAGTTTTCCTCAGTTCAAATGCACGGCTTCGGGGAAGACCTACATGTCCTACCAGGCAAATTCAACATAGTTGGGATTTCTTTGCATTAGCCGATTCTGCAAACCTAAAACCACATGAAGTGGGTGGGTATCATGAAGGCAGTTAAAGACTTAACCTGGGCTTTTTACTCCAAGACAACTAAAAAGTGGTGTCTGCTGCATCATTTGAGTCTTTAAGCCTTTTCGAGTGGTTGATAAACAAAACAACAATAAAAAACAAGGTATCAGAAAAGGGCCACACTATTGCTATGAAGAAGTTGAGAATAATACCACAGAAAACCAATTATTTTTGTGAATTTTGACTTGATATATTGATTTTATAACTCCATGTGCTCTGTGTGTAGTTCAAAAATGATACAAACATCAAAGGATAATCAATGTAATCAAGTCCGACATTGTCTCGCAGCCTAATGAAGAGGGTATTAATAAGTGGGTGACCAGATCAAGGTGAAGTTAATTTTACTGACTGATTGTTCTTGGTATTAAATGGGCTACAAATACTCTAATCTGTTGGATGTTATTTGCCATCCATCAATTTAAAACAGACTTAGCAGCAGAGTAGGACCAGGCAAAAACAATAACCAAAAAAATGTATTAAATATAATTAAAAAATAGCATCTTTAAGATTGAAAACGTTAAGCTCACAAATCCTTTAATCCTGCATTGGAATGCATCCCTCTGAGGGTCTTTTGAGTTAGCTGACTCAAAAAGCTTAAAATCAGTGATAATGGGTATCACATGATATAAACCAGGGAAAGTATTTATCCACTGTGTATGCAAATGTGTGCAAATAATAGAAAAGTTATTTGACACTTTTACACAAAATTAACAAATCAAATACCGCCAACCAGAGTTAAAAGGAGTAGATCGGGCAGAGCAAAGGAAATAAGGGTGTTGCTAATAAGCAAAGAGAGGAAAAACATGTAATCCTGTCAATCTGGGTGTCGTATTTGTTTTTAGCACCGTCACTGCCTGTCAGTAATTCCTCATGTGGCAGCTGCACAGTAGATGAATCCTTAAAAATTTACTCAAGAAGGTCTGACACTTTCCCCACTGTGTATGAACCAAAAGTTATGTGTAGCTTCATTTCCCACGTGTTAAGCCGTGCTCCCGTCCCGAATAACATCTTAGGCAGATCAGGATCATTTCAGCGGATTTAAGTGTTTACCTGATATATCCACAACTTTGAGTGACGAGGCTGAAGGGAACTTCTCCTTCAGTATCTTTGCGATGCGGACCTCTCCGTTGGTTTGCGTGGACAGAGGTCTTTCCAGCTGTCCAGTGACGGCAGTCTGAGGAGGAGGAGATGAGTTTAAGTTCAGCAGACAGTTTCTGCAAACTGGCGGCTAACATTAAGCTAAAGCTTGACCCTCTGAAATGCACTGCTGGTACTGCTAAAGGTGTTTTAACCTGATTACTGCGCAGAAGACGGAGTGCAGACACCACAGCGCTGTTCAAACTGCGACTACAAGCCAACATTGTGAAAACGGAGGCACAGCTTGATCAGGGGGAGTTTGTGAAACACACACCGGTCACTTAACTGTCATGTCCTCAGACAGCGCGGTCCCTCAAATATGACGTCACACATCCGGGTCACAAATCACTTTGGGGGTTTTTAACACATTTGAGCGCCCTAGTTGTTGCTATTTCTAATATTGCCATTGTATGAATATAAAATTAATATTTTGAATGAATACAAGATTCATACATGTCATTTTTTAATAGATTATATGTTATGTATTAATACTGATTGCTATGAAGGTCATACTTACCATTTAGTACAGTTCTCTTTTCAGTCTTACATTTTATTATTTTATTTTATCATTCTTATAAATAAAATTATACATATTATTGGTTGTACGCATTTTTAAAGTCACTATTTCTATTTTTATTCTTTAACAATCGTGATTATTTTCTGTAACACAGCAATTTAACACTGTAATCCACATGTGTCAAACTCCAGGCCTCAAGGGCCGCTGTCCTGCTTGTCTTCCAACTAACCTGCCCTTGTAGCTTTTTATTGGCAAAGCACACCTGATCCAGGTAATCAGCAGCAGGTAGGGCAGGGATATCTCAAAAACAAGCAGGATGCTGGCCTTTGAGGACTGGAGTTTGACACCCCTGCAATCAATCAATCAATCAATCAATCAATCTATCTATCTATCTATCTATCTATCTATCTATCTATCTATCTATCTATCTATCTATCTATCTATCTATCTATCTATCGATCGATCGACATTTTAACTGTTTCCCCTCTCGAGGTCCCTTCACGTGTTACCTATGTACATGGTTGCACACACTAAAAAGTAATTATTGCTTTAATTATTCATTAAGTGAATGATTCCAGGTATTTTCCACAAAATACATTTTGACATGTCACAGCAGGTAGAAAAAGCAAACTTACTGTTTTGCTATGACTGTTTGCCCTTGAAGAGATGAAAGTCATTGTCAGTGTGATTCGTAACAAATTAAAATCTCAGCTCTCAAGAATACAGAGCTTTCTGTACAGGGGAATTCATTAGTGTAGAATTGCTCCGATAATTTCTTTGATTATCCTTAAACGTGTGTTTTAACTTGAACAAGTCTGAACAAGATCAAGCTCACAGTGACGGGGTTTACATCAGGTCTGACTGTGAGGCTTATCTCACTGTGCAGGTTGTGAAGCTCTGCAGTAATGGAGACAGAGGAGCAATCTGACTATTGACAGTAAGCTTTTAACCCTTTTCACTGCACAGCCAGGCTTTGTTTGACTCCAAGGATTATGGCCACATACAAAGCTCTGCACCCATCAAGAAAGCCATCCCTGTCAGAGCTACTGACGTCATTACTCTTTAAAAACAAGATGCTACCAGAGAGTCTGAAGAGTGTTCAGCTTCAGAGATGGACAGAACCACTTCAGCTACGCTCACTTTGGTGGTTTTCTTCCTCTGCTGGAGTTGTCACGCCAAGGATGATACTGAAGCTCAATCCTGCCCAGAATACCAGGAAGGTTTCGACGGCTCGTGCTACGAGTTTGTGGATCTGCAGCGATCCTTTCAAGATGCTGAGGAATGGTGTGAGCGAGGCGGAGGACACTTGGCCTTTATCCTGAACGATGAGACGCAGCAGTTCCTTCAGAAGCACCTGAAGCCTGACAGGAACTGGTGGCTCGGAGTGGCACCTGCTACTCCCAACCTCACGCTTGACTCTGCTGCCACTGAGGGTGAGAGGAGGCACTGAATGACTTCTTATGACTGTATGGACTGTTTGTGAAGCCACATGCATTTCAGTGCTAATATATATAAACAGTTAGAAAAAAGGTTTTGCAAAAAGTTAGTAAAATTATTGCTTCTTTATAATAGACAAGAACTTCTTTGAAACACACTATAAATATTAAGTATTCTGGTGCACTTATTGACAGAAAAGAGGTATAAGTGATCAATGATTATATTACAAAGTGCACCATAAATGTCAGAAATGAAGGCATTAGAACCTCTACTGCTATCTCACTGGGCAGCTTGTGTGTGCATTGTAAATAATTGTGATGTGTTTGTTTACTGACATTCGCAGTGAAAGGAACCCAGTTGGATATCTCAGCCAGCAGGTGTAATGGGAGATAATTCTCACTCTTTTGAACTATTCAATAGGGTGGCTGTCACAAGGCCTGATTTACAGTGGTGTGTTTGTTTCCCTTCACAGAGGACAAGACTTTACCCTTTATTCACCCCGTCTGTTCTTTACTGTCGGAAAGAAAACAAATGGGGATGCAGTAATAACATTTCCACTGCATTTCACTTGATTATCAAAAGTAATTGTTGTGCTTTTTCAGGTGTTCTCGCATGGTTGGACAGCTCAGATGTAAGTTACAGTAACTGGGTTAACTTGCCAGATGATCAAGCAGCCTGCGCGCATGTCCTGAGACACTCAGGCTTTCAGTGGGAAGCTACAGAAAACTGCAGCCAGGAATTTAACTTCATTTGCCAATTTGGTACACGCCCTTAAAAAACTTCATATATGACAATACAATTATGCTGTGTTTCTTTTTCTTATGTAACTTATCTTCCTTTTTTTCTCCCTGCAGATTCTGGGAGATCAATTGCATGTGACGGCCAAAACGCTACACTGCAGTGTGGTTCTGGTCAAGTTATAGAGATTGATGACAGTTTTTACGGTCGTAAAACAATCCACTACTGCCGATCCCAACTTACACCCTCATCCACGTCTTCCAAGGAAGAGTGCAGCTGGATCGATGTAACAGATTATGTAACAGGTATTATGGGTCACATCTTTTTAATTGACTTGATCAAGCTTTTGATGGCAGCTATGATACAGAAACAGAAAAACATGTTTACAATAGGTTGGGCTACTCGTCATTTACTTAACCAGTTATTTACCTTGTTACATTTTAGAATGGTAAATTCTGCGGATGCGTGCAGTGTTTGTCTTTAAGCAACATCATCCAAAGGCCAAGAAAAAACTTAGTAAAATCAACACTATTATGTTTTTGTTCCTTGATTCGTGTAAAACATGAAAGCCATCATTGCTCTGTGACTGCAGACAAAGGGGTTATACTGCCAGAAACTAAATTTGTGTAATCCCTCCCTGTTGGAGGTGAAAGATGGGGTAGAGATAATCTACATCCACATTCATAGCAGTATTAGTTATGCTGGAGGGGTTAGTAAGCTTCTCCCTCTTTAAAAAGCTATTATGCAGTCTCACCAGAAGCTTGTAGATACAGAAGGAGGATGTTGAAATTTGATAGTATGAACATTAACTAGCAGCATTCTTTTTAAACAAAAACAACTTGGGCAAGATTTATTTAGATTTAAATCCCATTTATAGTAGATGCAAGAAATCTGATTGGAACACTTATTCATACTTTTTGGGACTTTCCCCGCCTCCCTAAATTCTGAAGGGAGGCCTTTAAAATCTTGATCAGTCTCCAATAACTCCAGTATTTGAAATATTTGGTTGAAATAATATGCCTTCTAACATATAGGTTGCATTTGCTACACAAATAGCTAGAAGCTTAATGCTTATAAAGCGGAAGGATGAGACATGTCCCAACCACACTCATTGGATCAGAGACTGAGTGCATTTCCTGGACTGACTTTGAAGAGATCAAGTGATAAGTTTTATAGGGTCTCATAGCCATTTATCTTGGTGAAGAATGCCAATTTCGCGACACATTTATTTAAAAATAATAAATATTTATATCTCACTTGTTTATCTAGCTAACTCAATTTTAGCATTTATTGTTTTTATTTGCTTTTTGTGTGACTTTTTCTGCGTTGCCTGTAAAGTCTTATCATTAATGTGCAAACCCTAATAAATAAAGTGTGTTTCATTGCCGTTTGCTCGGCTTGCTGTATGTGTTATTGCAGCTCACTGCCACGGACTGCAGGCTTGCCAGGCTGGAGTAGATCTGAGCGCTTTTGGTGAACCATGTCCAGCGCTGGGAAGTTACCTGTCTGCAGAGTATCGCTGCAAAAATGGTCAGATGCACGATTTCTTGTTTTATATACACTTTTTGCACTAAACCCATCAGCCTAAGCTCAACCTGAATTCATAAAGACCAGCTGATCAAAACAGATTCCATAGTGCTTATGATGTTATGTGCAAAGATCTTTGACTGTATGTTTCCACAAGTCTAATTCAGTGATGTGATTTCCTCCTAGGGCTTCAGCTGCTGATGAGTAAACTTGCAGCTGTCTTCGATAATGTCACCATCACCGTGAAGTGGCTCCTGCAACCATTCCAGGGAAACTTAACATGCACAGTGAATGCTGGGGATGGCCACACTATTGATCCATACAGCCCAGAAGAGTGAGCAAAGATTTGCAGTTGACCAAATATGTTAGATGGATCTTAGTACTTTATTTATATCACAAACACTGCTGCTTTTTCACAGAATGGAGAGCACAATTATACACAAATTCACACATCCTGGTGTCTTCCTGGTTGGAGTTGAGTGCACTACCAGTGACTGGAATGTCGCAGCTCAGAAGTCCATAACGATTCAGGAGCCAGTTGGAGACTTCAGTGTGATCATGTGTAATGGCCAGAATATGTCAACAGGTGGCACTAAATGCAATGCCCTCTTCAATATTCCAGTTCAAATCCAACTTGCAGTGGAGGCAGGTGAGTCAGTTTGGCAGCACAAGGGGTGCGACGATACGTCTAATAAGCCATTTCTCAAAAATAGAAGATCATTCTGTTCTTATTTTCTGTAACTAGGTACAAATGTTTCCTACACAATTCATCATGAAGCCCATTTAGTCGCAAATCAATCAGTGGGCAGCGGAATCATACCACACAATATTACCCTGAATGCAAGCATGGTGAAGAAGCTCGGTCATGGTTGCCACAAATTCACCTTAGCTGCATCTAACAGGGTCACAACCCACACGGTGTCTGCTCATCTAGAGCTGTGTCTGCTGCATCCCGTTGAAGGCCTGCAGGCCTCTGTGATTGCGGAGGAAGACGTATGTCCCGACTCTCGTGATCTCATCATTAACATTTCACTGGAGCGAGGAGCCCCTGTGGAGCTGCTCTTCACACTCACTGGAGCTGAGGACACTCTGTCGGAGAGCAGAGACATGCTCGCTGATGGCTTGCAAACTTACACATTCTCCAGCCCACTTAAAGGTACTTAAAGCTTGAGTCATGCTCCTGTTAAGATAAAACAAGTACCAGTTATATATGATTTGTGCCCGATTTGGTTCAACATGATCTCTTTTGGTAAAGGATCTTTGCAAGTGAACGTAAGAGCCACCAATGGCCTTTCATCCTCTGATGTCGATGTGGACTTAGACAAGATTCTTGAGGCTTGCCAGAATTACTCTGACTTTTCACCGAGCACCGATGAACATACAGTATGTAAAATATAATTTTAAACAGAAATAATCTGGGAACTTGTGCAAAATATGTAGCCTGTTGCAGAAATGACTGCAGCACAATGACTCTGTTTTCCTCTCCAGGCAGATAATGTGAGTGACAGTGACTCTGCTGACTTGAAAATAATTGCTACTCCTGACACTTTGGTTGACTACACTCAGAGGGTTACACTGACAGTAACTGGAACTGAATCATTGCCTAGCAAAGAACTGGCATATGAATGGGAATGCAGTAAGTACAACACTAATTCACTGATCACTAAATTGTGATATGATGCATGGGTCGAGGGAAACCTGGTCATTCAGATCCTTGTTGAAACCACACAAGCTCTGCCTCTGCATCATCGTGAAATTTGTTTTGGATGTATCGGGGAAATACGTAATCACACAACAGTACAATCAAACTGAAACTGTAATCTGTGATCATTACAAGACAAGAAACAGAAGAGTGCATTATGTCCTAAGTCAAGAAAATTTGCACAGAAAATAGTGTCAGATTGCAGCTTTAGCAAACAGAGCTGATGCTGCACTGCATTGCTTATACAAAATGTTTTATGATTCATCTTGCTATACCACAGCATTATTATGACATCATTATTATTGTGGTCTTATATTGAGACTGTTTCTGCTTTTTTTTTTCCACACAGGAGATTGCAAATGCAAAAACAAAACAATGGATGAAACTCATGTGATTGAACGAGAATGCCTCCCAGATCCATTTGAAATGTTCAGATACATTTTAAGAGTAAAGAGAAGGACTTGGTTTAGGAAATGGGGTGAACTTGGAACAGCTTCTAAATGTGTCTCTGTTGTTCCTTCAAAAGAACTCACAGATGTCACCATCAGGTAAAATGGGTTTATTTAGAAACAATGGTATTTGTACAGGATTGCAAAAATGCATCAGGAACTACAACCAGTATAAAAAAACTCAACTTACTTTATCTTCTTAATTCTTGCAGCTGTGATAATTGTGCTTCAATAAATGTGAATGACCAGGCAAAGCTAAGACTGAGCTGTTTGACGACTTGCCCGCATGTAGTTTGGTATATTGAGGACCTTAAACCTTTGACAGTAAGTCTGAAACAACAACAGGAAATGTGGCTAAATAGACCCGTGTGGCAAACAAAAAATAACTAATGAGTTCTCCTTAGGGTAGCCTCGGTAGATGCTACTCCAAAGCGGGAAGACGGCCCCTTACGGAGAAGCACGATGGCAACATTGAATATACCGTTCACAGCCAATATCTAAAAGTCTCAAGGGACATGCAGCAGAACATCACTGTAATTGCTTATGGTGTGTTTTCATGTCATAGATAGACACAGAACGTGTCGTTTAAAAGACATTTTTGATCAAAGTCTAGAAAACAAATTATACCTGATCATTTATTTATTTTTTTCTTTTATTTATTTATTTTTTAAACAGACAAGAAGGAGCCGGGGTTTGTCATGTACACCCTTCCTATACCAGCCCCCGAGCCAACTGAACCACCTACAAACTCAGTAGTCACAACTGATGCACTGATGGATCCCTCAGTGCCCTCATGTAGCATCTCCCCACCGTCGGGAACTGTGCTCGATGCTTTTGACATTACCTGCAAAACAACTTCTTTCTGCTCTACAGGCTGTCTCTATTGCTTCAAGACCAACACAGGTGAGAGTGTGGTGGAGTGTAATTAGTGTTATTGATGAACGCGATCTCGCAGCTTTTCTGTTTTGATAGTTTTATTTAGCTTTTTAGCCCTTGCCACAAGAGGTCACCACAGCAGACAGCAACCACATGTTTGATTTGGCAGTTTTATATCTGGAACTAGTGACCTTTTGTTTGCCAAGTGAATATGTAAACCACTACACTATGGGGCCACTAACTCATGACAGAATATAAATAAAGCTTTTGTGGTATTTTCGGGCCACGTGCCAGCATCAGCTGCTGCTTTATCAGTTCAAACAAATTGTACAGCTCAGTTGAGAAATGTTTTTTTTGTTAGATTGTAGCGCTTTAAAATAAAAAATCTCAGTAGGTGGAGTTGTCATGGTCTGGGTCAGCTGACCCAGCATTTCTCAGTTTGAACTTTCTAGTGTTTATTTAAGAGTCTCTTTAATTCCAGGGTTGCTTAATGTTTATGGTTTTCTTGTGTTTTCCTCTTTGCGTATTCAGTTTGTTCTTAGTTCCTCATTCCTTTAGAGCCATTCCTCTTTCCTGTCTCAAGTCTGTGTCTATGATCTTTGTCTTGAAACTTACTTAGTGCGTGTTATTAGCTTTAGGTTTCAGTAGTTACAGTTTTCAGTTTTCTTAGTACAAATCCCAAACATAAGCTATAAACCGGCCAACAGCCTACAATAAATGGTTCACAGTCTGCGTTCAGGTCCTCACACTACTCTCCACTACACATACTTGACAGGAGTGGTTCGAACAGTTGGTGGTTGACTCACCGGAGAAAGTAAATTAGTTTTAATTTTGATACTTTATCAACCGATGTGTAGGTACGTAATTGAGAATCAAGTGCAACCGTGCTAAACTGCTTCTTTTGTCCTTTAGGCACACATCTACGATGCAGTACTTCAAATGAGGTGAGGTCAGTCTTCTTGCCTCTCGGCGATGCCAACAACAAGTACAGTTTGTCTGTTGTGGTGACTGTGAAAAATGAGCGAAAAACAGCAACTTCAACTGTCATCACTCAGGTTGGTCATCAGTCAATTATTACATTTTCTCAAATACAAAAAGGAAGATTAGAGAAATGCTAATGATTAATTAAATAACCTCAGTTATTGTGTTTCTACCTTAAGGTAGGAAAAGGTGACTCCAGTGCCTCCGTTAGCACTCTCCAGTCTGCAGTGGAGGACTCTGTGAGTCAGTTAGAGCAGCAAGGTCTGCTCACCGGTGAGGCGCTTGGACAAATATTTGCTTCTGTTTCCGATATGCTGAATACAGTGAGTGGCCAACATCAGAGGGATGAGCGGTCAAAGGTAACAGAATGCAGTTAATGTTATAACTGGACCGGGGTAACACTGCTGTGATGTTTACGAGGCCCACAACTTGCGAGTGGAGAACATGATAATCATCGTTTCCTTCTCTTTCAGCTGAGAGAGCAAATGCTGACCAGAATGAGTACAGTTCTGCAGGACTGCCCCAGCAACACGACTCAGGAAGTGCAAGTGACCGCCAGAGCTGTGGCTGGGCTCACGCACCGCTCAGAGGACCTCAGTCCTGCTGCTCAAGTATAATACATTAGATATGCAATAAAGTGCAGTGCAGACCTGCTTTGATAAGGCTGTAACAATACCTGCTGTCTATTTGCATTATTTATTTAAGGATCAGTCTGAAGTGTTTAATCCGTCAAACCTGATTAAAGACTAAAAATGTGATGTTGGCACAGATGTGTAAAACACAGCAGGATTAAGTGAAACCAGTATTCAATCATGCAAAGTCAGTCCACTTCTTGAGTAGGACTCTTGAGAACTTGTTTTTTGGTCAAACAACTGTTGAATTTAACTGTGCAATGAATATATTTTGCAGCAACACCAAGCTAAAAAAACAACAACAAATTAAATACCCATTTAAACTACAGGTTTAGTGTAATCATCAGCCTTTTTTGTAGGCTTAAGGCAAATCAACACTGACCCTTTTGTGGTTTCTGCTGCTGCATTTCCTCTCTCCAGGAAGAAGCGGGTTCTCTGTTGGTAGACCTCAGCTCCTCCCTCAACAGTATCAGCGTCAATCAGCAGAGCACAGATGATGTAGAACTGGTGCAAGCAGCTGCACCCATAGTTGAAGCAGCCAGTAATATTTTGAATGTTTCATCAAATGTGAGAACAAAATTATGACATATCATGCTGGATGTCATTCCTACGTCCACTGCGATCTTTACCAAACAAGATGTTGTATGTTCTCCTTAGAAAAAAGTCTCAGAGTTTCTTCTGACTGGGATAAATAATGTCCAGAGTGCTCTGCTGAATAACAAAGAGCTGAACGGAGAGCCTGCCATTGTTGACTCTGGTCAAATCAGTGTGTATGTGAACAGGTAAGACATAACAGGCTCTGACTTGGACATGTGCTCAAGAATTCCTGAAGATAATTATAACACCGTCTTCTCCAGGATTTCTCCAAAAAGCATGCAAATGCTGGATATAAATGCTCAGAAAAACAGCTCCTCGAGTTTTTCCTTCCCTGCTCTTCCTCCTCATATTGTCTCTCCAGATGAGCCAGTGGACGTCAGAGTAAGTGTTTGCACGCTGGAGGGAAGTGGACATCATCATCAGTATATTTTTGAGAGTTTTTTTCTGTTTTCTGTTCTAGTTTTCTTTTTTAGTCAGCATTTGTTTTTTCCTGTAGCTGAAAGTCCACAGTTTAGATTTGATGAACGTATCATTTTAGTTCCAGCAATAAGAGATACAAACAGACCACCTTATTTGTAGGGTTTTTTTTTCTCTTTTCTGGCTTTGTAAACTACAAGATGTTGGAACCATTTAAAAGAATTACAAACAAGTAAAATCATAGAAATAAAAGCGAGAAGGAAAAGGTGCAACCCCTGTTTTCAGAAAGCAAAAGCAAAGTTTTGTAGATGGAAAAAACATTGCTTCACCAAAATCATCTGAGCCTCTATTTATTGTACCTACTTTCTAGATGATGAGTTTTGAGAAGAATCCATATTCTTGGAAGGAGGAGAACATCACAGGAACTGTGGGATCCGTTTCCCTCACCAGAGTGAATGGCGATGTCATTCCTGTTGAGAACTTACCTGAAGAGATAGAGGTACTATTGTATAAGAGATACTTTTATTTACTTTAGCTTAAGAAGCATTTGGGGCATGATGTCTTTTCTGGAGTTTCAGATTCTCCTACCCCGGCTTGACAGTGGACAGGAGAACAGCACAGTCCTGGACCTCGCCAATTTCAGCACATTAATAATTGACGTTCCCTCTCCGGATGTAACACTGGTGCTGAAAACTGAGCCTTCTGAAGACATTTCCTTCATGCTCTTCCTGGGATATAAAGATTATCCAAGTGATAAGGATTATGTAGCCAAGACAAAGATCCCTATAGAGAGCGCGAGAGAAGGTCAGTATTTTGTTTTTAGAAAAGAATATTAGGGTTGCATATAATTAATGTAAATTCTTTTTATCTGGACTTCTTTTTCTTAAAATAACCGACATCCCTAAATATCATGATAACACAAACACTTCTTTTGTGTACTGCCACTGCCTGGTTTAGGACAGCACAATTAGAAAAAGACTGAATGAGCTTTTTTAGCTTGTTTGGAGGGGTTTCCAGGAGAAAACCTCTTCTCTCAGAAAGAACATGACAGCACAGCTTAGGTCTACAAAGTTTCATATGAACAAACTACAAGAGTTCTGGAAGAATGTTTAAAGAGATGAGACCAAAGTGCAGCACCATGTTTGGTTGAAACACGCAGGATATCAGCACAAACGCCTAAAACCAAACCTCAGCCTGATTGAAATGCTGTGGTGGGACCTCAAAAGAGCTGTGCATAAACTAATGCCTAAAAATGAAATGAAGAACCATTGTAGGGAAGACTGAGGCAAAATTACATCAGAGATCAATGAAGCCTAGCATAAAGTGATTATTTTTAAGTTACTGCAGCTAAAGGTGGCTCTACAAGCTCTTGCCGTGGTAGCTTTCTTTTTCACGTGACTGCAGAACAAACATCCTTTTCATACTTTGCAGATAACAAATAACAGTAGATCCCATTCCTGTGTGGTCATGCATGGTGAATAATGTACTGTATAGTATAGTGTAGATGTAAATCTGCATTAAGTTGAAGATAACTCTCAAATTGTGGGAACCAGAGCCACATTATGAGGGCATCTCTACCTCATGGAGACAAGGATTAAGCATTAAGGTTATGCAAGCCGTAATTATGGTTAAAGTTAGAATGAGTCTTCTTAAAATTGTCTCTGTCTCTCTGTTATAACACAGAAGAAAAATTTACTTGGGTGCTGAGTCCCAAAGACAGAACAGATGATGTTGGTGTGCACTACCTTGTTATAAAGCCCATTGTAGAGCCAGGAATCAAATCCATCAACGCCAGTGTCACTGTCATCTCCATTGCTGCCCAGTGCAAATACTGGAATGAAACTGGGTCTTTTTGGAGTGAGGATGGCTGCAGAGTAGGTGGAAAAAAATCACATCCAAACTGATTGCATTATTACTTCCTTAAAATGTGGAGGTTTGATCACCTGGCTTCCTGTTTTGTTCACAGGTTGGTCCACTCACCACACCTTTGGTCACTCAGTGTCTCTGTAACCACTTGACTTTCTTTGGCAGCTCCTTCTTTGTCATGCCTAACTTAGTGGATGTGTCACGCACCGCTGAACTTTTTGCTACATTCACAAACAACCCCGTTGTGGTGTGTTTTGTCGGAGCCATTTTTTGTGCTTATCTATTGGTGGTGGTATGGGCGCGCAGGAAAGACATGCAACATTCAGTCAAGGTAAAGTAGAGCTTCACCAGTTTACACCTTTTGCTTTTAAGAACTTCATGCTAACCTTCAATGTTTCATCTTGATTTTACTTTAATTTTGTCTTGAAATTAAAATTTTATCATTAGTTTTTTTTTTTAAAAATCCTAAACGTTGCCCCATTGCATCCACTTCCAGGTCAAGATTACAGTTCTGGAGGACAACGACCCCTTGGCTCAGTATCGTTACCTGCTGAGTATTAACACAGGACACCGACATGGTGCATCCACTTCCTCTCAGGTCAGTGATGTTGATGCAGACTTGGATGGACTCACAGCAAAAGCAAAACCCATCTGATGTTTTTGTTGAACAACTTATGATTGTGGTATTCTGATGGCTCTCACCATCCAAGCCTCGACTAACCATTTAGTTATTTTTTTTATTTTAGGTAACCATAACTCTGCTGGGTACAGAGGGAGAAAGTGAGCCCCACCACCTGACAGATTTGGAGAAGCCTGTGTTTGAGAGAGGTGGGGGGGACATGTTTCTGCTGACCACACACTTTTCTCTTGGAGAGCTGCAGAGCATAAGACTGTGGCACGACAACTCAGGAGATCACCCTGCGTGGTACGTGGGTTAAAGGGAAAAAGACTAATGATAAGCTTGAGCTGTATCAATATTTTTGAGGATCTATACTTCAATCAATGTGCAGGTATGTTAGCAAAGTGATGGTGCAGGATCTGGAGACTGGTCAAAAGTGGCACTTTCTCTGTAACTCCTGGTTGGCTGTAGATATGGAAGAGTGCACTCTTGACAAGGTATTCCCAGTAGCAACGGAGGTGGATCTAAAGAGATTTAGGTGAGACTTGTCATTTATTCATGGGATTTTGAATCCACTCTGGTTTTGCAGTTTGTTTTCTTGACTTTAATTTCTTGAATCACTTTTCTTAAAAACTTTTTAGTAATCTGTTCTTCATGAAGACAGCCAAGGATTTCCGTGACGGCCACATCTGGTTCTCTGTCATTAGTCGACCTCCGTGTAGCACTTTCACACGTGTGCAGCGAGTGTCCTGCTGTTTTTCCTTACTGCTGTGCACAATGCTGACCAGCATCATGTTCTGGGGCATCCCCACAGACCCCTCTGAGCAGACGATGGACCTGGGTAAGTAACAAAATATTTTGATACTTCTGCATCATAAGTGTAATTTTTATTTTGTTAAAAACTTTATGAATACAATCAGACACATGCAGCAAATTATGCAAATTAAAATTAATATATGCAAATTGATGTTTAATTACTTTTTGTTAAATAATTTGTTACAAGAGTCAATAAACACAACAGGTTCAAATATTTTGATTTTGATGTGAAGAGAAATATCTCATGGTTGATGTGGAGTTTGATGCTCATGATGCTCATGTGAGTTTTGGATTCCTGCATTAATTTTATTATACTCTCCATGAATTCTTGTGTTTTGTTTCTTGTTTGGTTCAGTTTTGGGGGCCCTGTTCCCAGTTCAGGTTTTAGAATTGAGTGTTATGATGTGTTTCAGTTTGTTCTAACATTTTATTTCAGTTCATGGCTTGATTTTAGTCTGTTTCCCAGTCTGTATTCCCATTTCTTTGTTTATGCGCTCGCTCCTTCGGCATCCCTGACTTCCTGCTTAATGGAATCCTTTATGGATGGATCAGGTCTGCTCCTCCCTGATTTTACCTGTTGTTAAAAACTTTGTTAAAAACATCCAGCCCTCACCTGTGTCTTCTCTTTTTTTGTGGTTTGGTCTGAAATCCAGATTACTTTGCTCACTTGTTTGTTTGGACTTACACTTAGTTTTCAGTATTAAAAGCTTTTCTTTAATTGCACATTTCCTTACCTTCAAGTCTATGCACCATCAAAACTGACAAGATTTAAAAATTTTACATACGTGCAAACGAAAAGAAGAATATCTGATTGATTTTTTACAAAAGATTTGGTAGCAGGAGTAAGTAAGACCAACATAAAAAGATTTAATCTTTCATCAGTGTTCATCAAAACCCAATTCAATGTAAGACTTTAACTTGGCAGGTCACATCGAGTTTACCTGGCAACAGGTTATGATTGGAGTTCAAAGTTCAATCATCATGTTCCCCATCAATCTGCTCATCGTGAGTATCTTCAGAAACACTCGTCCTCGAGAGAAAACCACCAAAGCAGATGCAAAACAGGGGAAGACTGTCCGAGTTTCTCCCTCACAGACGTCGTCCCCACAGAAAGAGATAAAGGACATCACACCAGATACCGTGATGAAGGTGAAGTTTATGTTATTTGTACCTCTTCAGCGTAGTACCAGTAAATATTTTGTTCTCCATGTCTGAAGAGCTTGGTGTGGTTTCTTGATTAGGACATAAAAAGAATTGCTCAGTCACTCTCAAAGGCCATGAAGAGCCCACTGCCACATCTGGAGCTCCATCACGGTCAGCAGGCTGACATCAACGGTCTGCTGTCTCTGGTGGAGGACATCATCAGACAGCAAAACCAAGCCGCTGAAGACTTCTACACTGATTCTTCAAAAAAAGATCAAGCTATGATCCTTAGTTTGGGTGCGGTGAATCTGCAAGGTAAACTGCACGATAATATTATAAATACTTTTAAATTCTATATATAATTTATGTCCTCCTTTGTGTGTTTGCTTGGACAGAAACCAGTGTGTGGGAGAGCTCTGAAAAAACTTTAGATCTAGCCCAGAAGAAGAGCAACAAGAGCCGGTACCTGTACAGGCAACTGCAGCTTATCGAGAAGGAGCTTGGTATGTTGGGACCTTCTCAGTTTCCAAATCCAGACAGCTACAACCGAGCCATGCAGCAAGTTCAGGGAATGAAGGGGCTTCTGGAATACCACCTACCCATGTCAATCCTGGATGGAGACAGCTGTTTCCCCGGGCCAGAGGAGAGTCTTGGTGGGAAGAAAAAATGCTGCCAAGGAGGGCTGCCGTGGTGGTTTGTGTTTATCGGGTGGATACTGGTGATTGCAACCAGTGGTGTGTCAGGATACTTCACTATGATGTATGGGCTGACTTACGGGAAAGACCGTTCTATAAGCTGGCTTATCTCCATGGTGGTCTCATTTTTTGAGAGTCTTTTTATCACCCAGCCTTTAAAGGTGAGAAACATTACAGTATATGTAGGAGCAGAAGATATTAGCCCACTTTAGAAGATTTTTTTAACTGATATTTTATTCAATTTTAGAAAATTACTAAGCAATATCAAATCAGTTTTTGTGCGAAATACTGCACTGATTTACCTGTATACTGAAATTATTGTTACATTTTCGTAAGACAATCCACTCTAGATAAGCCATTTTTAAATGGGAGAGTCTGTAGGTCAATCTCTCTATCGTTTGCTGCAGGTTCTTGGATTTGCTGCTTTCTTTGCCCTCGTCCTGAAGAAAGTTGACCAGGAGGAATACGGAGAACCAGCCATAGAAGAAAGTCTCAGAAGCCCAGGTAGTTTTAGTTTGTATCCTTGTTTTTTTTTTCTTTTGCATTTTGCACTGCATCTTTTGCATTGTTTTGTGTTGAAGAACAAAAAATGCAATGCATCTAAAATCTAAAATCCTCCCCCAGATAATCCTGATGCAGTCCAGGCAGCAAGAAGAGACAGCACCTGCAGTTTCTATAAACCGCCACCTCCCACTGATATCGAGAAGATGCGGAATAACATGATTAAAGAGCAGAAAGTCTTTGCACTCATACGGGAGATTGTCGGTGAGGAAACCACTTTGATTCAAAGCAAGAACAGGAACTAAAATTTTAACAAACTGATGTAAGGGATCTGTTGTTGCAGTCTATACAGGATTTATGTGGATGTTACTCCTGGTGGCATATGGTCAGAGGGACCCCAATGGCTACTTTCTGACTCAACACATTCGCAAGAGCTTCAGCAAAGGCGTCTCAGACACAATGAGCATTCAAGATGTGTTCAAC
The DNA here is from genome assembly GCF_056152115.1 of Neolamprologus brichardi. Taxonomy (NCBI): domain Eukaryota; kingdom Metazoa; phylum Chordata; class Actinopteri; order Cichliformes; family Cichlidae; genus Neolamprologus; species Neolamprologus brichardi. The sequence goes on along the minus strand of NC_142104.1, from coordinate 19,566,230 downwards.
TGGGCAAACACGACTCTGCTGAGCAACTTGTTTGGAGAGTACCCAGGTCAAATATCAGTGACGCTAATTGGCACACAGAATGTTTTACATGAATCCCTTATGAAATTTGAAAATCTTTTAATTTAGTTTTGATATTTTTTTTGAATAAATAGCTGAAGCTTATCTCAATTAAAAACAATTTTAAAAATGTAACAATTAAATACAAGATATTAAACAACTCCTGAGAATTTAACAATATTACCCATGTGAAACTAACTGTATATTTATGTAGTAAAGCATAAAGATTCATTAAAATTTCTTCTTGTCATTTGGAAATTGTTACCAGGATTTATCACTGATGGAAACTCAAGGCTTGTGGGCAACGCTCGTCTCCGCCAGGTGAGGGTGCAGAAAAACTCTTGCCACATAGCTCGATCCATGCAGGAGTCTATCCCGGACTGTCACACTCCGTACTCATGGGAGCTGGAGGACATGGGCTCCTACGGCCCAGGTTGGACTCAACCTGTAGGTCGTAATGCTTCAACGAACATTCACGACCCGTGGAAGTATAAGTCTCAGCGTAAACTGAGGGCCTACCCCATCTGGGGCAATGTGAAGCTCTACAGAGGAGGAGGGTTTGTGATGGATCTGGGGCCAGATTTCCAAAACTCCAGCAGGTAGCTAATTTTAATTGCGGGTGAAATTATTGCACTTAAATGGTATAGAGAGTAAACTGAAAATATTTAGAATTCAGAGCATTTATCAAAGAAAAATATTAAAATTAAAATATTGTTTTATACATAATATATGCAGTTGTAACTTGTGGGTTGCAGGTTTAATTACTCTTATTAAGACAAAGTAAACCTAAATGTATGATGAATAGACAGAAGCCATTGCATTGGTCTCCAGAAATATGACTATTATGACCAAATAAGTAATTTGCTTCTCAAAAAAAGATCTTGACACTGACCCACATCACTGATGGCTCAGCTGATACTCTTCTCAATGAATATTCACTTTATAAATCACATCTGCCCAGAGTTGCGGCTTGTAGCAGCAGGCAGGTTTTCAACCATCTCCTCCTGAGCTGACTTAATCAGTGTCATATCTCTTAACACCGATAGATGCTTTGCCCTTGCTGGTCAGAAGATCCCATTTATACTGGCAAATCTAAATCTTATCTTGAGTGTCCCTGACTGGTTCTGATTTGTCTTTTTTATCCTCGTAGGAAAGAACTGTTAGTCTTGAGTCACGTTTTAAAGTACAAAATCTGTAAATTACTTTGTTTATCGTTGCTGCTGTAGAATCCTTCAGTACCTTTATGAGAACACCTGGTTTGACGTGTACACCCAAGCAATCTTTGTTGAGTTCACTGTGTACAATGCCAATGTCAACCTCTTCTGCATCGTCACACTCATGCTGGAGACCACAGCAACAGGTAAGTAGACCAGATGTAGATATTCTGTGTGAGTTGCACAAATCCTCAACCGTTATGAGAACCACCTAATCTGTCATACCGTGTTTCTATCAGGAGCTTTCCAGTTCCGCAGTGAACTTCAGACTGTGCGTCTTTACCAGTCGACCGGTGGCCTTCACATCTTTGTCATGGCCTCTGAAATCATCTACTTTCTTTTCATCATCTATTACATGTTTGTTCAGGTGCACAAGCTTTATCTTTTCTTTGCTAATATAAATATAAGTTATTACAAGTGACGTTATACAGTAAATATGCTCACCTGATTCTGTTTCCTATGTGTTTACAGGGAAAGTTGATGAAGAAACAGAAATGGACTTATTTGAAGAATAAGTGGAACCTGCTCGAGTTGGCGATCATCATTCTCAGCTGGAGCGCCCTGTGTGTTTTCATCAAGAGGACTTTACTCGGGAACAGAGACATGAACTATTACCAGAACAACAAAGAGCAGTAAGCAATAAGAAATGCTGTACGTTTAGGAACCACTTATGTATTGCTCTGCCCACCAGGAGCTGCACAAATCAGGTTTTTTTCTATTTCTCAGCATGCAAGGTCACAATTTAGTGGCTCTCCAGTAGCATGACCATGCATCGATGAAACTAATTCACTTTGGCAGAGAGTGCATACATCATGCTGTGCTACTGGTAGTTTGGGAACACTAATTTTAGCTAAAACAAATTGTGTGTGTGTGTGTCTGTGTCTATGTGTCTATGCGTGTGTATAATCCCTGTGAGCCAAAAGCTGAGGCTTCAGGTTTAAATGGTCTGTTTCAGAGAGTTTTTTTTAATCTACTCTTGGATCTGTATGATGTGAGGGGCAGCCATTCAAAATCCAGAATGCTTTATAGGGATGGGAAAGGGAGCTAAAATTGTTTGTTTTGACAGTGGATGAATTGAAGGGCTTTACAAAGGTCTAGTGTAAAGCCTTGAATATATCTTCCCCATCTGTCCCCCAGGGTCTGCTCAGATCAGGGTGAGGACAACCTCATCATTAGACAGCAAGCGCTAGGGTCCGTGTGGATGTTTGTGTGTCTGTCTGCTTTTTGTGACCACGTGGGCTCGTCCACAGAGAATTTACATTACACCAACAACACATCCACCCCGGGTGATGGATTTCAAGCGGACTTCAAAGAAATATAATAGGGATAACTACTCAGCCGAAGAGTGTCCACAACAAAGACTTAACGTGCGAAAGGATTATTTTTAACTGTGAATCAAGTGAGGCTGTCTAAATAGAGTTCAGGACTGATATGGAGTTGGAAATGAGCATCAGAGGTCCACTTTAATTCATTTTTAACTGGTCTTTTTTCTTATACAATAAGAGATAGCATCTTGTTCAAGTAAGTTAATCTTGTGTGTACAAGATGATACAACAAAAATAACTGGTGCACATAAGATAAAAAATGTGTGCAGATGGAGAAAAATCACGTTAAGGAAAGGAAAAACATACATGCAATCCACATCAAGAGTAACTGTGCTATATGACATTTTAAATCTTGATTTATGATTGTGATGGTGAAAATATTTATTTGTATTCTACAGTGAGCAATAAAGGATTTAAAAATAAAACAATTTAAAGAAAATCATTTAAATTGATTTTCATTTTTTTTCTGTTTCTGCTCTGTCTAGGTTCGTGAGTTTCCATGAAACAGCCAAGGCCGATGCAGTGCTTGGATATCTGATTGCCTTTCTGGTACTGCTGGCTACAGTCAAACTGTGGCACCTGCTGAGACTGAACCCCAAGCTTCACATGATTACAGCCACACTGCAGCGAGCTTGGACTGATATTTCAGGCTTCCTGGTGGTCATGACCATCATGTTTCTGGCCTACTCTATTGCTGTGAGGAGTTTCCCACGCTTAACATCAACATGCTGCTGGAGTCCATGTTTCTCTCTCTGTTTTATGTTTACTTTGTGAAATAGAAGTCAATTTAAAGGTGGTCACTGACACAGAGGTGAACTTTCTATTTTCCAGTCTAACCTGATGTATGGCTGGAAGCTGTACTCCTATCGGACTCTGCTTGATGCTGTGCAGACCATGGTCAGCTTGCAGCTTGGTATTTTTAACTATGAAGAGGTCAGTATGAGACAATCATAATTCAACCACAGCTCACTTTTGCTGCTCATCCTCCTTCACTATAGTTCTTGCTTCTGGTCCCACAGGTACTAAATTACAATCCAGTGCTCGGTGCTTTCCTCATCGGGTCCTGCATCGTGTTTATGACCTTTGTGGTGCTGAACCTCTTCATCTCCGTCATTCTGGTGGCATTCACTCAGGAGCAGATACATCACAAGGTAACTCACCCACACCACGTCTGAAATGCTGCTGGTGTTATTGTTCAGTTCCAGTAGAGGCCTGATTGTTAACATGTTTTTTTTTTTTAATGACCTGAGATGAATTAATAATCCTTGAGTTATACTGAATGCTCACTGTTCTTGCAGCCGTCAGAAGAGGATGAGATTGTGGACCTGATGCTTATGAAAATCTGCAGTTTGTTTGGAATCAAATGTAAGAAAGAAGGAGACGGCCTGACCGGGAGGCCAGACACGTCGTCTGCGCCGAATAACACACTCTCAACTATTTCTTCTGGGAACATTCATGATGGATGATAAGTGGGACAAGGATAGAAGGTTAACATTGTGAGACCCATCAAATGCTTTGCTTTAGTTCCTGCTTGCCTTCATTAGCATGATTTAGTTGTCATGTTGTTGTTGCTTTGTAACGCAATATTTTAACCCTTCCAAGTGTCTGTATTAGCATTTTTCTGTGCTGCTGCAGAGCTGGAACCATTGTATGAGAAGCTGATGTACTGCAGATGCTAGAAACTGAGGCGATCCTTATTTTATCCACATATGAGGCATTGTACGTAGAATGCAGTTTGTTGTGATAAAGGAAATAAATTAGTATTTATGTGACTAAATCGTGGACAATATGCATTTATTCCATAAAAGTACTCATGGATATTAGTGGAAACCTGCACTGGCATTACCCTGGCAAGGCTAATCAATACTGTCATTACTGTCCAGCAGTCAGCAGCCATGCCCAGTAGTTAATAGTAATATACTGAGCACTGTGTTGTGCTTAGCATTATATCCCCATGACCAATTCCTGTAAGAGCATCTCATATAACACAAGTTTAGACAACATACACAAGAGAGCAGAGCACAGAATTTGTTAAAAACAACATTCAAGTTAATGTGCAAGTTATTTAGACTGCTCATAGCATCTTCAAGACCTTTTAAAGACATTATCGCGTGAAGTCTTATCCATTCGAGCAACAAAAAAGGGAATTTAAGACACTTTAAACCCACATAATGTCTTCTTCCACACAGTGCATATGGTAAAAATCCATAGATCAGTAAACCATAAATACCAGTATGCAGTTCATATTACCTGACAACTGAAATTCTTGTGTTGCTCTAATGTGCATTAATGTAAAAGTCGAATTTTCTTTCTCTCCTGTCATCTAGTCTGGGATAACTGGTAGTTCTACATCACCTGCAGATGTAAATTTTGTCTGTCTCAGCTCTTTGAGTGAGATTTATAACCTATGAATGGATAGATAGACGGATACAGACTGCTTTAGACAATTCCTCTGTCACTGGGTCTTTACCAACAACACCAAAACAGTTAAAATGAGAAAAAGAATCAAATATTACATTTAAAATGTTAAAGTGTCTTTTGAAAACATGCCAGCAACGGTACTGATGACTTGATGACCTGAAGGTTCCCTAGGTGCTGTGTGCTTGCTATAGCTGACCAGGCTTGATTTTAAGCCTTTGAATTGAATTGTGGCACTACAGGGATCCTCAGGGCTGGAAGCAAACATAAGAAGCTGCTAAGGACTTTTCACTTTCTATCAAGGCCAGAAACCAACAATGTGGAGATAGTGGGAGAGGAGCTTGATGAAGGATAGGATCAAAATAACCTAGAGAGGTTTTTGGCCCCACCATACAACAATTTGCATATAAATTGGGTTAGAATTACATCAGAGATCATCTCCATTACTGTTGTAATGGACAGGATGACAGATGTCATCCATGGAGTCTCCATGGAATATATATATATGTATGTGTATATATATATGTATGTTTTGTTTTTTGTTTTTTTTGCAGACGACACTGTGATCTGTAGTGAAAATTCAGATCAGTTGGAAGAGAGCCTTGAGAGGTGGAGGTATGTTCTGGAGAGAAGAGAGATGAAAATAAGTAGAAACAAGACGGTATACATGAGTGTCAATAAGAGGTGGACTGCAAGGAGTAAAGGTAGTGAAGACAGATGAGTTTAAATACTTGAGATCAGTCATCCAAGGCACCAGACAGTACATGAGAGATGACAAAAAGAATGCAGGTGAGGGGGAGACAAGTGTCACAGGTGATTTGTGACAGAAGGATAGGAGCAAAAATGAAAGGGAAATTTTAAAAGATGTTAGCGAGACCTGCTATGATGTGTGGTTTTGGGAGCCAGAGTTGGAGGACAGAGGAGGACGCTGGGGATTGGGTGAGATAGAGGCAAGTGACCTGTTGTAGTGACACCTGAAGGCAGCTGAAAGAAGAAGATTTTGTGAAAGTTATTAGCAGAGATGGGCAGTAACGCGTTAATCCAATTACTTTTTTCAAGTAACGAGTAAAGTAAGGGATTACTATTGCAAAAAAGGTAATTAGATTACTGTTACTTTCCCGTAAGCATGCAGCGTTACTGCGTTACTAAAACCGTGATTTTTTTGGGAGAGTGTCTCATGACAGTGACGTAAGCGAGTGCAAAGTTCATGGCAACAGCTGTGTGCAGATCAACAATGGACAATATATCGAGTGCGGGAGAGCATATGACCGTGCAGCGTTTAAAGTGTGGAAGTACTGCCCTTACTTTGAGTTTGACAAAAAAACTGACAAAAAACATTAGTGTCCGCTGCTCACTGCAAGCACCGAGTATGCTGCCACGGAATGGGAAATTCACAGAGAAACTCGCAGATTCTTCCACTGACCGCTGCGGCACACCTGAACCAGGGCAAACCTCCGCCTGCCTCACTCCTGCGATACAGGTGAAAATAGAGCAACAGGACTGCTGAGTCTTTGATTTTATTTATTTTCTGCTGTGTTTCACTTGCATTTATTTGAAATAGTGAGTGTAAACACAAAAAAAATATTTTATTTTATGTGCTGGAATGTGCAGAAAATAGGTTTAAATGTTAAACAAATTTCTTCCAGTCAGAAAATGTTGCATATAATTAAATTTTTTCTTGATGCATAAAGTTAAAAGATTAAAACTAATAAAACAAATTTTAAAAAGAGACTTTTTTCATTTGATTACATTTTATATGGTGGATTATGCAGAAAAAATAGAATTGGGCTGAAAGATCTATCGCTTTATTACCTATTCAGGTTGTAAATCCTGTTTTTAAAAAGTAACTAAGTAACTAAGTAACTAATTACTTTTTGGGGGAAGTAATCAGCAGTGTTGGGAAGGTTACTTTTAAAATGTATTCCATTACAGAATACAGAATACATGCCCCAAAATGTATTCTGTAACGTATTCCGTTACGTTACTCAATGAGAGTAACGTATTCTGAATACTTTGGATTACTTAATATATTATCATGCATTTTACAACTACATGAATGTACTATTGCTGTGATTTATTACTGTTACTGAAGGTCCGCGGCTCCGAACCGTAGTACGTAGTAAAGGGACCTCTGGCTAATACGGTGGGTTCTGTGTCGGCTCGTAGCCGAAAACTAGCTTAACTCTGTTGTCTGGGTCAACTTTGCTAGCGAGAGACAGAGAGAGGCGTTGAAAGGCTGCTCCAACGGAACTTATTGTTTTTGGAGGAAAACACGAATACGGTGTACAGTCGAGTCTTAATAGCTTACTTACAACTGGGCTCGTCAGGCACTCTTCTTGGCTGCAGTGGTTATTATTATATTTACATGCTTCCAGCTCCCGTTTTTGCTCGATGACAGCTCCTACTTTTCCTTTTTCTCCCTCCCTCACTCACAGACACATAACGTGTATGGCAGTCCATTCTCCCTGCAGCACGGACTACACTGCCTATGATGCTACATTCTTTAGAGCTATACCGGTAGCATTCTGGTATTAGCTTAGCACAACAACAACAGGCGCTCTCTCACCCAGGAAACACGCAGAGAGAGAGCGTCACCCTGTAACCATGGCAACCGTAACCCAAACAGTCCTGACCCGCCACAATATGAAACAGGGAAGTACCGCCGTGTAATCCATTTATTTCAACAAAGTAACTGTATTCTAAATACCACCTTGTTAAACGGTAACTGTAACGGAATACAGTTACTCATATTTTGTATTTTAAATACGTAACGGCGGTACATGTATTCCGTTACTCCCCAACACTGGTAATCAGTAATTTAGTTACTGATGACCAGTGTTGGGGAGTAACGGAATACATGTACCGCCGTTACGTATTTAAAATACAAAATATGAGTAACTGTATTCCGTTACAGTTACCGTTTAAAAAGGTGGTATTTAGAATACAGTTACTTTGTTGAAATAAATGGATTACACGGCGGTACTTCCCTGTTTCATATTGTGGCGGGTCAGGACTGTTTGGGTTTTGTTTGACAGCTACGTTCTGTTGTTCCAGGCGGCAGCGTTACGGTTGCCATGGTTACAGGGTGACGCTCTCTCTCAGCGTGTTTCCTGGGTGAGAGAGCGCCTGTTGTTGTTGTTGTGCTAAGCTAACAGGCAGAATGCTACCGGTATAGCTCTAAAGAATGTAGCATCATAGGCAGTGTAGTCCGTGCTGCAGGGAGAATGGACTGTCATACCCGTTATGTGTCTGTGAGCGAGGGAGGGAGAAAAAGGAAAAGTACGAGCTGTCATCTAGCAAAAACGGGAGCTGGAAGCATGTAAATATAATAATAACCACTGCAGCCAAGAAGAGTGCCTGACAAGCCCAGTTGTAAGTAAGCTATTAAGACTCGACTGTACACCGTGTTCGTGTTTTCCTCCAAAAACAATAAGTTCCGTTGGAGCAGCCTTTCAACGCCTCTCTCTGTCTCTTGCTAGCAAAGTGACCCAGACAACAAAGTAAAGCTAGTTTTCGGCTACGAGCCCGACACGGAACCGTATTAGCCAGAGGTCCCTTTACTACGGTTCGGAGCCGCGGACCTTCAGTAACAGTAATAAATCACAGCAATAGTACATTCATGTAGTTGTAAACAGCATGATAATATATTAAGTAATCCAAAGTATTCAGAATACGTTACTGTCATTGAGTAACGTAACGGAATACGTTACAGAATACATTTTGGGGCATGTATTCTGTATTCTGTAATGGAATACATTTTAAAAGTAACCTTCCCAACACTGCTGATGACTTTTTTCAAGTAACTTGGCCAACACTGGTTATTAGCATCTATCAGATATCATGAATTATACTGTACTCATTCCATATTTTACTTGCTATTGTTTTGCTGCATTTCAGTTCAGTAGGATAAACATTATATCATGTTACACTGTATTAACACATTTTATTCATTTTTCAGTCTATACTTTCAGATTTTGCACAGTATACAGTATGGTGTTTTGTTGCTTGCTGTTTCTGTTCTTTTCTTGGATTTTGGGTTCCCCAAAACATTTCGCTTGTATTTCCATTATTAATCTATACTATTTTCTATTCATATGCTGTCTTAATTGTTTTACACACATTTATATTCTGCACATTCAGACACGAATTTCTTCAGTCTGTGCAATATAATTATAAAAGAGTTAAATTAAACATCCTCAAAAGTTGATTCTGTTCATCTGGATGTAGCGTTTTCAGTGGGAGAAACGTGACTTCTTCAATCTCAGCTGACTGCAGGTTTCCCCAATCTTATAAACGTCTTATAAACAGTACATTTGCATAATGACTGAAACTAGCACCACTGAAGGAACAAGGGCTGGGAGGTCAGTTTCTTGATCATTAATATGCAAATTGTCATGACCATTGATCAACAGCCACTGATCAAAGCTCAATGATCAAAGACCATGAGTACCATTCAGAGAGTTGGGGAATGGCTGCAATCACAGCATTGTAAGACGGCGAAAGATGTACCCTCCTCGATTCAGAGATGGTCTTTCCCTAGTGTTTTGGGGTTTAAAATAAAATTAGACACCTTTACAGTGTAGCTTACAAAATAAACGCATTCGTAGGTTATTGGAAAAGTATTGTTTGAAAAGTTAGAGTATTTAAATCCCATAATAAAGGGAATATTAATCTGCATATAAATAAAACGCCCGTGTCTCTGGTAAGCTACTACACAACTCCCAACGATCTTACGTATCCCCGACGGCACTTTTTACGTGTTACGTCACGGCTGTGGGCGTGACTATCCACGTGAGCCAGCGATCTCGGCTCGTCCGCTGACAACAAACATGCGTCGTTGGCAGCCCGAGGGGGTACTCACCAGCAGAGTGGCGGCGGGGGCAGTTAACCAGCTCTAAGGACACCGTCCCGTTTAAAGTTTGGGGGCTTTCTGTTCGGAGAAACAATCAAACGTTTTAGCGACGCTGTGTTTGACGGTGTCCGGTTTCCTCACACTGAGGGATTGCAATGCCCTCTGACTTTATCTCCCTTTTCAGCGGGGACCTCGACCTGAATTCACCCAGATCCTTGTACTCTAAAGGTAAACATTTTTTTAAATTCACTTTCTCTCTCGCTTGTCACTCTCATTTGCCACTTTTCGGAGTTTACATGTGCGACTGACCGCCTGCCGCGTTTGGTTTAAGGGTTTAAACAAGTGTGCGTGGGTGTGTTTTTTGGAGGTTTTTTTGTGCGGTGGCTGAACTCCCTCCTCCACTCTCATTCATCTGTAAACCATCTTTAAAACGCCTGCTCAAAATAACGTGAGGTACTGAATCTCTTATAGATAATTTATAGATATTTCCTGTGTGTATTGTGTCGTGGGATTGGACCTTGAAACAACGTGGAATGTTTTTTTAAATTATTATTATCTTTTCTCAAAGCTAAAGCCCTGGGCAGCTGCATGCACACCGGTCAGACCAGTTTACCAATTCCCTGGCAGCTGAAAAACGGTGATATCTATGTTCTGGGGGTTGTTTGAATTGGCCATCAGTGACCCCCGCCCCCTGAAGCACTACATATACAGGGCACTGCCCCCAAAGCGACGCTGTAATGGGATCATGGACATGAACTGTGAGAGCCTCATGAAAGCCTTTACATAGCATAGCCTAACTTAAATGAACTTAACTAGGTGTAAATTTAGAAAAACACAAAACAAAAACAGCGTCATTTTGTAGTACCCTGTTAATTACATGAAGGAGTTTATCCATATAATAGGACACACACGTGGGAGCATGCTGCTTTGCATGATACTAGTGAGAAAAGTGGAAAAAATAAGTCTCGCAAAACTGTCATATGTAGAAATATCTTTTGGAAGCGATTTCATCCAACAGGGGGTGTGCAAAGCTAATATCAGTTTTTAAGGTTAAGAATAGTATGCTACCATTTTCTTATAGCAGTGGGTTTCAGCAAACTAATTAAGTGGGTGGCTTCATTCATGCTCGTGCGGAAATTTTTTGCATCATTAAGAATCTTAATGGAAATCTGTTGCCAGTTTTAACCTGAAAGTATGAGTTGATAATGGGAAAATAATATAATTAGTAATTTAATTTATGGGTCTTTGTAAAACACAAAACCAAAATGCCATAATTCTGTAAATCAACAACTGATTTTCCTAACAAACGCTGCTTTTACAATGATCTTAGACTGAAAAACATGTTCGTAAATAAACATGAAGGTCGTGATGCAGAATTCAATGCTCAACTTTACTGCGGCTGATCATGAAGAGAAACGATCATGACTCAAGATAACATGCAATAATGACACATTGCCTGGAAATATATTTATCATCTTTCTGTAGAAACGTTTTGCAATTTGCAATAAGTTGGAGAGAAAAAGTTGAAAAATTGAAGCATTTAGGTGTTATGTTTTAGAATGTCGCACTTCCATTGCAACCTCTGTCCAGAATTGTGAAATGCTTCCTCTTGTTATTTCAGATTGTCATGCTATGGTTTTGGTTTGTGTCAAACTTTGAAACTATTACCCAAATGGATGCTCACAAATTGTGTTATATCATTTCGCTCAATCACTGGAAATGTGCAGAAATGAAGACCTTCTCTGCCTTTTCTCCCTGCCCTAGCATATTTACCAGAATATTAACATCTTTTTCATCAGCTGCTTACCTAGATTCAGGAGTCCATTAATGGAGTAGTAAACAAGTTTAACCCAGTATTGCATTTATTTTACCAAATATGTGTTGCACTGGCTGCTCATATTAAACAGCACTAAAGTTTAACATGAAGGCCACCACATGTACAAGTAATTGCTGTGAACCAATAACCCACATAGCAAGGAGGTCTGGCCTGGATCTGGTAACAAGTTGGCACTGCTGGCTGACTTCTGGCATGATATGACGTATGTCATCCAGATATGGGCCAGGCCTGGTATAGATGGTACCTCCTATGTGATGGCATGCCATATCTGGCTCGATTGTGGTTTGGTTTATGTGACCAAGGCCCATAGAAAACAGGTCTGGCCCGGATCTGGCATCAAGCTGGCACTTCTGGCTGACCGGTGTCATGGCAGAGTGTATGTCAACCAGATGTGGGCCAGGTCTGGCAATGATGGCACTATTTATGTTCCTGTTTTCCTATTTTAGTTAAAAGACCCAAATGCCATGTTGCAATACTATACTGCTATGGTAGCCAACATTTCAAATTTAGGTTTGACAGGTTATTGAGTGTACACTTTATCCAAAACCTAGTGACGGTTTACTCATGTGTTTCTTCTGTGACATAAGAGAAAAGTGATAATAAATATAGTAAAAGTATTCCAGTAAAAGCAACTTTACTTCAATACTTTTGTAAGCAGCATTGACCATTCCCAGTAATGCACAAAGATAATAAGATAACAATTTGTTTTTGCTGTCAATTATATAATTTAACTTTTTACTCCTAACTCTAGACCGTGAACTCTTATGCACCACATAAATCAGCTAAAACTCCTTTGAGATTAAGGCCAGTGGTAACTTGTTTTTAAACCTGTTAATCGCACAATTGTGTGTTCCTGGCAGCACAGTCGACACCATGGGCTGTTTAGTAGAGAAGCTGGGTTTCACTGTGTTGGGTATGGTCCTGATAAGGCCCACTCTTCCACAGTTGATTTTTTTTTTTTTTTGGAAAAAAAGCCCCGGTTATCTTTTGACTCCTTAACATCAGCTTAAGTCGTACCCCAGCCCAGAAATAAAATATACTGTCGATCAGAATCTTTAGCTGTTTTTCTTTTTTTTTTTTTTTTTAAATAGGTAATGCTCGTCTGTAAAATGCCTATCTCACACAAGCGGTCACAAAGAGCTGTCCCCAAGATAGAGTAAGATGAGTAAGAAAATAAATGCCATTTAAAACAATAGAAAAGCTGCATTAAACAGCAAAACATGATGAGGAACATATTTTTAGTTTGCTGTTGCGACAGAGAATGTAAAGTAAATCCAATAAACAATAGCACTCAAGACAAGACTGCTTGCTATCTTTTACTGATGGTCTGTAAGTTAATGCATGTAATAAAATGTCTCTCCACCAGTTTCACATTAAGTTGAAGAATGTTATGGGTTCTGCAATATCTATCCCAGTTAACAATTGTACGACCCTCAGATCTCGACATAGTTTTTTCTCTCTCTTTTTTTTTTTTCTATTGACACGACCAAAGCCTGGTCAATCATTACCTTGCTGGTTGCACTGTGTATAAACCTGGGCTTAAATAGCACTCTATTAATATTGACTCTGCTGTGTTAAGCAAACTTAGCGGCATGCGCTTAGAAATATTTGACTTCCTTGAAAGCTCGTTGAGATCTGATGATGAAAGAAACAATATCATAGAGGGGAAACGTCTGAAAAAGAGCAGTGCATTAAGAGTTGGCGCTTTACTCTGAATGTTTCTGACGCAGACACGTCGCCATCTGTGGACTCTAAACTCCTGTATTTGGAGATGTAAATGAACGGTAATCTCATGAGTCAGTGGTCTTGGGAACTTAAGCTCATTGTGAACACGGTGAAACACACAGTAAAGTAACTCACAATCTTCATCTTTTTTAACATCAACCCAGACCTGTTCGACGTACTTTAAACCGTCGCCCTTGTAGATATATATTCGTGTGTCAAGTTTGCCTGGTGTCATAATAAGATCACACATGACACCATACCAGCAGTATGCTGATTACATGACATGGATTTCCTCCTCAGCTTTACAATATTCAACACAGCTTTGAGAGCACAATTTGCATTGTGTGCACTCTGTCTGCGAAGCCAGGAGGACACAACCAGGAGACAACCAATATGAGTCCTATGAAACTGGGTGAAATGGGGAATGTCTACAAACTGCTTACTGGTAAAATCCCTTCACTTTTCGCTCATACCCCTCTTCCTCTGCCATTTATAAGTGCCTATCATAACTGTTTTCTATATCGGGCCTGCTGTATGATGTCCAGACTGACTCTGTCTCAAAGGACCGTAACATTTATTTTGACTGAAGGCCATTGAAGCTCCATTATGGCTCCTCTCCCCACAAAATTACTACTCCTGTAGTTATACTCTCTCTGAGGCCCAGCCATGTTCACAGAGCTAGTGGTGGTGTTTGTTTGTCTTTTGTGGCCTGGAAGTGTTTTATGATATTAATTGTTATGAACAAAGCTACATGCAGCTGGCAACTTGACTAATCTAAGGAAGAAGTAGATCAGAGTCCACTAGCGAAAGTGGAATGCAGACAGACAGGCATCTGGACTAATGGCATATTCGGTCTTCTATCCCCCAGTGTCTCTGTTTAAACATGACATGGCTGTGCAACTGTTACTTTCTGCACATACTACCAAAGTAGCTGCAGTCTTGCTTTTAAAATAGAAGAAATGTAACACTGTTATTAAAGTTGAGATCTGTTTTGTCTGGAGTAGTGAGCTGTTTAAGAGTTAGGGGAGATGGAGAACATTTAGTTTTTATGATCATCTTCAAGTAAAATACAATCTCCTGTTGTAATATAAATCACAAATGCTAGTGCTCGATACATTCATCTTCAGGGTTAACTGTTAATGAGCTCATTCAGTGCTCCTAAAAAGCCATAAAGTAATTCCGATTACTCACATCTAAATGCGGCCCAAGTGTTCTCACTTACCTTCTTTGAAATCTCTTTGATCAATCATTAACACTAACCAAACTTCAATAAGAAGTCTAATCAGTGTCGGGTCAAAATATCGCCTCTTCTGGTATTTACTGCACACTTGTGACTTTGTTTTGGCTGCGGAAAATCAATATATGAGCTTTTTAACCAATCAGAGCACTTGAAGTTTATACTAAAGTGTCTTCTTGTGTGTGTGTGTGTGATTGTTGAGGTCAACTATTGAACTACTTTTTGCTATATGTATAGATCTCCAAAATCTCCTTTGTTGTATTGCATTGAACACGAAAGCCGTGCTAAGATTTAATGCTTAAAAAAAAAGAGATATATTTTACAAAAACGAGCACGTTTGTAATAATTAGCACTAGTATCACATTTGTGTCATACATATATAAAAAATGTGTGTTCCCAAAGTTACAAATACCTTTTGTAGACATTGAAAAGTGTTAGTTTTTGAAACTGCAATTCGACAGCTTTGTGCGCACCTTTATAGATTTTATGACGTGCAATGAAGTTGCCGAAATCACGGAACTTATAAAGTATTATACGCGTCTTTTAAAGTTTTTCCATTCTGCCAGAAACCGGCCTTTAATAAGTAATCAAGTAAAGAGTTTTTGTCTCCTTGGCCTATTTTAGGTGAGCAGGTTAATTGTGTTCATGAATTGTTGCTCTCAGCAGTTGAAAGGAGATTATCTGCCAGACAGGTGTTGCTGTGCAGCAGGATAGCTCTGAGAAAAAAATACAGTAGTGGGTCACGAAGCGGAGCATTGTATTGTATTTGTCCCACTTAATTTTGTGTCCATTACCATGTTTCAAAGAGTCCTGTCCGCAGTACTGTCTGGTTTACCGCAGTTCAGGATTTCCAATGCAAAATAACAGGAATAGGACTCGAGCATAGCGCCTGAACGCTTCTGCTTGCACAGATCTTGGAGAATATTTCTCAACACTATTCTGTGAAAAGCCCAAAGCACCTGTGACATCTTACAGCCTGCCCTTGCGTTTCTGGCCCAAGCAAGATGATTCTGAACTAAGACATTAAATATTGAGTGTGGTGAATCTTGGCTTGCCGCGCTCTTTCCATTGGCAGGTCACATGCGGCAGTTTAAGGTGTCAGAAACTCATAACTAGGCTGTAAACGCAGTGTGTGTTATATTCTGGTTCAAAGTAAGAAGCTGTTACAGTGAATTCACACATTTATTCATTTCTTTTTCTTTCTTTCCTGTTATTTCTAAATAAAGCAAATGTACATGCAAGTTCCTATCAAGCCAGTCTGTGTTTGTGTATACATATATATGTATACATAGTGGTCAGTTTACAATAATTAACAAATAATAAAAAGATAAGACTTTATTGTCTAATTGTTAGACAAATAGCAACCCAGAACGTGTTTACTTTAGAGTATGGTGTTTTAAATGTACGCTGAAATCAGAAACCCGAACACGTACTTTGGGTAATCCGATATACTAACCTTACAACAAACCCCTTCTCCGTGGAGCTTATCATATTCCGTTTTTATTGAGACAGTGCCAGAGAGCTGTGGATTGAAATGGTCTTTAAGGACAGCTCTCCGAAGTGGTTTGATTATCCTGCAGAAGTCGTCTTGCTGCGTTGTTGTTCTGACCACTGTTACAGCCCACAGTTACTGCACCATGTTGGTTAAGTGAATGATGCTTTTATTAGTTAGCTGTAATTAGCACATATATCATTCCATCAGTTTTCATCTAATGCAATACCAGTTGGCAGCGAGACATTAAACGTAGTGCTATTGAAACATGATAACATGCACAAAGTAGTGATGGGTCGTTCGCGAACGAAATGGCTCTTAGAGCCGGCTCTTTGACGTGAACGACGCGAGCCGGCTCCTTATCGCGAGCCGTCACGTGGGTTTTTTTTTTTTTTTTTTTCTCTCAGACTCTCTCTCGCACTTTTTTTCTGCTTCACTCAGCACGCGAGCCTTGTGCTTTACGCTGGGCAGAGGGGGGAGGGACGGTAGTTACACTCAGTAGCACAGGAACAGAGCCAGAGGGAGAGAAAGAAAGCCAGGACAACAACGTCACATTAGAAAGGTATAGTAATCATCCACAACTATTTTCAGTTGCAGATGATAAAGGATTCAGAAAGTTTATTCATGCGGGCCCATATGACAGAGAATATGCATGTTATTTTTGTTTTCATATTTTAATTTATATTTAATTGTGTTGTGGTTTGCAGGGTTTTGTGTTGTTTCACTTTAAATTTGTAAAAGGAAAAAGCTGAAAATTTAAATAGTTAAAAGTTGAAATGTGAATAGTTGATTTTTGTATTATATAATTTATTTATTACATTTTATGTGGAGTGAATAAATAAAAGTATATTTACGGTGGCCCCTAGAGACAAAGCACATACAAACTTCAAATCACGTACGAACTCTGAAGCACGTACAAACCCTGAAGCACGTACAAACTCCAAAACACGTAAAAACACGTACAAACTCCAAAACACGTAAAAACTCCAAAACATGTAAAAACACGTACAAACTCAGAAGCACATAAAAACTCAAAACACGTACAAAAGTCAACAGAAGTGCTCCAGAATGCTAGGTGCAGTCTTGAGCTTTTGTTACCTAGTGGCTACACAAGCCAGCAAGTACCAACGACCGGATTTGGTGTGTGGTAGTAACAGGTAAATGAACATTGTTTTTAAATTATTTGAATATATATGAGTGCCTGTGTATAAATACACAAACATGCTTTTAATTGTGTAATTTAAGTGATCTAGTAGCTCTGCTTTGGAAGTTCAGTTCATGCTAGAAATGTGTTTTGGACTTTGTACGTGTTTTGTCTCTAGGGGCCACCACATATATTTATATATAAACATATATAAATAAAACCACTTTTTTTACGTTAGTAATTCCTTTTGTGCATAATTTAATATTATTGTTAATAATAAATTAATTAAAGCAACAAAACAAGCTGAAGAGCCGGTTCGGAGCCGAAAGAGCCGGCTCTTTTTAGTGAGCCGAACCGAAAGAGCCGGATCTCTAAAAAGAGCCGGAAATCCCATCACTAGCACAAAGGACCTCTTGACTAACTTCATGTATGTGTTCACACATGCTTGCTGGCACGTATATTTAGGGTTGGGCTTTTTCTTTCAGGTAGTTTCACACAGTACATAGTATCTTGTGTTGTTCTAAGCCCTTATGGATTTCTACATTTTAACCAAAGCTGCATAAATACATCAAATTGAAATTGCCACTTTTTTCCCCCCCTTTTGTCCTTCATGCTTTTTGGGCTTGATTGAGACTGCACATGTGGCTCTCTTTTGAGACTTTGAACTGCATCCATGGTTTTATTTTCCTGCAGATCCAGAGCCACAGCTAAGGCAATTTTCTTTCAGTGCTGAGTCAGTTTAATCACATCTGTAGCCGTTTGTTAATATCCTGGCACAAAATGAAATGAAAGGTGAATCTGAGGCTGTGTTAAGGTCTGCAAGCCAGTTCAAGTAGAAGAAATGTTACTTGGTTATGAACATATGATATATTCTCTGAGCTTTTTTTCCCCTTTCTTTTCCCCCCTCCCCTGCAGGTACAAGAATAGCTGCTGTCATTTAGCTTCAAAATCTTGTTGTAGGTTTGTTAAGCCTGTAAGGGATATTTTTTTGACACATTTTGTCACAGCTCTGAGTTTCCTCACACAAAAAGGTATTTCATAACATTCAGTAATGACAAATTCTTTGTGACAAAGTGCTCAAGCGATCCACCTCGCAAGCCAGCAGTTGTGGTATGCCAGTATCCTGTGTTTTCATTTCTTCTTTCTGAGTCATCTGGCTTCCCCAGCAGACCGGCAGGTAATTTGTGCTGGAATGAACTGGAGCATTGATGTCCTCCTGTATCCTGTCATTGATTGTATCTTTGCTTGTTCTTGTTGTTGTGCACTCTCACTTGGCCCACATTCAGTCCAGCGAAGCCAAGAATATACCTTTTACGCCACACAGATGCATGCGCAGGGTTTAGAGTAGCGTCTGCACAAACACAACAAGTTCGAGTGCATGCAAACATCTGCACGGAGGCTCGTCTTCACCCTCTGATAACACTGTTTGCATCAGACAAGAACCCTGACCAAAAGTATCAGCTTTTCCCCCCCTTCTCCTGCCTGGCAACCACCAGTTGTGAACGCCTGCTGTGAAATCAATTGCTATAGTCCCAGTCTCGCAGGCCTAAAGACCACAAGGGAAAAATCTCTGTCTTTGGTTTGGTCACACTTTTTCAAGTTTCACTACCACTTAGTGGTTAGTTAGCAAGTGTTTGCTGTAGTGCATTGACTTTGTCTGCAATGTGCTGTCAATCAAAGCAATCAGAAGGAGGTTTTTGATGTAGCAACCTCTTTGTCGTTTGTTGCTAGGTGAAACTGTTACCAGTCTTCAAGAGACCCTTGCTTACTAGTTGGGGCATATACATTTTTCCCTAGACACTGATGGGCCTCCAGACCTGTGTGACCTTACCAAACAGTTTTTCCTTTTGTACTCTGACATTAAAAACATTTTTTTAAACTTTGGCATTATTTTTATTTTGTCTGGTTTACCGCAGCAATTTTGCCCTCAGCTTTAAACCCCACATTGTTCCACAAAATTCAAACAGTTAAAGATGTGCTTTACCTTTATTGAGTTTTTTAAACTAAATCTGATTATAAAAGTATAATGATGGTATTGTATAGACAATGCCTGATGCAAAATAAACCTGTACTTAGGTTGGATAATCATTAATCATGTCAGGTTTTTATGATAAAATCATATCTTAAATATCTAGAGCGTGTCATCTGGTCACAAGGCTGCTAACTGCATTTTTTTCAAAACATTCGGTAGCTATTTAAAAGTCACTGCTTATCTGCTTGATTGCATTATGGTCTTTTTAACCTTGAGGTGCCCTGCCATAGTTTCTTGTTAAATCAAAGGTCGGGTTTATTTATTAGTTTGGCACAGTTTTTTTTGTTTTGTGTTGTTTCTTTGTTTTTTGATGAGTCAAATACCAGTTCATTAGAAGAAAAAAAACTGTTCATTTCTCACCATATCAACAAGCCACAGCTTGCTTGAACAATGAGCAACAGAAATATGAGTCTGCATCTTTTTTCTCCTCTTCAGTGAGTAAAGGTGCAGACTTAAGTGTGCAGTCTGACGTAAACCTGTTTGAGCACGTGGGGCAGAGTAGTAAGCGTGCTATTTGGAAGGAATTTTTGCCTTAGGAGTCAACAGAAATTACATAAAGAGGGCTTCTGGATCAAAAGCTGTTGTTGGGTGCCAATCTTTGCATGTCCAGGCAACTAGACTAACATGCAGACGTCAAATTTTAGTTCCAATATCCCAATATCACCCCTTGTTTTTGTTTTTCAGTTAGTGGCCTAAACCCTGTCAGAGCAAACTGCATTTGGCGATAGTGGAGTTTGATTAGTCTTTGCCATTCTCAATCCTTATTTGGAAGTAAATCTTCCTATATAAGTGGTAAAGTTATAGGCTTAGTCTACAGGCGGTCTCACAACAGTTTGTCAATAGAAATCTTGAAAATATTACAAAGAAGTAAAATCTACAACACAAGGATAAGAATTCAAAGCAGTTATTGTTCTGAAAAACATTGGTATTAGGAGCTAGTTCTACATTCTGGACTATTTCAGTGTAGATTTAGTGCGCCTCAAGACCTTCCCAGTGAACTTTAAATGTTGTCTCTTTTTTAAATGTTTATTTCCCCCTTCTTATCATTAGAGTCAACAGCTTCCATCAGAAATCAGCCCACAGAGTTTCCAAAACTAGACCTTTGTGATACTACAAGCTATTTTTGCATAATGTTATATACTGACGTGCAGTGGCTCTGTGCTAATGGAGATTTATTCGTATCTTTGAATCATTATCTCCATCATTTGCTCACAGATGCTGATTTTATGATGTGCATACATACTTTATATTAATTATGAAATGAGTTGTTGCATTAAAAAGTCTCAGGGTAGTCCAGGATAGTATTATATAAAAATGACTCGGAAGGTCTTGCTGATAGTGACTGTTCCAATCTAAGAAGCTAGGGTGCTGTCCCCCCCCCCCCCCCCCTTTTTTTTTTTAAACACCCTTGTAGGGCTGTTCTATATAACGATATATATCGGATGATGATATAAAAACACGTTTGTTTCGTGGTGTCGCAAAATAATCTGTTTACGGCAATATTTTTTCACCAAACACTCGACTCCAACTGAACATATTTAATATTCTGTCAGTATATTCAAAGACACTTCCTGTTGCCTCATCACTTTTCCTGTGAACCTGTCAGAAATTCCTGTTTTACCACATTGTGTGTGTGTGTGTGTGTGTGTGTGTGTGTGTGTGTGTGTGTGTGTGTGTGTGTGTATCTTCTGATTCACTGGAAACGGGGACTTGGAAAACTTCTCATCAGCAGTTAGACATGAATTCACTGGAAATTTTATGGTTTGATCGTTTTTTTTGTTTTGTTTTTTTACAGTAATTATTTTCTGCGACATTGCAAATAAAACACATTTTTCTTTTTTTCTTTTTTTTGAAGGGTGAAAAAAAAGAGGTTGATATACAGACATGCAGACAGGAGTATATACCATCACTCTCTGATAAGTTTACTTTGTATGTTACAGCCGGCTCATAAAGAATATGAATTCAATTTCATTTCCAGCATTCTCTCGGCTGGTGTTTGTACTTTTAGTATTTTAATTCAGGTGGTGGCACATGGGCCACACACTTAGGTTGCAAAGGGGTGCATATGTGATATGTAAAATCGAGTACTCAGCTATGTAATCTGCCTTTGTAAACTTTTGTGAGCGAATGGGCTGTTCTAAAGAGCACACTGAATTTGAGCATGGTACTGAAATAGGATGCCACCATTGAAACAAGTCAGTTTGTGAAATTTATTCCCTCGTAGGTAGTCCACAATGAACCACAATGTAAGTGATTGCAAACCATGGCAACTCGGCCACCAAGTGGTAGGCCCATGGTGCATAAAAACCACCAGTGTTCTGCTCACTTAATAACTGCAGAGCTCCAAGCCTCCTCTGACATTAACACAAGCGTAAAGGTATTCTGTTGATGTAATCTGCATGTGATACCCTGATTTTGTCCATATAATGTAAATTCTACATGCCGTCAGTAAGAAAAGATTCTGGACTGCTTTGTCAGTTGAAAACATTTACTTATTTATTTGGAAACGCAGGACAATCAGAACGTGTGCATGTATTAGTAGATGTTAATATACACGTTTTATGTGTAAAATTGCCACAGTGTGTCTGTTTGGCTCTCAAGTGGCGCCATCATGATGATGCACTGGTATTGAAGATGAATCTTTTTAAGAGTCTTTTTGTTTTCCTTCAATAGGTTTTCAGAAAATTAAAACATCCTCGATGACCACCACATACGTGAGTAAAATGTGAATTTCACTCATTTAGTGGTTGCTGGAGGTCGCAAGGATTGTGCGGTGGCATGAGGTTGTTGACTGGTCTCTAGGCCAGTGTAACAGGCCTTTCAACAAAGTCATGGTGTCTTTGAGTCTGCCGACCAATCACAGGTTGTGCAGGCTGGTCTCAGTGACACTGCACAAAGTAATGGGTAATATTTGCACATTTGGTTAGAATTGAAATTCACCCACACTGTCTGTGTGTATGACAGTGGTGCAACTGAGAGGCATCTACACAGACATAGATATGTTGTGTCGGTTGTCTCTGATCATGTAAATATTTATAGATTCATATGACATTACTGCAACCAAGGTTACAAGGTTATCAGGATCCCTAATCTCACATTCTATAATTGACTTGTTTAAAAACAAGGTGTGACGAGGTTTAGGTTAAATGTGGCAAACACAATGGTAAGAATCCTATATTGTGACAGCCTTGCTTTCAAAGCTGACCATGCTGTATTTGCCAGCCTTTGTGTGAGCCGTCCACTGCAAATAGTTTGAATTCCACTGCTTTTTGAAGTCAAGCTTTCAGGTTAAGTTGAATGACCATTTTGTCTTTTGGGTCTACGGGTAAGCACAGACCTAAAGGTAGATGGGTTTAAGAGAATTAAGTTCAGTCATATTGTCACTATTTTCTTTTCCAGTAGTATCTGCTGACAGTAAAACAGACTCCATTGTGGTACTGTTTAGATAATAAATATGATAATTGACCTACCTTGCTTTCAAAGATGACTTGTGGATGTGTGGTTTGGCCCTCATAGAGTCTCAGTGGGCTTTTTTTGATGACACATGGAGGTTGTTCCTGGTTGTTTCAGGATTAGCTGGGATAAAAGGGCTACATGCCACAAATGCTGAACCTGGTGTGACACAAATAACTTGACCCGCTTCAAGGCTTCACTGACTTTTACTTTGTTAGATCGCTGTGTGGAAAGAACAGTCTGTAAGATTTTTTTCTTTTCAAAAACGTGACAAGGATGAGGTGATGGTCAAAATAGAAAATGTTGACATAACTCAAGTGAATACATTGTTTATTTCAGATGCATCTAATTAAAAACACACATTCTAAATTTGTACTCGGATTGTTTTTCCTTTTTAGGCCAACTTTTCCAATATACCCTGAAACAAAAGTTGGGGAATCTACATTTCTATTGAGAGGAAAGATGAAACTTTGTCTTTTTAAGTATTTGGGTAAAAGCTATGTTTTTTAAGAGTTAGATGGGCACAAAATAGTTACGGTTAAAGTGAGAAAAGTTGGTTTTTATGTTCCATGTAATCTCATGCAAACTCAGGTAAGTGTGAAAGCGTTTTTACATATGTCACTGTACACTTCGCACTTTACACATATTATGCAGCCTTGTGAAAAACTTAGTGCACCTTGTGATTCAGCAGCTTTAAGATCCACCTTTAGCAACAATAACATAAAGCAATCATTTTCTGGAAGATTGCCAGTCTTTCATGTCACTATGTCGGAATTTTGGCGCACTTATTTTTACAACTTAAATTCGTTGAGGTTTGCTTACTTTCATTTTCCCCAGTCCTTGTCAGGTCCTGGCACAGCATTTCGATGTGGTTCAGGTCTGGACTTTGGATGGACCACATTGATTCTTTCTGTTTTCTGTCATTCTGTTGCAGATTTGCTGCTGTGCATGGGATCACTGTCCTGTTGTGTAACCCGTTTTCTGCCAAGCTTTAGCTGGTGAACCGATGGCCTCACATTTAACTCTAGAATACTTTAGTATACAGAAGAGTTTGTGGTTGACTGCAAGTTCTGCCAAGCCCAAATCATCAACCTCCACCACCGTGCTTGACAGTTGGTATGAGGTGTTTGTTCTGATAGATTGTTTGTTTTTTGCCAAACATAGAGCTGTGCATTATGGCCAAAAATCTCCTCTTCAGTTTCATGTGTTCAAAGAATGTTTTCCACTTGTGGTCAACTTGGAGAAAAATGGCCTAAATTATTTGGTAACCTCCCTTCCCAGATTTAACGGCAGTAACAATTGCTTCTCTAAGATCATTGCTAACATCCTTTCTTGGCTGCCCCCCCCCCCCCCCCCCCCTCCAAATTTTGTTAATACACATCTGAATGCTCCAGACCTAAAACCTGCTACAACTTGTGCTTTAAAAAAGGTGCTCACAGTTTCTGATGATCAGCTAACCAAGTGCATTTGATTGTCAGCACCTGGCTACTACTTATCATCTAAATTCCTATGGAAGCAGTGAGGGTGTACTTAGTTTTTCACAGGACTGTAGCTTAGTTTTACTCCATAAAACACACATGCAACAACTGTGGTTTCACAAATAGTTTCTTCTTGTGCTTTGGTAAGTCTTCTGAGTTTCTTCATCAGGTAAACTGCCAAACACAGTAATGGTGTTGTTGTTTTTTTCTTTTCCCAAATGCAATATGTGGTTAAGCACCATAATACCAACATAATACTAACACTGCCTGCTATTGTGCAGTAGGTTGAAAATCAATCACAGTAAGCTTTGTTTCAACAGTTTTGTAGTCATCATGTGTGATGCAATTATTTAAGACATAAGTGACAGTTTGTTGTCAGAATTAAAGTTATTTTGTTTGATAATAACTTAATAATGTTATAGAAGACTCTGTTTTTACTACTTAAATTTAGACTTTTTTTCCCATCTGAACTTGTTATCTACAGGGGACAATGCCATCTTTGTTCCCTCCAGATTATGTGTTTTAAATATGTATCATTACTTTTTATTAGTAGGATATTTGATTTCATATGCTGGCAAAAATGAAATAAATTAGAAAATATGCATTTTTTTCGACTAGTGATCTAATTAATAAAACAGTATGCCCTACTATTTGTGGGAAAGTGGTTTAATACTGGGTGGGTGGTTGTCATTTTCAGGATTACTCAATTAGCCAAGTACTACCTTCACTGTATTTTTTTTTTTTTTTAAATACGTGGCAGTAACCAAGAGTTTTGAGAAGTTTATGGACAAATACATTGTAGCATTGAAGAGTATGAACACATTGGCTTATGCTCTACACAAGTAAGTGGTGGTGGCAGCCTGTCAAAATGCATTGTCCGGACATGCCTTCACAGCATCAGGATCATGACAAGAGAAAAATGGTGGGCTTGTCAGAGATGTTAATGAAAACAGGAGGGAAGCGATTGTAACACAACATTCCTTTCTATGGGCCACAACCATTAAAATAAAAAAAGGCAAAAAATTATAATTTAACGACTTTGTTATGCCAATGTAAATGTAGCTAGGTGCAGCAGAATTTGTTTAGATTACAACTTTGATTTTTGGGTTATGTAATACCAGTCACCTGTATGCAGTGTGACAGATGCACTACGTATACGGTCATGTATACGTAGTGCATCTGGTTTTGCATCTGGCTCATACGTATGTGCTGTATCTTGTTGGTGGTGGTATTTTGGGCTCACGTGACTTTTCCCATGTAATTACTGCAGAAGGAAACCTTGCAAAATTATTTCACTTATGCGCGCGCACTTGTCTACTCGTGCATCATTCCTGCATACAGATGCCGACATGCTACATTCATATTGTGCACAGGTCTGTGACAAGTTTTGTTCAACTTGCCAAGAGGCTTTTGGGGTCAAGTCTTTGGTATTTTCCTTTTGATCCTGTGCATTGTGTTGCTGTTAAACTGAGTCGTCCCGTCCCCCCCCCCCCCCCCCCCCCCCCCTTAATCTTAGCCTTCAATGATAACGTAAATATAAAAACATAATTCTCAGTCTTGAAATATGAGCCAATGTGTGATAACATGTTGAAGATTACTAGTGCTGGTTTGAAGAAAAAAGTCACCACAAGGTACAAATAATTAAGGATTTGTGGTACACCAAGATTTGCCTGACATATTTTTTTTATTTTTTTTCAAATAAAAACAAAACAGCAGATCACAAAATATGCAAGTTACTACTAACTTGCATATTGTCTGTTCTGTGTAACTGCTTTGATTCTTTCACTGTTCATACTGAGACTGCTGACTTTGACTGGCTCTAAGCTCTGGGTAGCTTTAGCGTTAACCATGTTGCCTAATTTAGCTTCTTTAAAATGTTCTGTGTAAGTATAAAACTGGGTCATTGCTGTTAGCTGTTAATAGTGGGTGGTAACAATAACATGGAGTGAGATTTTAGTACGGTGTTATAAACTGAAGCCACATACTGATTTTTATTTATACATGTTCGAACTTCATTGCTCAGGTATAAACCTGTATTCATTTATGCCTTAATAATACTGCTTATTTTCTAATTTCTCCATGTTGGCTCAGAAGCGAGACAAACACTCAAAAGAGTTGTCTCTCGATCTCTGTTGCTATGGAGTCCCTGGTAGCCTACATGTAGGTCGGTTGTAAACATTTCAGGGTTGCTGTAGATGGTTTGCTGAAGTTGCCCGTCGATTAAGCTTGTGCTCCTCATTGCATTTTGTGAAATCCCACAAAGTCTTTGCAGCCTGAAATTTTTCAGCAAGTAGGTTGCACTACTGCTCGGTTTCTGCATGACAGGATTCCACATGACAATACCACTAACCTGTTGAGCAGGATGCACTGCAGCAAAGGGTCTGGAGGACAGTAAACAAGACGGGGAGAGATGTAGGTGGAGTGGAGGAGGGGGACAGAAGTGAGTTAAATCAGTCACTCGGCTAAAAAACCAGTGCCACGCCCAAGGTGCCAGGGCTAGTAAGAGCAAGCAGGAGGAATGTGAGGGAAATGAATGGGATTGTAAGTCCTACCATTCACATGGTGAGTTCTTTCTTCTTCTTTTTCATCTTAAGTCTGCACTACTTGCCACATAAACATATCACAAGGCATGATGAGTATGATCTGTGCAGAATTCCTGATGTGAAACTCAGATTGTGAGTGTGTGTGTGGTTTGTTAGTTCAGCTGTGAGTCAGTTCAGTTTTTATACACACATATTTCAGTGCATTGTTAGCACGAGTGCTACTGATCAAAACTAACCACGTGTCAGTGTGAATTATTCTGGTTGTTATGATTATCACAGATAATGAGAGGTTTTCCTCTGTGGTCAGCGGACTGCACAACATCGCTGTAGTCTTAAGGTAAAATCAAAACATCACGTGGTGTGTGTGAGTCCGTACAGTTTATTGCCCAGTTAGCAAGGCTTTATTATTTTTTTTAAATCTTCAGAGTGAAAGGGACAGTGTTTTGTCACGTGTAAATAAAGAACTGCACTCTGTCTGTGCGTCAGGAAACAAACATGCAGCAAAATAAGAATTTTCATTCAGCCCTCTAAAAAAGTCCAAGGGACTGTGGAAACACTTTGAACAGGCCAGCCAGTGATTCGACACTACTGCTGTGAGAGAAGAGTACATATTTTCTGTCTGTGTGGTTGGCAATCTGTTTACTGGAAGGGCTGCTCACTGAGAGCACATGTTGCTGCATGTGCAGTCAGTGAGGCCCAAGAAGTTAAAAGTGTAAATGTACGGGCAGGGAAAGTGTTTTTGTGGCAGCGGTGGGATATGTTTGTGTGCATGCATGTGTGTCTCTGATTTTGTTTGGAGAACGGAGCCAAAAAAATAATAATTTTTTTTAACCCCAGGAAAACCACACTAGAATCC
Source organism: Neolamprologus brichardi (assembly GCF_056152115.1). Classification (NCBI taxonomy): domain Eukaryota; kingdom Metazoa; phylum Chordata; class Actinopteri; order Cichliformes; family Cichlidae; genus Neolamprologus; species Neolamprologus brichardi. Next base: position 19,538,567 of record NC_142104.1, on the reverse strand, counting down.
TCTGTGTATGTGTGGTTCACTGGGAGTTAGGAGTTTGTTGGCTCCACTTTTAAGCCTCTTTCTGGGAACCAGCATTCCCTGCTCTTCTAAACCGAGCTGTAAGAGGCTGGAGGGCTTTGGGAATGAAGAGGCATGGGCTGGTTTCAGTATGTCCCAGGTTTGTCTTTTGTACACAGCGAGTGGTAACAATGGGAGGGTTACGTATCTGATATACACACCAAACCCTGGGACTCAGCTGCAAGTAATTAAAGCTGGCAGTTGGCAGAGAAGAGAGTCAGGCGACTGTAATGGCCGCTCTAAGTTCATACCATAATATTTGGATGATGAATCAGGCTGCTAGTAAAAGTGTTGTCATGCTGTTGACCCAAGGCTTTCTCCCTTCTCCATGTCCTGTTGCCCCAGAAGGGGGCACAGAGAGGAGAGAAAAGGCTTTGTATGACCCTGTTTTTGGTCTGTAATGAGATCTGCTATTTATTTTGCATGCTACAGCATTTGATATGTCTTAAGTTGCTGGGTTTTCCCAAAAGTTTACTCTGAGTCTTGACTAACTACTTCAGATATATGATTCTACCGATCCGTCGTCTGAGAAAAAATATGCAGCTTTCAGTTTTGGATGCTGTATAGTAGGGGGCAATGGGTGTATGCATAAAGTGCATACAAACAAATCTGTGCTTAAACTGTGCGTACAAAAGTTTCACTCACAAATTTTCTGACCTGAATTTGTTTGTGTGCTGCAAACAAATGAACTGCCTCAGACTGTGAGCACAAATAATCAAAGTCCTGCTGTCTTGGAAATGTAAACAAATGTCTTTATAGTGAAAGTAATGATGGCTTAATTTACCTCCCACCTTTATGAAACATACTTTTAGAGAAATTTTTTAAAAGTTCCAGATATTTCACACGTAGTCTTGAGTGAAAATGGGCATCATTTCATCCTCGATGGACGTCATCATCACAACCTAATTTCTTGGCATTTTCTCACTTGTTTTTTTGCTTTCTTTTCATGACTGTAGTGATTCTCTCATCTTTAGTTGACACATCAGATGTCTTTCCAATTTCTTCTTTATCTTCTTGCCTGTATTGATTTTTATTATTATTCATATTTTGCAGCAACTTTAATGATGAACTTCAACGATGGAATCATTTTTTTCATGTTATAATACAATGTTGGAGTGCTGTTGCTTATATGTGAAAACATGGTGGATAAAGGCTCCTGTGTAAGAAATGTGCTAAATTACCTCAAATGAGGTCATTTAAACACTACAAGTTGCTAGTTGAAAAAGGGAGAGGTGTTAAAAGAGAGTGAACTTCCATGACCCCTGTGGTGACCTATCATCTCTGTTTACAGCCATTAGCCCGAGGCAACATTAGTGCCTTCTGTAGTATAACAGAACACACCTGAATCTCTGGCTGGACTGTTAGTAGCGCGTTGCACTATAGCTAATGCAGCCGCCAGGCTTTAACAAGCAAGAAGAATGTGGTAAATTAGATAATATCTTTGCATTGGCTGCAGCTATGCTATTTTTATCTGTCTGTTGTGACATCAGTAGTTTTACAGAAGATACGTGATAAATTAGTAAATCTTTTAAAAACCATGATGCTGCTTTTCTGATATGCAAAGATTCTTTACATACATTTCCATCTAATGTCAGTCACATTATATAGCTTTGAATTCCCCTTGAATTTTTAGTTTGTCAGCAAATTGGGTGAAAGGTGTGGCATGACTATTCATACTTGCAGCCTGCGACAGGCTTTGGCTTTAGTGAAAAGGTGAAGACGCGTTTGGCATCAGAACTGATGGTGAAATATGTTCCAGTGCATTGTTCCAATAGCCCTAGCTTTGCATCATGTGTATTTGTGTGTCACTGTGTTGGAGTCATTGCCAACAAGGTCATGGTGGTTCTTATAACTGTGTAAGAGTGGTGATATGACATTGCTGTGTAATTATATAATTTCAGAAGAACGTATGAGCCAAAACCAAAAAGGTTTAATCACTTTCAGGTTTCCCGTTTACAACTCGGTCATAGAGCTGACACATTTGATGGTGCTCAACAAAAGCTGTTGAGATCCTGTAAATCTGTCACCTTACTGTCGCTTTTATTGGTTCCCCCCTCCTTTCACAACAGAGTCAGTGTATGACCTTCTTCCCAGAGAGCTGCAGTTGCCTTCATCCACTCAGCAAAGCCCAAAAGTCATGAGTCAAAAGAGCGGCGGAGAGGCAGGGCCTCTCCCTTCAGCTTCTCTAGCATCAGGTAGGATCCTGCTTCTCTTATCCTTATTTCTCCTCTGCAAGCAGGACTGATCATGCCCCACCCTGAAAAAAGTACAACTCATGTTACAGTCTGTACCTTCAGGCAAACAAACACCTGCATGTGGCAAGAAAGCCAGTCAGGCAACCTCTGTGACTGCTCCTCTGTGATTCTCACATGAAGGAAAAAAAACAAAACAAACAGTAATAAAAGGCTGGTGAGGGAAGTTAATGGCAGCTGAACATAGCTAGCTGCCTGTACTCACGTTGCTATGTACTATATGTTGTGGTCTCTTGTAGCAACAGTTTAGAAATATGGTTTATGCACATGTTTTAAGACAATGATATTAGTGCGTAATGATAATTAAACTGCAAAGTAGAATGATTGTAGACCATAAGAATATGAGGCCCCGGCAAAGGCCTGTTATTCATTACCCCACAGACTAAATCTACTTACCCATTTTTTTTCTTAGCCTTTTTTTCCCCAGAGAATTAAGAAGCTTTGAATGGCTGTAATCACCTTGTTGACCATTCTGCAGTTCCAAGGTGGAGCTGTTATTTACAGAAGAAAATCTTCTTAATAGACCAACACAGAAGTCCAGTATAAATGAACAGCTAATGACTATTTCCCACACAAGTCAAAGTTGCCCATTTTTTTGAGGACTGTTAGCTTGTTGAGAGCTCCAGATTTGGATCCGGATCGGAGGGTGAGCCACAGATTGTTAAATGTGTGAAGATAAGCATATCTTTTACATGCCATTGTTGCAGTTGGGTTTATGGTTTCATGGTGGAAACTAACACATGAGAGTTTTGCAAAGATTCTAGAGATTAATTAAAAATCTCAGCATGTGCTTCTAAAAACAAAGAAACAACAAAAAGTGCTATGTCACTGATTTTATTTTATTTTTTCTAATTTATCTTTTGATGTTTTAACTTGGTGTTCTATGTTCACCTGATATTGCAGTTATTCAAATGTTTCAGCTGACCTGAGACTTTTAAGTGACTGATCCAGTAGTTATTCGAGGAGAGATGAACACTTAGGGGTAATAATGCAAGCGAGGTAGGCTCAGAAAGTCCAGGAGCTCCAGACTCCAAAATCAAGTCAGTCACTTTTGCATGCATGGGACTTTGACAGTACAGACTGCTATGATACAGACTTAGGTAGGTTCTATTCATTGCCTGACCCAGGCTTTCTACCCCCTTTTTTGTTTTTATAAATATTTTTCTTTCCTGCCTTCTTTTGATTTTTTTTTATACCAGTCACAGGTCACTGCTTCCACAAGCAATTCATGTAGACCAGGGGTGGGCAACTCTGGGCCTCAAGGCCTGGAGTTCCCCACTCCTGGTAGATATTTAGATATCATCCCATTTAGACATCATCCTGAATCAAATGATTGGTTCAGTACCAGAGCTCTGGAGAACTTCAAGCCATTTAACTCAGCTGTGTCGGATCAGGGACACATCTAAAACCTGCAGGACAAAGGCCCTTGAGGTCTGGAGTTCCCCACCACTGATGTAGACCAAATAATTCATTGATAGATTCGTACCTATTGATGTTTTGCAGTCACATGACTGCTAACCATTTGACATTAAATTGTTTACCATTTTGGACATGTGACAATATTAGGTCAAGTGAATAAGATCCCAGTCACACAGGCCTAGAGACCAGCTAAACATCCCGTGGTCTTTTCCCATCACTTGTGAAATTTTGGGGTTCCTTGACTAATTGGCATAAACCACCTTGCAATTGCTTTGGTTGGTGACAGATTGCCATGGTCGCCTAAAGTTTGCATGGAACAGACTAAAATGTTTTCACAGACACTCACTGGCTGTTCTACAAGCGGTAGTGAAACTCTGAAAAGTGCAAAACCAACCAGACATGGAGACCTTTTGCATTCAAAGTAAAACTTGTACCTTTTGAAATGTTTTGGCTCCAGTGCCAGGGTAAAGCTTTTTGCTTAGAAAGAACGTTTTCCATTGTCGTTACACTTTTTCAAGTTTTCCTACAGTTTGTCACTGCAAATCCAGCTCCCTGTTACATCTGTAGTAGACTTTATTCTGCCAGATAAAAGTAGGAAGACATCTGTGAAATTTGTTTGTTTGTTTGTTTTTTAACTTCTGATTATTGCCTTTACATTCCTAGGATCGACTGTACACGTGTCATAAGGTGATATGTTTAAAAGTTTTAAATGTCCCTCTGTAAAGCATTCTGGGGTCTGAACAGGGCTATGCAAATAAATTTCACTTGAGTAGTTAGCAAGCATCTGAAGACAAGTCGGCATCGTCCATGCAAGCTACAGGCAGCCACTGCTATCTGATAGTGAACAATGCAATCACAAAGAGGTTTTTGGTGAAGCAGCCTCTTTCTGACTGATTTCACCTCACCGGCCAGTCAAAGAATACAACCCCGACCCCCAGCACGACATGTAGTTGTCTCACGTCCAATATGGGGGACTACTATCAAGCAATTTGTGCATGATGTCCTGCAAGAAACAGCCATAGTTTTGATGTTTTCCTGGTTGTTTGGAGAAAAAATTTGTTGTTTGAAGTATTAATCATTTGCTCTCATTTGTTTGTTGCCAATTCTGTATTGTGGTTTCTGATCATGTGTTTTTGTCTCATGATACTTGCTCAAAATGACACTATCTTCATGCGTTTTATGCGCTCTTTTTTTCTTCCAACCGTTTTTTTTCTTGTAAACCAATGATTCATCCAAACGTCAACAATGCCAAGACCAGTGTAACTCTTTGTTTATAATCTGCCATTTTATGGCGTTATTTTTGTGCCACTATTCTGAGCGCACGTAAAAAAAAGTTTGCAGGTGCAAGTGTTGTATTTTGAGGAGAAATTTATTTTGAGCGAAGAAAAGGCATCTCCGAAAACGTTAGAGCACTTATGCAAATATGTGATGTCTTGATGAATCGAGCAGATATTTGAAGTTTACACAGCACCATTCTTGCATGAAAATATCTTAAAAGTGTATTTTGTGACCCAGAAAGAGTAATATTTCAAACGCCACTCTGTGTTCCTCCGCTACTGCCTCGTTTGAGTTTTGGACGACATGGATTCTGGGATATTGCATTTCGTCATTTCGAGCTGATTGGATACCAGAACAGCCAATCAGATTTTTTTGCATCCAAGTCTGTGATTGGCTGGTTTTGTGGCACAAATATAACGGTGTAGAGAAAGAGTTGAGCGCGCACGGGCAGAAATGTTGAGAGCGCGAGCAACACATTGCGAGCGAGCGCAAATGCAAAAACTGAGCGAGTGGGGCTGCTATTGTGTGTGTGTGTGTGTGTGTGTGTGTGTGTGTATGGATAATAGCAAACACTGAAATACATTTTTTGCACGCAGGAATGAATTTTGTTCACTCAAATTCAGCTTTTCTTCGCTCAAAATAAATTTCTCCTCAAAATACAACACTTGCAACTGCAAACTTTTTTTTACGTGCGCTCAATTTATTTTTATGTGCGCTCAGAATAGTGGCACAAAAATAACGCCATACCATTTAACTATCCTTTTTCCACACTCTTTATATAGTTCATTTTAAACTCTTTTGAATCCTTTTGAAATAACAGTGTGCACCAACCAGCCACAACATTAAAACCACTTGCCAAATACGATAGCTCTGCAAAACCTCTAAAGGTGTCCTCCAGGCACCAAGATGTCAGCAGCAGAGCCTTCGTTGTCGTGATCTGTAGATCACGCTATTTTTTCTTTCTTTCATATCCTTCGTCACTGAGATTGCGATGTGGGAAATTTTCAGGCCACACCTTGATCTGTTTATGCTTCTCAAACCATTCCAGAGCACATTTGCAGTGTCAATTCTCCTGGTGGAAGCTGAAATACAGTGAATGCGTTTGCATGGTCTGCTGGAGTGTCTACAAAGGTGACATGCATCAACGTAACAATACACAAGATTGTTAGGAGCTAGTATTCTCTGGAGTGTCACACTGCCTCTGGTGGCTTGCCGTTTTTCCATAGTGCGCCCTGCTGCTACCAGGTGAAAGAGGTGCACGCACCCAACCGTCAACAGGACTCACAATCCTGCTTATGTGCTTATGTGCACATTGTACCAGAGACATGGGAGAGGATGGCCACTGCATTAAATCACTCAGTTTCTTGTGCTTGCCCATTTCCTTCACTTCTAACACGTCTGCTCCAAGAACTTTCTGCCTAACGTGTCCCACTCCCCTCACATTTACCACTGTATTCCTTGTTATGTTGGTGGTTTCAATGTTATGGCTGATCAGTGTATATAAGCATGTTGAAGCAACATTATTTTTGCCAAACAAATTTCCCTGTTCTGTTGATTTCTTTTTTTCTCTTCTTTTTAATAAAATCTGAATACGTTTTTTTTACTGTTCAGCTTTTATTGCTTATTCGCTGTCTCATTTTTATATTCCAGGAAGTTCCCTATGAAGCAGGGAGTGTCTGCATTTTATATGCAGAAAATGGTCTGCAGTTCTCTGCTTCCTAGGTCAGAAGCTTGTTTATTTTGTCTCAGCGGCTACGCTCAGTCCCCAAAATGAACACTGATAGAAAGCAAGATATAAATAAATGAAAAGTTCCCATAATTGGCATGCCTCATATTGTACAATATTATCATTGTTGAGATTTTTATTTGAGCATGCACAAAATGCTAGCAATAATGAATTTCTGTTTGTTTTTGAAGTTGATTACAGTACATTGAAATAAAATCTAGTGGCCTGCTCAACCTTTGTCTTCGTTTTTAGTCTTCTTGACATAACACCTCCACTGTGCTACAAATACTCCACATTTATAACTTCATCAGAATCAGATGCACATTTATATGTAATATCTAGTAACAACACAGAGTTTCTTTTTTGGATGACAACATATAAAAGAAACGTAATAAAATCAGCAACAAAAAAATTGAAACAGAGAAAAAAACTATTTTGCTGTAAAATTGGGACTACTAGCCAACATTAGTTGAGATGCCTGTATTAACTATCTAATTATTTGCACTGTAGATGCCTCTTCTCTGACCATGGAAGGCCCTCGCAGTGCTTTTTCCACCTCTTCCAGCTCCACCATGCATTCCAGTAATCTAACCAATGACCAGAAACCAGTTAAAGCCAGTAATGTTGATCCAGACGACACCAGGAGTACCAAAGTGGTACCAGAGGCTGCTGGAGCAGAACGTGGAAATAGTAACGGCAGGGGCAGCGGCGAGCTAGCAGGAGGAAAAGGTGTAACAACCCAGGAAGGCCCACTGCATCACCCACTGACTCCATCAAAGCGTCGCACCGTACTGAACATCTCGCCACCTCCAGAAGATTTGTTTGATGACAGCCAGATGTCCTGCCAAGATGATGGGACCCAGGATACAGAGCAAAGTAACAGCATCTGGATGGATGAATCTCTGTCCAACTTCAGTGTGACGAGCACATTGTCTTACAATGACAACACAGAGGTGCCACGGAAGTCCCGCAAACGTACCCCCCGTCAAAGGCCTGGCCCTAAGACGGCGCCGCCAGGGGAGGGCAGCATGGATGTGTTTGATGCAGACAGTGCCAAAGGCCCGCACTTTGTCCTGTCGCAGCTAGGCCCTGACAGCAAGGGAGGACATAAAGGAAGGTTTGTACTTTTTGTATTATGATCACCAGAAATTTGTCACATGCCTCTCGACATTTCATGGAGTTGTCAAAAATATTTCCAGTGGTTTCTTCCTGATAAAAGGGAGTTTTTCCTTCCCACTGTTGCCAAAGCGATTGCTCATGGGGGTCATATCATTGTTGGGGTTTTCTGTTTTTTCTGTACTATTGTAGCACCTTGAGGCAACTGTTATTGTGATTTGGCACTATATAAATAGAATTGATTTTGAAATAAATTATGTTACATTATCAGTAAGTAAAGAAAACACATTGATTTAGGACATTGTTGACTCACTTTGTTAGCTAACTTTTTGTTCATTTAATAGTTTCCTTTGATAGTTGCACCAGCCCTTTAGTAGTTACTTGGGTACTCAGGCTTTCTCTGACTATAACTTTAATAAAGACCCGTTTTAATAATTTTGCTCAGCCCTCATCGTTATTGTAGAAGGAGGTAGTATCACGAAATGATACGTTGGCACACACCGACAGATGGAAATCTTTACCAAACTGATCTGGCTCTAAATTTCCCACCACACTTTGACTGAAGGAGAGCGGTTAGATCAGAGGGGAGGGAGGGGCAGGATACTGAAGTACAAACAATGGTCAGCCACAGTGAATCACAGAGCCCTTCTCAAAGACCTAGGATAAGCAGAGCAGATTAAATAAACAGATAAGGCTGAACGTTTTAGGAGCTGGGGATAGAAAATGTTTGGTTGATGGACACCCTCTGAACTCTGCATTGCTTAGAGCACCATGGCAACTTCAGAGCAGTTTCACTGTTGTGACTGAGAGCTATGTACTGCAGCAAACCCCAGCCAATTGCATACAGATATATAATACTGTTCTTTTTTATTTAAACTGGGGTTCTGAACCTAACATTGCTGCAAACACTTGCATGGATTAAATTGAAGACTTTTTAATCCATCATAGGCTACATGAAAACATTAGAATTAGAGATCATCTGCTCGTGTCTCTGTCAAATTGGTCTTTGCTGCAGTTCTGATGAACCTCAGACTACTATTCAGAAAGGAGGAATTCTCTCGATGCAGTTCCCACAAAAGAGTGAGGGGAAAGAGTTGAAGGTCCTCGTCCAGCCTGAGACCCAACACCGAGCCCGCTATCTGACTGAAGGCAGCAGAGGATCAGTGAAGGACCGCACTCAGCAGGGCTTCCCTACTGTAAAGGTAATTGTAAAACCCCTCTGTAGTTAATGTTGAAACTCTACTGCTTTAGCATCCCTGTGTTTAACGTTAGCATAGGGTGAAAGTATTTGCTGATATTGAATTTATTACTTGCAACATTTTCCAAAGAAGTTGGGGCACTCCTGGGCATCCCTACAACTTTTTTTTTTAACAATACTGTATTGAACTGAGAAGACAAGTTGCTGTTATTTTGAAAGCAAAATGGTCCCTCAATTTTCATTTGAGCCTCCTAACAGATACGCCTCTTGTGTTTTACATATATCAAATGTTTTCTCCAAGTGATGGGTCTGGACTGTGTTCACTGACAATGATTTTGTGAAGTGTTCCACTTGTGTTCAAGTGGATATCTAGGTCCTTGGGAGGATGAAACAAAGTGTCAGAGTCTGTAATATTTCATGAGACTGTTAGTTCTCACTGCTGTTCACAAACGAGGAGGTTGGATGAGGAAATCAGCTCCTTCAGACTGTCAGTCACTTATCAGGAATCCAACTTTCACTTGAGTTCATGTGTGAAAACAGGGACCTAAGCTTTAAGGAGCTGTAGCTTGATGAAAAAGGAATTAAATTTTATGTACTCGCTCAGACTAAAGCTGTAACTGTAGTTAACCGACTTCAAAAGCAGACAAAAACCAGACGTTAGTCAGAACAGGCACATTGTCTTGTGTTTGATCATTCATTTGCCCAGGTTCTGCAGATGGTCACAAGGCAGCCAGAGCCCAGAAATGACAGGTGAATCCAAACTGATAAAACAATCACCAAAGCCATAAAGAACTAAAGCTGACCGATTTTCATCTGAAAGCAGAATCCAATAATAAATTAATCCAACAATGTCCTTGAGCAAGACATTGACACCATCAATGTCAGGGCAGGTAGGTGAAGATGCACAAGTTCAGCTGAATGCACAGAACTGATTGGGCATTATATGATGGAATAGTGTAAACTGGGAGCTCATTATTAGCACAGAAGTTTCAGAAATAAGCAGTTCATACTTACACTCCATAGTTTTGTATGAAAATGTTATGACACAGCAGATCTACAATGAGCTCCGTTTGATTGCTCATCTGTTTTTGCCTTGCACAGATGGAGGGAGTGAGTGAGCCAGTGGTTTTGCAGGTGTTCGTTGGCACAGATGCCGGCCGCGTGAAGCCTCATGGGTTTTACCAAGCCTGCAGGGTTACTGGTCGCAACACCACAGCCTGCAAGGAGGTTGATATTGAAGGCACAACTGTTATCGAAGTGTCCCTGGATCCAAGCTCCAACATGACCCTAGCGTACGTGCTTTTCTTAAAACTGAAATTGTGTCATTTTAGTGATAGTTGTTAGTCCAACTAAGAACATTTCCTTATAATTGCCAAAATCCTCTTTTCGAGCAAGTAAACCCAAGTTAGCACTGCCCCTTACTGCAGGGTGGACTGTGTTGGGATCCTGAAGCTCCGCAACGCTGATGTAGAGGCTCGCATTGGGGTGGCCGGATCAAAGAAGAAGAGCACACGTGCTCGGCTCGTGTTTCGGGTCAACATCCCCCGTCCAGATGGTTCAGTGCTTACACTACAGACTCCCTCATCTCCAATCCTGTGTAGTAAGTCATTTTTCTCATACTTTGACTGGAAATACTATGTTGTGAAGTCGGTATATTAGTTAAACCACTTAAAAAAAACTTTGTGCAGAAAATTATCCAGCAAGGTTTAATTACAAGGTACTATTTACGATATTCATGTAGTTATGACAGGTTAAGTGTGCGAAAATGGGTAGCTGACCTGTAACATGCTTGTTAGTAATGACTATAATACTGTAAACTTAATTTTTTTTCAGTTCCTGTTTCTCCATTTTTAGAGTCAGAGGTCAGGAGACTATTGTCTTCTGATATCAACATTTGGAGAGGAAGGAGACAAAGATCCCATTAGACTGAGTTGTTTAATAATGCCTACAGAATGCCTACAGTACAAAGGTGTGGTTGGTTTCATAAACAGGAAAGACGCTTAGGGCCGTAAGAAAATATCTGTGTCAGTGGATTTGGGAGAATTTGCTCTGAGAGTGGCAGGGGAGAAAGAGAGGGCAAGGACGAAACAATAGGTGTGTGAACTTCTATTGTTTACACGGAGCCAGCATACAACCCAGGGAAATATCTTTCCACGAAACAAGAAAAAACAGTAATCCTGCTTGGCATCTTAGTGTGTGTGCATGTTTGTACGTGTGCGTGTGTGGGGGCGGATATTACTCATATCGTGGGGACTTAAAATCTGTTTATACAGTCATATTATGGAGACTGCAACTCGTGACCCGATGAGGTAGTTATAAGATTGGGTTAGATCTGAGAAAGTAATGGTTATGTTTAAGGTTGACATGGTTAATAATATCCTTTGAAGTCAGAAGTGTGTGTGTGTGTGTGTGCGTGTGTGCGCGTGTGTGTGTGTGTGTGTGTGCGCGTGCGCACCCATATCCACACACGCACATGTGTGTGTGGATATGGGTGCGGTGTACAGTAGACAATGCCCACCAAAATCAATGTTGAAGGTAAAGGGTATGTTAAGCATTTGCATTTACAGTTTTCTCAATACTTGGTGATCAGTTTTTCATTTTTGATAAAATATCTTTTAAATATTTAAATTTACTGAAAGTTTTAATTTGAAAAGGCAAAACAAAGCTGCCAATCTACTTTAAAAAATTTTGTTTTCATATTTGTTTTTTGAATCACTGCTTCAGTCCTTTCAGCATGAATTTCTTTGCTGTTACTGTTAGATTTCATTTTATTTCTGCCTGGGTTGCACGTATAAATAAAACTTTAAAACATAAATGCATGACGTGTATCTGCTGTGTTTACAGCCCAGCCAGCAGGAGTGCCTGAAATACTGAAAAAGTCACTGCACAGCTCTTCAGTGAGGGGTGGAGAGGAGGTCTTCATCATTGGAAAAAACTTTCTTAAAGACACCAAAGTCATATTTCACGAGAATGCCTCTGGTCAGTAGTAAAGCTTTATGTCTTGCATGGTTATTATAGGTGAGGTCATTTCCCTGGTTGATGCTTTACATCTTTTCTGTGTTTCAGATGAGAAGTCATGGAAGGCAGAGGCTGAAATTGACATGGAGCTTTTTCACCAGGTCTGTTTTTTATTTATTTTTAATCTTTTTTGTGACAAACAATTATGGTAATGGCTAACGAGCTCAGTAGATAGATGCAGCCATTTCAGACTGGTAAGTGGCTTTAGATGTAATCATCTTAAATGGCTGCTGTTCAAAGGTTTGAGTAGTCTCATTGTGTTCTGACCTAATTACACTCCATCTTAGAGGCTATTACTGAGTGTGTCTCAACAGTCCAGTCTGAACCTTTGCTCTTGTTAAATGAAATGACCAAAGCGATGAATCTGCAGCTGCCAAATGAAAGTATTCACATTTTGCTAAGACCTTGACACCCTCATAAACCAGTTTTACAGTTATCTGAAGTTGTGATGTGTGTTGTTTGGAAAGGCTGAACAAACATGATTGAATGAACCAACTCGGCTAACTATGCTTTGATGATTTGAAAGATAATTTGGCATTACTTTGGTCGGTTAATGGTCTTCTGTGCTTCTTCATTATTGAGCCAAGTTTTACCGCCACCAGCTGCTGGTAGCTGGAAGTGCTACTGTCATTGATATTTAGTTGACATGGCTGCATGTTAGTGGCTAACACATCCGCCTCAGACACAATCAGATCCCAGGGTCAAGGCTGGAATGTTAGTGGACTCAAAGTGCTGGTCCCAAGCCTGGATAAATGGGAGGGCTGCATGTAGGATTAATATTAATAGCAAAATAATATCAAAATAATGCCTATATCTGGTAGCTGCAAATCCATCGTCTACAGCGAGAGTAAGAAATATGATTTATTGCCCCTTTATATTTGGTTTCACTGTGATGTCAGATGTGTCATAGAAATCTCTATAGCAGAATGCTGAAGTTGAGTAGTCTTATTGTTGTAGTCACCTTTGCTGATGATTTGTTTTTTTGTTTATCATCCCAAAGAATCACCTGATAGTAAAGGTTCCTCCCTACCAGAACCAAGTCATCACATCTAAAGTGTGTGTAGGAATCTACGTGGTGACGAATGCTGGGAGATCCCATGACGTTCAGCAATTTACTTACACTCCAGATCCAGGTTTGTTTGAATCCGTTTCACACTAATTCACATAAAGTGTGTCCTTTTTACAATCAGCTGATAGAAAGATGACCATGAAAATGTAATCGGGATTCTGGTGACCTTGCATGTAGCTTTCAGATTACTGGGTCATTTCTCACACATGGCTGATTAGATTTACTGACTGGTACCAAAGCAGACCAACCTAGTTAGAAAATAAAGCTGGATTGTATTTAACACCCCAGACACACAGGGCAAATGTTGATTCTCTAGGTGTTTGGCCTTGAGGAATACACATTCTTTTCCTGGTGACCGATGGTTGCCAGGGGTTTGCAAACAAGTCTATTGGCCTGTGTGATTGGGCCTTAAAAACTTTTTTGTTTTAATATATAATTATGCTTTTATGAATTTTCTTGTGTACAGTAGTCATAAGACTTACATCACTTCTTTGTTGAGTATATCAATATATTGTCATTGTTAGTTTTAGCAGTCATTACCTTTTAAATTGTCTCTTTACTAGTTAATTTGATATCCTTTTAGTCCTCTGGGTCAAACACTGTAAGGTGTGACAAAGTAACTAAACTAAAATTTAGTAAGCAATTTAATTAGCTGTCCACTCACATCATATGTAGCTTTACTTAACTAACATTTTTGCTGTGCTGAAATCTTGCATCGATTTTTGTCGTTTTGCTGACACTTGCAGCAACAATCGATGTTCCTGTGAAGAAAGAGTTGCCTTCTCCAGTGAAGACGTGTTCTTTTGATGACCAAATTAAAGGTTATTTTTTATTTATTTCAATTTTTTTAACAAAGACACCAAGGTTTCCTATATATAGTAAAGTGAATACATGGAAAAAAAATGTAATGTAATCCTTGCTACTCGTACGGTTGTAGATGGATCCCTGATGCCTTTGTTGTCTTTAGTAAAGAGAGAAGATGTCACTCCAATGGAGGTGACAAGCAACCTTCAGTCTTCAGGAGTATTTAAGGTGAAGCTTTTATCTTATGTGTTGCTTTCATAATTTGTTTTAAAGTCAAGTCGTTCAGTTCGTTCATGTTTTATTGTCCCTGAAATAAAGCATAAAGGTAGTATTCTGTGTTTTGAAAAAGAGAATAACAGTGATGCGTAACTGAAAAGCAAAGTGAAGCACATCTTTTGTGTTCTGTTTTGTGGGTTACCAGCAGACTGGTGATCTGTGCACAGCCCAGCAGAACTCTGATATGACGGCAGGACATCTAAATAAAAACAGAGTATTCTCCAGCAACCTGTCTCAGCCTGCAGGTGATCCTGACAAAGGCCAGGCGCCTGTTTTTGCCAGCACTGAGCCCTTAAGCACCATCCAGAAGCAGGACATTGTTGCGGGCAGCTCGTTCTCTGTGCCTGCAGACTCTCTGCTTCAGCAAGGATCACAGCAGTTCCTTTTGGAGACCAGAGATGGCCTCAGGCAGGAGAGGCCAGGTGTCAGTTCTGGAGCTGTGGGGAGGTTGTGTGGGGAACCTGCATCTCAACCGCAGCAGCTGCCACTCTTTCCTCCAGATGAAGTAGCCCAGCTGGAAGAAGCAGTGAGACAACTAAAAGCCAAAGGATACTGTAACTTATCACTTCAATCTGACAACCCTATAACCAAACAGCAGCAGCAACACATCCAGCATCAGCAACAGATCCAAAAACAGCAAATTCAGCAGCAGCAACAGCAGCAGCAGGTTATGGAGAATCTGCAGCAGCAGCTGTTTCAGTCACAGATGCAGATGCACTGTGCCATGTTTCAGGATGCATCCCAGGCCAAGAATGGAGAGCTTCAGGTCTCATCACCAGGTGTGGTGACTAACCAGGGATCACTTTTCCAGCCGGACCAGCAACAGCAACAACAGCAACAACAACAGCAGCAGCAACAGCAAGCAGCTCTTTTTCAGCAGGCAAATGATCTTCTTTCTATCCAGACAAACTTCCTCCAGCAGACCCCATCTCACTCTTCACCACCGATGTTTCACAATCCCAGCACTCTGGCAGAAACGCAGGATCCACAGGGGGCGCTCTTTCAAAAGGCCTCCCAGGAACAGGTCCAGGCTGCACTCTTCCAAAGCACCATGACAGTGCTACAGTCTCCAGAGCAGCAAGCCTCATCCCCTGGACTCTTCCTCCCCCAGACCTCTATGTCCAATCAGCTTTCAAACAACAGTTCTCAGCAACAGCAGCAGCAACAACAGCAGCAACAGCAGCAGCAGCTGGCCTTCCTTAGCGCTTTACAATCTTCTTCCCCTGAACCACAGTCAGTATTTCAGACCCAGATCTCCCCCATCCAGCAGAGAAGCCCCATGGAGCAGGAGCAACCATCTCAGCCTCAACACCACACACAGCCAGCCCAGCAGGCCACCCTGTTTCAGAACATCTCCCCACATTCATCTACAAATTCACTTTCTCCAGGCCAGCAGCAGCAGCAACAGCAGGCTGGCTTGCTGTTTTGCAGCAACACCCTTTCCACACCAGACCAGGGCTCTAGCATCCTTTTCAGCAACCAAGGCCAAATGCCTCCTTTGACCAACAACAGTCTAGTTTCTCAAGAGCCCCAAAACACCCCTCTGCCCTTTTCTCAAGCCAACATGGTGACGGTAACCCAGCAAGATCGCCCAGAACCCATGACCTTAGGGAACCCTGCTGAACCACCACAGCAAGCCATGTTTCAGGAGCAACAACCTATGCAGCTGGGGAACAGCAGCAACAGAGAGGAGCAGCCTGTGGGTCTCTTCATGCCTCAGTCCACTATGGCCTCTCTGCAGGGGGGTCTGGCCGCTCAGGAGCTTGCACAATCAGCTGTGTTTGCCTCACAGAATGGCGTGGCAAACCTCCAGACAACTACGTCCTCCCCTGTTCAACAGCCAGGATCTCTGTTTCAAACAGCTGTGAGTGGGAGCGTCAATCAATCCAGCCAGCCTCAACAAGCTGGCCTCTTCCTTTTCGGTATCCAGAACGGTAAGAAATTTATTAGGCAAGTGCACGTTGTTGAAACTGTTGAAATGACTCAAAGTGAGAAGTGAGGAACAAGATTATCACTTAGCTGTCCAACAGTAGTTTGGGTTCATTGTTTTGATTTCAGCATTCACAGCTTTGCTCTTTTAGTTCAATCTGGTTGCTCTCATTAGAGTTGTTTCCAGATGCAGCAAACAGCTGTTTATGGCAAGAAAAGATACAGTTAGTAATTAGCTGGTAAACCTAAAGGAGTATTACATAGTCCAAAAGCCCATTTTTCTTCTTCATTATTTAGCAGAGCTAAAAAGGAGCTTCGTTAAGTGATGAGACTCACAACTTTGACTACTGAGCATTGCTTCGTATCTGTTCATTAGTTTCACCACATCAACTTAAAGCGTGATAGAAAGTTAATGTGTTCATTGCATAGACAAGGGGTAGGCAACTCCAGGCTGTGTTGGATCAAGGACACATCTAAAACCTGCAGGACACCAGTACTCGAGGCCTGGACTTGCCTACCCCTGCACCTACATCTCTATGTATCACTATTTGTTTCTGCTGCCCTCAAGTGGTAAAAATGAGTTACTTCAGATTAAATTTCACATGTCTGTGAAATACCAGTATTAGAATTTATCCTTTTTATTTTTATTAATGTTCATCTTTAACATATTTGTAAAGTTTTTTTTAATCCCCATCCTTTAATTGTTCAATAAAAGAAAAACAAAACACAATTTTTAAGTCGGATTTATAGGTTGCAAATTGGCAAGAATTGAGTACAGTCAAATCTGGATTGTGAGGACTCATTATTGACAGTAGTGTCTCCACTTTTCATTCAAAGCATAACTAATTAATAATCTGTTCACTGCTTACTTTATTCAAAGGCCTGTGGTTTGTAATTTTCTTGACTATGGTTCCTGTTGAGTCATGAAGCTCTTTCTGTTCCTTCCTTGCAGAATGTGGCCAGTTGATGGAAACTCCTGGAAACACGCTGTCAGATCAGATAATAGCAATCAGCCAGTCTGGTCAGAACCAGAGAGAGAGTGAAGCGCACATCCAGTCCCTGCTCAGCCAGTCCCTCTCTCAGTCTGGCACTGTGCCGAACACCATGTCTGCCTCTCAGAACATGGAGAAGATTGACGATCTGCTGGTCAGCCTGCAGGAGCCGGGCAGCAACATAACTCGTTCCTACTAATTGAATGCAGGTTTATAACTTTTTCTTTCTTTAAAAAGTTTTATATGTGGAAAGACTGTAAAAATTTGTAGGTCCAAATATTGTCTCTTAGCAATTTTATGTAGGTTAAACCTTTAAAATTAACCCTCAGTAATGTGTTTATTTGTGGTCACTTCATGTTTTGTTTTTTTCTGAACTATATGCATATGATTTGGTCATCTTTTAAGGGTGTGTTAGGAAAGAACAGTTAAGATGAGCTAAAGATTTTATAGTGACCATGAAGATAAAGTGGACAAATTAATATTCGGATAACTAAAAGAAATGAAACATAAACATCTCTAACTCAATGACTGAATGGCTGAAAATGGCAATGGACTCCAGAGAAGAAAACTTCCGTGAAACTTTGAAAGATGTTGAATTTAGACCTCGGGAAAGACACTAACCAGCAATCCTAGGAATTTGTTAGATTTCTATCTAAGTAGAATTTAACTAATGTTATTTGCAGTATCTTTTAGTTTTTGTGGTGTTTTCACAAATCACATTCTTTTTTTTTTTTCCTTTTTTAAAAACGTTTGTATTTTGGTTGCACGGATCATGGATCGTGTGACACAGTGAGAGGAGTGCGGTATGTAGGGGTTAAAGGGGTGTCAAACTCATTTTAGTTCAAGGACCACATGAAATCAGAGTGATTTCATTTCAGTGGGTGTTAGGGTAGTTGAATCACTGAACTTCAACTTTAAAAAGTTTAATAAACATAAGTTAATGAATCCTCCATTTTTCAAAAAGAAAACAAGAACCAACAGTCTGAGATGCTTTTGGTTTAACTTCAGTGTAGCGTGACAGGCTTTTTCAAGAGGGAGTTGGTTTAGACAGCCACTCTCATTAGTTGGATGATTTTTAATTACTTTTAACTACTGCTATTAAAAAAAACCAACAGATGGAAGAGACCAAAGATTGTGCAAGTTTTACAGTTTGTTAAAGTCTTTGAGTGGGCTGAATTGGCTCCTCTGCCCTCACGTTTGACACCCCTGGTAGGTAGCTTCTGTTGAGTCATGTGATCCAACAGTGTAGAAAGTGTGCAAGAAGCTGGAGCAGGCAGAGAAATGAGAGACAAAGGACGAGCTGTAAAAACGAATACACACTAATCTTATGTAATATCGCAATTAAGTTTTGTTTGTTTGTGGGTGCTTAATATTTCATTGTTGTAGCAGCAAGCATGCACCCGATAATGTAAATAAATCCGCTTTAGTTGTCTCTGTCACAAAGTGACTTTGGTTTCATTGATGATGGAAGCTCAGATGCTCACTAGGTGTACTGTACTTTTCTGTGTTATATTTTGCTGCAAATCGGTCTTGTCAAGGCCAGTTGAGTAGATTGATGACTATAAACTAAAATATTTGTAGTTCAAGCAAAGCTCGTCAGTGTGATGGTCAGTGCAGATGTGAAACACACACCAGTCAGCCACAATAATAAAACCTTCAATAGTTTAATGCAGTTTATCGCCCCGCTGGGAGAACTTGGTTCCTGACATTCATCAGGATAACTGGACCTGTTGTTTGACCACCGTAAATACAGCTCAAGGAACATCACGCTTCCCAGATCCCAAGCATCGACAGTTTGAGCTGGAACAAGCCTGGTCTACGGAGTCCTCAATTTACTACCGACCAAGTCCAGAAGGATCCTCGCCACCAGAGATCAGGACTCCGCCAGAGGTGTTCTTGAGGGACCCATGCAATATTAGGAAGATGGGTTTTAATGTTGTGGCTGATCAGTGTCTTTTTGAGTATGAAATACTTTGCAGTATCCACCACAGTGTACAGGCTTTGTAATGAAGGCGTGACAAAATTTAAGGCATTTAAAAAAAAAAAAAAAATCATCACCAGGAGGCAGCAAGTTTGCCTGAAGCTGCCTCTTCTGCATTGTTTACAGTGAATATGAATATGGATCATAAAAACAAATTACCACGAGAGTCGGATTTAAGCCAGTATCGCTAAATGTGTCCAAAGTAGTTACTGTATAACAAAAATGTTTTATAACAGTGTGACTTTTTGACATCTATGTTACAACTGTCACTGTTCATTCACAGAAAAAGCTAAAACATTATTAGTCCTTTATTTTATCTATCCAGGTAAAAATTTTCATTGAGATTAAAAATCGAATTTCCACGAGAGACCTGGCATCGTACTAACATATTAGATTCCTAAAAGCTGTGCTGGAAAACTGGACAAATCAGGAAAAACTTACATTACCTGCATTAAAATGTTAAATGCTAACTTCAGATGACCTATATCTCGTATATATACATGCACCTAGAGCAGAATATATTATATGTAGAATATATATATTATATTTTCATTGTGTGCTTTAGTGTCATTTTGTTGGTGTCATTCTGCGGCAGGCACGCATGAACAGGAGTAGTAGACTTTTTTTTTTTTTAAGCCTTTCCAGCAGGTTATAAATGTGATTGATTCAGTGAATGTTGAAAAAGCAGCAGGATTCACTAATGCTACTGCACATCTCATCCAGGATAGTGTATTAACATGCACGAATAGAGCCCGCTACATATGTTTTCTTGTAAATGGATACTGTACAGTTTGGATACTGTACTGTACTGTACAGTTCATGTCGCCGTAAGCAGTTTGCCAGTGACCTCTGGACCAAAGTTTGACTCAAATCTTGCTCTGAATGAATCCAGGAATGATGGAAGGCCAGTTTTATGGCTCATGAGTTTTTATTCTGTTTTTACAGACTTGCATTTTAGCTTTAAGATCAGCGTAGCTTTTTTCTCTTCCTTTACAGAATTTACAGATTTTATTGTTAGACATTGTTCTACTGTTCACGCTTTTCCCCTCAATGTCATGTCTAGTTTCCCTTTAAAGTGTGTGCACGATCAAGGTGCTGGTCTCTGATAGGATCGGCTCCGTTTTACGCCTCGTTGTTGCCGTGTTTTCTGTGTATAGTTTGTCAGAAGTACATCAACACCGCTACATTTTCCACGCTTTCAAATCTGATTTAGCTGTCGGTTTGGATGGAGACGATGTAAACTCGATTAATGTAATGTGTGGAGCTACAGGGCGTCAGTTGGAAGAGTTGGAGTGGTTTCTAAAGGGACGCGACTCCTGAAGAAAACCCGTCTTTGGAGAAAAGAGCTTTCTGAGACTGGCTTTCTTCAATTTGTGACTTTGTTTAATAACTAATATTTCCAGTGTTGAATATTTATGATTTAATTTCCTTTTGTTTGTAGATACTAATTCTTTTTTTTATCAGTTTAGTACTTGTGCCTCTTTTCAGAGAAGTATATCTTAATTTATTTGTGTGTTGGTAGGTCTCCAAATTGTAATCGGAGCTGTGTTTCTAACTTTGTGAATGACACAGATTGTGATTCGGCAGCCATCCCCCAAAGAGACATGCACACATGCTGATACAGGCACCTTGCGATGGATATTTCTGTGCACAGTTCCTTCTGTGACTTGCAGAAGTTGTAGTTACACCATTAAGCTGACGTCACATGTTTATTTATGGTTTGTAATTAGACCGAAGGACCGATGTGACCAAATACTTAAAAACAGGGCAGCAGTATTTTTACAATGAAAATCATCCTAAATGTGCATCATGGTTGTAAAAGTGTCATTTTGAGACACAGTGAATGAATGGTACACATAAGGGGGAGGTGATTTTTTATTTTTTTTTTTGAGGGGGGGGGGGGTTCCTCAGTTGTGTATATTATGTGTAATTGTTGATCAGATATGAGTGTGTTTCCCTCATTTACACCGTCGTGTATGGAAAACAAGAGGGATTGTTTTGTTTTGAAAAAAGTTCTCGTTTTTCTCATTTTATTTAATTTTCTTTTTCAGTAGAACAAGATGTGGTTTTCTTTTATTATAACCTATTAATATTATGTCATCAGAGTCACAGACATTTTAGTTGTTTTGTGTTTTTTTTTTTACACCATAAACACTGCTTAAAACACCCATAAAGATTGTACACGTGCCTTAACGAGATGTTGTAGCAACAGTCAGATTGACGTTTTACCATATCTGCTTGTTTAACACCCCGCTGGCCCTACCGGTGATGGTTAGTCCTTATTAAATCGAATGTTTCAAGCCATAACACTTTGAGTGCGCTTTAAGTGCTCGACAACAGTGACCAGATAAATGAGGTTGTGGTGGATTCATGTGTTGTGCAATTTGTGTCATATCTGACTTGTTTGTACTGAAGTACCCATTGCATTTATGTTGTTCGACACAGATGCAAAAAAAAATTTTCTCTGAAACTGCTATGCAGCTAATAAACCTTTTTAAATGTAGATCTATTACTTTTTGAACATATATTTTTCTATATAGCCTCTCCCATTTTTAGACTAAAGGAGGAGAAACCAAAATAGATGTTCTTTGTTATTTACAATTTCTGCCTGATTTTAATTCTGTTAGTCAAAATGCTAACTTTTCAGCAACAATTAAAGATGCTTTCTTGTGTTTTGGTTTAGACAAGGGTCACAAATGTGTGTTTTCTTTGTTCCCATCTTACTTAAAGGCGTTGTTAGGAGATGTGAGTCATACCTCCGTCTATACCAGTTGTTTACTGTGCAGTGGTTCTGATGTCCCTCAGGACATCCTGTTCAACAGGATGTCATTTTAATTGTCACGAGTCATTTTGCTCAGACCTGTGAGACCAGTAAAAGGTGGGGCACACTAGGTTTGTTCTGCAATTTGAAAAGGTGTGGATAATTATCCTTGCCACAAATTCTCTACAAATTGTACTTCGATTTCTCTGCCATATTTAAAGCCTAAGTGAACCACTCTTCTAGTAAACATCCGAAGGTGTAAAAATCTTCCTTTCTGTTTCTTACCGTGTGAACAACTATCAAATCATCATTACCCAAAATATTAAAAAAAACAAACAAACAAATAAATAACTTTCATATATCTGGCTTTTATTGGGACATTTTTACTCTTGCAATTAATTTTCTGTTAAACTTGCTGCTATCTGTAATAAATGTATTTACTTTAAGTTCTAGTTGGGTTTTTATTTCATGTTTCTGGTGTAAAACTATTACTTGGCTATGAGAGGAGGACACGACTTTTATTAATTTTAGTTTATTATTTGGATGCCTTCTTAACACAAATTAAGGTATTCCTAGTTTTGTGTTTGTTTTTCCACACTGGCTTTATGTAGATTATTTTCTGATGAAACATAGGATTATGTTTCAGAAAATAATAGTAGTATCATTTAGTATATTGTTACCAAAACACCCTTTTTTAATGAAATAAGTAGCAACAAAATATCAGATAAAGCAATCTGTAACTGAGAGTTAATTTATTTATTGCGCCATTTAATGGAATAAAGTCTGGCAAAATCGTTTTTAAACGTTTCTCCTAAGCTTAGGATGGAGGGAGAATAAACTGGGCCTACCTTATTACAGCTTTAAATGTGTTGAAAGATGATATAAATTAAACAACACGCATTCATGCAGCATGAAGGCGACAACATACAAGTTATGAAACATTTCTGTTCATGTTAGATTTCAGAACATTTAGTAATATTACTATGCAATTAAATCCCGATTTATGTATTGATTTATTAATAAATAAATTAGAATATAACAACAACAAAAACGGTCAGCTCTCCACATTCAGCAGGCCGTAATTTGTGGCCTATCGTTTGTTAAATCAACTGTAGCCCACCTTGTGACGTATCCTTGGACGTTTCAGTTTTCTGGTTTCCGTCAGTCCTTTAAACGCACCACTCAGTTCTCGCGTTTCTGCGGCGCACGCATGTCAGTTGCTCTTTCTGAGCGCTGCATCAAGAACATGGCAGACGTAAAGACGGTGGACGGAGACAAACTCAGCAAAAAGTGAGCTTATTCGTTTCTTCTTTCGCATTTTCACCGCTCTTTACCTCTATCGCTTTTGTCACATCGTCCAAGATTTTTTCCTTTCGACAGTTATGGCAGTTCCAGTTTGGCACCGCAAAACATCAGGTCAGAGCGTGAAAACGTAGTGAAGGTCCCGTATTGAGGCATCGTACTAGCCTACATATCCCAGAATTCAAGTCGTGTGTGTTTCTGGTAGTTGCAGTCCTAAATTTAGTTTAAGACCAGTGGCGAAAGTGTCTCTTGTTGACGTGTGAAACTACAACATCCACAATACATTGTTAAACGACTTCGATACATCGTGCAATCGCGTGGGCGTCTTACATGTGCAGTTATAATTTTAGCGAATGATGGTTTATCGGGTGAAACTATGTATGCTGATTTGTTTATTTAGAAGGACGCTCTGTTTAATATAAAAAATCTTAAATAAAGCCAAGCGCATGTTACTTCGTTCCTCCAGATCATCTTTGTTTGCCAGGAGTAAAGCTGTAGAAAGTGAAACCGGAATCTAATTCCAGGAAGTGTAAAGCTAATTATGTAAAAATATATACTTGTTTACTTGTTTGGATCTTGGAGGGTCTTGCCTAATAGGAGGGTTCTATCAACCCCAGCAGGGTGTAGTTTTGCCTGAAGGACAGAGCAGAGACAGCCTTCATATACTGTACACTGTCTTTGTATATGTCTATTTTCTCAGGTCTGTCTGCTGACTGTCGTAGTTCAGCATGCTGTGTCTGGTCAGGGCAGCCAGGCAGCAGCTGTGCCAAGCCTGTGGGGTCAGGGGACAGTGGTTAAAATATGCGCCCCCATGTACAGCTGCAAGCCCAGCTCAGATTTACGGGAACCGCTGGAGAGGTGACAAAAGGTTGGTGGCTTTTCCATTCAAGTGCGGAAAACAACCAACCTTTTGTCATTAGAGCTGATGTGTTCGTCCATACCGTTTTGCATGAATATTTGTTGTACCTCTCTGCTAGTAGAAAATCATGTTGTCCTTTTGTTTTGCTTTTATTTATTTTGGTTACAATAATAGAGTAGGTTATATGATGTGACTTTTTGGCTTTTTTGAATTCCAAATTTTTATTTATTTTTTTGTTGCAAATGCATCATAAGGGCAAAGTGTGGTATCCAACCACTGATTGCTGTTTTTGTTTTTATTCAGTGAGCTGAAGAGGCGAATGAAAGCAGAGAAAAAGGCAGCTGAGAAAGAAGCCAAGGTTAAAGAGCAGGTGGAGCAAAAAAAAGAATCAAATGACCAGGAAACAGAAAATGCCTTGGATGAGGAGACGCTTGACCCCAATGTGAGAGTTTTGCGTAGTTATTTTACCTCAGTGCATATATATATATTAAACCCTTTTTAAAAACATATATTAACAACAAGAACATCTGTCTTTTCCCATGTAATACAGCAATACTTTAAGATCCGCACTCAGGCCATCCAGGAGTTGAAGGGCACAGCGGAGGACCCTTACCCACACAAGTATAATGTGGACCTGTCACTTACAGAGTTCATTGAGAAATACAATCATCTACAGCCTGGAGACCAGCTGACAGATGTTGTTCTCAGTGTGTCAGGTAGTGAAAAGTGTTTACTATCTCCTTTTTTTCTGTGTGTTTGCACTTAATTGTAATTAATCCAAACTGAATATATGTTTGATAGGCCGCGTCCATGCTAAGAGGGTTTCAGGTGCCAAGCTGCTGTTCTATGACTTGCGAGGTGAAGGAGTCAAATTGCAAGTTATGGCAAATTCAAGGTACAGAAACAAAGTTGGGGTTTGTTTTTTTTGGTTTTGTTCTTTTAGAAAACCCAAAGAGATTTCACCTCTTGACGCTGTGAATGACACACTCCCCATCTGGGAATTTGTTTTTGGTTTGCATGGATTGTGTAAAAGTAAATGTTACAGATTCATAATGATATATTTAAATTATAATGAGCTGATGATTTACCTTTTCATCAAGATTTCTTGATTGTGATGATTATAAAATCTAAGGGAAAAAACTGCATTTACGTCTCCAAATAATGTTTCTTCTTACGAGGAAACTTCAGATTGTAGTGACTGATTTTCTGTGTTACCTTCTTTTTTCAGAAACTACAAGTCTGAGGAGGACTTTGTGGCTATCAACAACAAACTGCGCCGTGGTGACATCATTGGTGTCCGCGGTAACCCAGGAAAGACCAAGAAAGGGGAGCTGAGTATAATTCCCATTGAGATGACTCTACTGTCACCATGTTTGCACATGCTACCCCACCTCCACTTTGGTCTCAAAGACAAGGTAGTGACCAGCACACTCTGTAGGGACAAAAGTATTGGCCCACACCTTTTCATCTTTTAATTCATTTGTTTTCAGTCCCTTTACCACAGGCGCATGAAATATAACATCTAGCCAGGCAGGCTGCCAATTCAAGCATGGTATTTTAATTGGATGCAGTCAGTTCTTGAAATTCATTCTGTCCCACATATGCCACAGTCACCTATTAGTGGTATTATTCGTAAAGCAGAAGCATTTCAGCACTATAGCAAGTCACCCCACAAAATTGCTGAGGTGCATATTGTATTTGTAAGTCACAAATGCTTTGTTTACTTAGTAACCGGTGAGTTCCAAACCTTCTCTGGTATTAATATCAGCACAAAAATTGTTTGCCAAGAGCTTCATGCCATGGGATTCCATGAGAGAGCAGCTCCTGTAGCTGTAATGTGTAGGCGGTCCAGTACTTTTCTTCAGGTTATATATTAAGGCACAGTGTTAGTGAAACTAAACGGTACTTTTGTCGTCTCTTTCTTAAAGGAACTAAATCATTTATAAATGGGAGTGCTACCCAGTGCTACCCAAAGGTTAGCTTTAACAGCCAAGGCATTCCTTCCTAAATTTCACGATGTGCTCTGCTTCAAGGCAGTGACAAAGTGCAAATGACACAAGCTAGAAAAAATTTCTACTTTACAAGGCTTAAATGTTACTGTGTTTCTCCAGTGTAGACCTTTTTTCACAGTAGATGTTACGACTTATCAAAGACATAATAGTATCATCCACTGCAGCATAGTCATGTGCCACTTTCTTTCCCTTCACTGCAAGTCTAGCAGCATTTGAGTTGTTTGTCTTAGTCAGCCTGTAATTACCAGTGTTTAGTTTTGCAACTCAAATACAAGTTAGTGTGGTGACTTTCACTTTCAGTTACGTTGATTTTTACTTTTAGTTAGACATCTAATGTCATGTCATAAGATGCCCTTTTTTGTATTAGGAAATGTGATTTAACTGTAAAGTATGTGGCTAAATGGGACATAATGGTGTATCTTTCATGATATTTATTCAATGACAGTTAAGGATCACCTTTGTGTTCACTAACCAGCTTTGGCTGCAGTGTCCAATAAGTAGAAAGCTTTTACAGAGGAGCTAATATTGCTGTGAATGTAGACTTTAGCCTCTGTTAAGAGGAGGGAAACAAATATATCTGTTGTTAGAACTGCAGTAATCAGTATTGGGCTGCAACAGTTCATCAACTAACTAGTTTCTTTTTTAATTCTCACAGCAAACATTTTGTTCAATGCTCTATTTAATCCACGACTCTGTAGTGCGCAGTTGCAGCTGAAATAGACCTGCAGTAGAAACGTATTTAGGAGCAGCTTGTGAATAAAAGGTATTACAACACTAAGCCCGTGCAGATTTTCAACAGAAATACTGACAGCAACAGTGACGATGATGCTGCGATGGTTTAATATTATTAATGGACTCCCTTACTGAGGGGGTGACCTCAGATGGAGCGAAAAACAGCAGCACTTGTTACTATAACCACCATTAAAACTTTTACTAGAAAAAAAGCTGGCAAGAGTCCTTAAACAAACCACCTCTTCAGCAAGCCCCAACGTGGAGAAAAGTGAACGTGTAGCTGCTGCCATCCACTGCCGTTTGTTTGATACAGCAAAACTATAAAACTGCAGAAGTTAAAATAAGAGCATATCTGTGCAGATGAACTGCTAACTTACTCCGATATAATCTTTAGGCATGCTTTCTGTTTGAGTGATACCTGCAGAAGACAGGGCTGAATCTGGTTTGTTTTTTTGGTTTAGTCTGTTTTCTTCCACAGGCCAGTAAAAGTAAAACTCTGCACCACTGATACAGTACTGTTAGGCAGAACTTATTATTAACTCCAGTTCAGACCGGCACCATTAGAACATCTGTTTTTGCAGCACAGGACAAAACCCAGTTCTAAGAATGCTGATATGCTTGCTTTTCTTCATTGCACTCTGACAGACACTCAGTCATTCACCCAAAACACATTCACATGAACAAACACCTAATCTAGTGAAGGCTGTTTTAGTTTATGCCTTAACTTAGGTTAAATGCAATGAAAGGGGTTTTTTTTTTTTTTGGGCAGATGTTGTAGTTCCAATTAAACCACTAAAAATATTGCCAGTTTTGAAATGTAAAACGATGGACAGTTCATTTTAAAATACCTTTTTTTCTCTCTTTTGAATAATGAATATATTTTCCCAATGTGAATTCTTTCTATCAAAGGAAACACGATTCCGCCAGCGCTACTTGGATCTGATTCTCAATGACTACGTGAGGCAGAAGTTTATAACTCGCGCCAAAATCATCACATATCTACGCAGCTTCCTAGACCAGTTGGGATTTTTGGAGGTAAGTTGGATTTGAACATATACCTAACTAATCTGTGTTTGTCTGTTTGTTTTTTGGTGTGTGGATTTTATAAAATAATGGTCTAATAGTTTGTATATTTGTTTAAACATATTGTAAGTTTAAATCTGCCGTGCTGATTCATGTTTTATTTTTCTGCTTCAGATTGAGACGCCAATGATGAACATTATTCCTGGTGGTGCAGTGGCCCGGCCATTCGTTACTTATCATAATGACCTGGACATGAACCTGTATATGAGGATTGCTCCTGAGCTCTACCACAAGGTAATGTGCTATCCCAGAGTCATCCATGTATGTCAGGCTTCTCTGTAAATGTTATGAAATGCATCTGTCAGATGTGTTGCACTAACTCTTTACAGTGTGACAACTCATGTGATGGAAGAGATTTACAGTTTATTTCAACCCTGGACTCTCACTACACCTAACTACTAATAATCACTAATACTCAGAATCATTTTATTGATCTTGAGTAGATAGACTTCTGCTTACTATTAAATGTATTTGTTATACACTCACTGGACACTTTATTAGGTACACCTTGCTAGTACTGAGTTAGACCCTCTTTTCCCTTCTGAACGGCCTTAATCCTTCGTGGCTTAGATTCAATTAAGGATTAAGGTCCTGGAAACATTCCTCAGCAATTTTTGCACATCATTGATGTGAATCTTCCATTTCATCACATCTCAAAGTTGCTCTCTCACATTGAGATCTGGTGACTGTGGAGGCTATTTGACTACAGTGAACTTATTGTCATGTTCAAGAAACTAGTTTGAGATGATTTGAGCTTTGTGACATGGCATGTTACCACCAGTGGATGGGTACATTCTGGTAATAGGTAGGCAGTAGCATGTTGCTCAGTTGCTGCTAAGGGACCCAAAGTGTACCCCTACTATTACACCACCAGCAGCAGTCTAATGGCTTCATGCTTTCATGTTGTTTGTGCCTAATTCTCCACCTAACTTGTATTGAACTGTAGCGTGTGGTCTTCTGTAGCACATGTTATGTGTTCAGAGATGCAGTTCTGCGTACCTCGGCATATTGGTTATTCTAAGTGGTTATTTGAGTTAACTGGTACCTCCTCTCAGTTTGAAGCAGTCTGACCATTCTCCTCTGACATCATCAAGGCAAGTTTGACCAGAAAACTCTCTATAAACCATAGAGATGGTTGTGTGGGAAAATCCCAGTCGATCAGCAGTTTCTGAAGACACGAGTTACTGCCATGTGATGAGAATTTCCCGGTTCTGCGATACCTAAAGCACATCTGACCTTACTTGATCTTAATCAGTTTTTTTGATGTTCTAGTAAATTGGGTGAACCACTCAAAACTCTTAACCTGTATTTTTCTACCATATTTGAATTATATACACTGTCCATCATATGTTTCCCACAGATGCTCGTAGTCGGTGGCATAGACAGAGTGTACGAGGTTGGCCGTCAGTTCAGGAATGAAGGCATTGATCTCACTCATAATCCAGAGTTCACCACCTGTGAATTCTATATGGCATATGCTGATTACAATGACTTGATGGAAATCACGGAGAAACTACTCTCGGGTAAGTAGAGACTACATCGGTGGCCATGTTATTTCATTGGTCAGTGAGAGTTTTCTTTCACAAACAGTTATGACATTATGAGCTGTAACTCAGATTACCTCCTGATAAATTGAGTTGGATTAGAATATGTGACTTGATTTAAAACCTAAATGGGATTAGTGATTTGCTATTTGGCCAATGACTGTATAGAAAGCAGACTTTGAAGCACAATGATGATGTTCTAAATGGCTTCATGAAAACTGATGTTAAGTTGATCAGAGCTTTCTCCTCAGGGTCTTTTCAGTTTTGTCACTTTGTTTGCTGCAGGAATGGTGAAGCACATCACTGGAGGATACAAGGTGACTTATCACCCTGATGGTCCAGAGGGACAGGCCTATGAGATTGACTTCACTCCACCATTCAAAAGAGTGAGCATGACTCATGACCTGGAGAAAATTATGGGAGTGAAGTTCCCTCCTGCTGACAGCTATGACAGTGATGGTAAGAATCTGTGAAATGTATAACAGACACTTCACATGTGAACAATTACTGCTTCAGAAAAATGACTTCATCATCCTTACAATAGTTGATCATTAGGAAATATGTGTATTATTCTCTTGCAGTCATTTTTTTTCCTTTTACTGTTTTTCCCTTTTTTAGAGACACGTAAATTCTTTGACGACCTGTGTGCCCAGAAAGGAGTTGAATGTCCTCCACCCAGAACCACTGCCCGTCTCCTTGACAAGGTGGTTTATAAATTTACTTAACCTGTTATTCTTCTTTTTTCCTCCATTGAATCTGACTTGCTAATGGCTTTTTACCCCCACAGTTGGTTGGAGATTTCCTAGAGGTCACTTGCATCAACCCAACATTCATCTGTGATCACCCACAAATCATGAGCCCTTTAGCAAAATGGTGAGAAATGCTATCTTTAGCCTTCATATTTATTTAAAACGGCAATGTTCAGGTTCATACTGACACTTCTGACCCTTCTGTTACAGGCACAGAACCCAGAAAGGGCTAACTGAGCGTTTCGAGCTCTTTGTGATGAAGAAAGAAATCTGCAATGCTTACACTGAGCTGAATGATCCGATTAGACAGAGGGAGCTGTTTGAGCAGCAAGCCAAGGTGTGTTTAAAGGATAATATGACCTGTTTCACTTCTACTTCAGTGCACTGTCCTGTTCCTGCTGTTCTGTCTTTATGCTGTGATGGTATTGCATGTCAGTGATTTGAGGTGGATCTTTTTCAGGCCAAAGCTGAAGGTGATGATGAAGCCATGTTCATCGATGAGACCTTCTGCACAGCTCTGGAATATGGTCTGCCACCAACTGCCGGATGGGGCATGGGCATCGATCGTCTCACCATGTTCCTCACGGACTCCAACAACATCAAGGTAAATTAAAGTCCTCGTGGTGAGGATTAGAGATGTTCTGCTGCCTATTTTCCTAAACCAGGGGGAAAATTAGACTAACCAACTAGTCTTAAACTTAAAAAACAAAAATTTGCAAACCATTTAATGTCAAAAACTTTGTAAACAAAGTAATTAATTATGTAATCACGTTCGGCAATATTAAATTATGCTGCTTAACTGTGCAGCACCTCGCATCGTACATTATGAACATCACATATTATAGTCTAGACAAAGAAGAAGAAAAACACTTAAAGCAATGTTAAATATAATATGAAAACATGATACTACAAAAATGTTCATGTATTATTAAAATATGTAAAAATTTACCATCCCAAAACCTAAAAAAAACTGTGACTGAAAAGTGTTATGTCGTGCATTATGAATTAGGCATGCTGTTCAAAAATTCATGAAAACCACTTAAAAATTTAAAATAACAAATTCATAAATTATCCATTTTCTTTTGTGAAGTTGGGTCGCGGGGGCAGCAGCTTAAGCAAAGAAGCCCAGACCTCCCTTTCGCCGGCCACCTCCTCGATAGATATATTCACTCCAGCAGCACCCGAGTGTACTCAAGGGCCACCTCCCAGTAGGACGTGCCTGGTCACAACACCGCACCCGTAGGCGCTCACCTACGCCATCTAGTGGCAGATAGGACACAACTATTTACCAACATTTGGTATCAATTTAAATGTAAAGCAGTTAGATTAAACAACAAATACATCTGGTTCTGACTAGTGACAATAGCAACGATGGCTAGTCGGCTAGTCCCCCCGTCCCTAATGGGGATGCCCAATTTACTGCTGTTCTGAGGTGTTCAATAGGTTTATGTTTATATTTATATGCTGTTTTTTGCTGTCAGGATCAAACTAAGAATTTCATCTGTTCCAACTTCAACAGGTGAATCATTCTTAGTTCTGCCAATGGTTTCTTCTCTAATGAAATTTCTCTCTATTTTTTTTTTTCTGTGAAAAATTCCACTTTTTTTTTTTTTTTATTATTTTTTTTAGTATTGCATTCAACCAGTTTTAAATTAATTTACATTTGGTTTTAGAGTTGGCACCCTCACTGTTTCTCCTGTAGCAGAATAATCACAGGTGTATTTTTTTTTTATTACCCATAGAGTGGCTGACAAATGCATTAGACACAGCTTACAAAAGCTTGTTTTAAACTAAAACTTTCTATCATGTATTTCACAAATAACAAATTGAATTTATAAACTAATTATAACTGAATTTGAGGACTGGAAATGAATTAACATCCAAAAACAGAAACTGATTTTTTTTCATTAATGGATTCAAGTAAATACCTGTAATTTGGCATCTCAGTCAAAAAATAGCAATATGCTTATTTGTAAAATAATAAATATTAAAATTCATGGCTCCAGTTTGTTCAGTTCAGTTTTGTTTATATAAACTAAATCACAGCAAACAGTCCCCTGGAGATGCTTTACATTGACATAATACAGAGAAAAAGTACAGGATAACAACAGTAATTATATTTTACCATTAAAAATAGTTTTGATAAACCATAGTTGATAAATTTGTTAAGCACTGTACATTTGACGAAGAGAACTTACATTATAGGTTCATGGTTTTTATAAACTTGGCTATTTTAGTTTTGCTAAATGTATTTATTTTTATTTACCCAGGCTAATTTTGTATTTTTCTGATGCTAGGTGTCTTGGTCTTTTAAATCTTAATCCTTGCTTGTAATCATGTTACGTTAAAGGATGAGCCAGGGTTGCTTTTATTAGGGATGCTCCTGATGACTGATGTCATTTAAATTAGAGGGGGGGGGGGGAAACATGATCGTCGACTAACGTGTTCAGAAAACATTTAAAACTGAACACACTTTAAATGCACAAGTGAAAGATTGGCCAAATTGTTATTTAGTGTGTGGTTAATGGTAGTTACTGAGACTACATTAAAATTATTCCCCAAAAATCAGTTTGTAGCCTAACTATGTAAGACAAAATGGTGCCTTTCTTGACTTGTATGTTTAGACTAAACTGCCCCAGAAAAGCACAGAATTGGAGAACTACCAAGAATAATGGGTTAATGAGAAGCTACTGTATGAACACAAAAAACGAGCTGCTAACGTCTGCCGGGCAGTGGTTATATCATTGTGTCACGAAAAAGAATTGTCTGCTAACATTTCGATTTTTTCATCTTCACAGGAGGTGTTGCTGTTCCCAGCCATGAAGCCTGATGACAATAAGACAGCAGCGCCATCAGAGGGCACCTCTGTCTAATAACATGACCTCTTACCTCTCCTGCTATCACACCTTTGCAGGAGTCGGCATGAAGACGAAGAATGAGCCTTTACCTCATTGTTGTCATCAGTGGAGTTTCTGGGTCTTGTGTTTTATCAATGTTAGTTTGTCAAATGATTGATAATTTCTGTCAGTAAGGAAAATCATTGGGTCTCAAATACACGTTTTGGATTTTCTGGGTTTTTTTGTTTGTTTTTTATTCCATACACTTTCGCAATCCTGTCTGATCAAAATATACTTTGAGCTATTTAAAGGGATGCTTTAGGGTACAGCATATGATAACAATGTTCAAGACCCTCTAATACTCAAGTCTTTTTACCAGGTCTACTTAAAATCCTTGTCTAAGTTTTTCAAGTTGGACTCCACAATAATCCTTTGCCAAGAGGTTTGAATAAAGTTCATATAAAGTAAACTGATTTCTTAAGTCTTGTGTATGTGTGTGTGTTTTTTCCTATTTTTTTTTTTAACAAGAATAAACCTGTGCTCATAGTTTGACATTTGAATTTATACATTTTTTTTAATATCAAGGCTTCTAAAATGTGGTATGTTTAACTTTTTAATGTTTGGTTTTTCACTATAGCATAATTTGGCAAGTGAAAATGGATGGTAGGATTTAATTATGAGGGATTATTATTTTCAGTATTCATAAAATTTGACCTAGTAACTCAATGAACAGAGTCTGAAAATTGAAACGCAAATAATCTCTTTTTCATAAAGAATGTAACCCAACACAGTAAGTGACACCAATGGAATCACAAATATTAGTCCATACAAAACACAGTAGCAAACAATGAAAAGTTCAAATCCACTAATGAGCCTAACTGCATCTACTGCTGTGGTTATTCCCAAAAGAGTCTGTCATTGTGTTTGTGTAAACAACTTAGCTTTTGCTCTTTAAAAGAATCTCCAAAAGTTGATTCATCTGGATGTAGCGTTTTGTGGGAGAAACGTTTCCTCACTCATCCAAGTGGCTTCTTCAGTCTGAGCTGACTGCAGGTTTTCCCAAATTTATAAACGGTACATTTGCATAATGACTGAAACCAGCCCACTGAAGGAACAATGGGCTGGGAGGTCACCTACATCATAATTATGCAAATTCTCATGACCATTGATCAACAACCACTGTTCAAAGAGCACTGATCAATGGCCATGAGTACCATTCACAGAGAGTTGGGGAATGGCTGCAATCACAGCATTGTAAGATGGTGAAAGATGTACGCTTAGGCCCCCTCCTCGGTTCAGAGATCATCTTTCCCTTTTCACGTCAATGACCTCCTTGACTCAGCACTCAAACCAGCGTTCCTCCAGAATGTGTACATCCTCATCATTGAAAGAGTGTCCACTGGCCTGTAGGTGTAAATAGACTGCAGAGTCCTGGCCTGACGAGGTGGCTCTTCTGTGTTGTGCCATCCGCTTCACTAGAGGTTGTTTGGTTTCTCCAATTTATAAATCCTGGCAATTCTCCTGGCACTTAACAGCGTACACTATGTTACTCTGTTTGTGTCGGGACACCCGATCCTTGGGGTGGACCAATTTTTGAAGCAGCGTGTTTTGGGGTTTAAAAGCCACAGAGACCCGGTGTTTAGAAAAAATGTGTCTCAACTGAGTGGTCTTTAATCAGTGGTTGTTGATCAGTGCTTGTTGATCAATGGTCATGAGAATTTGCATAATTATGATGAAGGTGACCTCCCAGCCCATTGTTCCTTCAGGGAGCTAGTTTCAGTCATTATGCAAATGTACGTTTATAAGAATGGGGAAACCTGCAGTCAGCTGAGACTGAAGAAGTCTCTTGGACGAGTGAGGAAACATTTCTCCCACTGAAAACGCTACGTCCAGATGAACAGAATCAAACTTTGGAGATTTACTTACCTGGATAATTGAGAATGCATCAAGACTCTTTAAAAGAACATTTTAAATGTTTGTTTACATGCAAGAAAAGTTAGGAAATTTAAAATAAAAGGTTTTGGAGGAAGGTTGGATATTGTTTCTCAATCGCTTTGTCTCCCTTTTGGAGCATCAAGTGTATATACCCTACTATCTTGTTTTCAGAGTATTTTGTGTTGTTGCTCTTGGCTTTAAAAAAAAAGTCCCTTTTCATGGTAGATTCAATCACCGGAGCTCTGTGTATGATCAATTTCATTTTAAGTGTCACCAAGCATTGGCTGGAGAGGGTAAAAACTGTTCTAGCTTGTGCCTTTTGAAAGTTTAAGATTAAGTTTACCTTCAAGGGCAAAAACAAGGCCCTGCTCTGTTTTTCTCACAAACAGCTCTGAGTCAAGAACCAATGACTTTTAATCTCTGTCACCCAGACTGTGGTGAAGAGCCGGAGGTTTCTGCAGTGGGGAGCTGTCAGTATTGAAGAAGAAAGCATTTTTTCCACTCACATAATGTCCTGCTTAAACAAATTAGGCCTGGTCATACATTTAAGGTACGCCTAGATGTCCCCAACAACACTTCTGATCCAGAAGTGTTATTTATTTTATTTATGCCTTTAAAGTCAAAGTGCTCACATGCAAATAGAGAATCAGCAGGTGTTTCTGGACCAGTTGAGCTCCAGTGTAGGTTGAGCCTCAGCATCAGCTTGACAAGCAGATCCACCAACAGCTCTTGCTGATGGTGACTAGAGCAGAAAGAGAGACCTGGGAAATAATACATTTGAGATGAGAACTATGGCCCAGCATGTGGGAGGGCTTTGTATTTTCAAGGGGCTCCAAGTGGAAATACTTAAGTACAACTGCATAATGATTGTAATTAAGAACTTGAGTAAGTGTGCTTTAGTTTTGGCCACTGCAATGAAAGGAAAAGGTGCAACATAATAGAAAGATGGTGAGCCTGCAGTCAGGTTTATTTTATGAGTACATGTGTTTACAGAACTGGGGTCTGATGAAAAAAAGAAACACTGTGTGGAGGAGTCCATACACCAGAAACTGTAAAAAAAAAAAAAAAAAAATCTGCTTCACTAATCTTTTCCCTTCAAGCCAGTGCAGTGATGCCAGAGTTATGTTCATACATCAGACACTGAGACACCACAGCCTTCACAGCTGCACAGTCCCAGCAGGATTTTTTCATTTTTTTTCACTGAGTAATTCTGTTTATACCACTGCTTTATATCCCACCAGAGAAACTACAAAATGTTATTCTCTGTAGTCATGTTAAAAAAAACAAAACAACAAAAAACCAAAACCCCTTCCTTTTAATAACACTACTGATTACCAAACTTTTAGCAAAATACACTTAAATAAGATCATATAACAGGTTTGAGCACTATATAAATCTTTTTATGGACATTATATGTGTCATGTAAATAAATCTTTCTCCATAAAATGTACAAAGCAGTTGCAGGAGCAAACCTGTGTATAGTTTAAACAGCTCATCATAAATTCATGCTGCACTCACAGGAAACAGAATCCACATAAGTGGATTGTTTCACTGAGATGTGCACAGCTGACGAGTATCAACCTTTTTATGGAAAATTTGTGTTTTTTTTCATCAGGCAAAAGGTACTGTAACAATGGTTAAATGTTTTTATACAGTGACAGGTTGGCTATCTCTGCACACTATTGTTATTTCGTTAAGATACATGTTTGGTTGTGCTGCAGGAAAAAAGGGAGTTAATGTGTGCAGGAAGGGAAGGGGGGTCCTTGTTGTTGTGTGACTGTGTGGGGCTGAAGTGAGGTGTTGCACAAGAGCACTCGCCACGGAGTTAACGGCCCGTTTGCCTGTGTTACCAAATAAACGGACAAACTGAGATCAAAACGTCTGGTTCTTGAGAACATATGGGAACGTTACGGTACTTTTGTTTGATTAGAAATATAGATTTTTGCCCATTGGATGAGCGCATTAATAGGAACAGTATAGTATAACTTATTACATTTATTTAAGTACTTTACTAAAGTACAGGTTAAATGTACCTGCACTTTATTTAGTATAAGTACATTTGCTTCTTCTCTAACATATTTTGTATGTAAACAGAGTACTTTGCGCACCATACTATTTATTTTACAGAATAAGTTACTTATTACTGACAAACTGCATTAGCACAGATCAATCTACCCAGCAATACAAGAGTAATTCAAACCGTCAGCAGCTGCAATGATCCAATAACGCATGAATCTGTTAAACGTGTATTACTGGATTACTTGTTTTACAAAGTGGCAAGAAATATTTAAAATAAATGAAGAAATGCTTTATACTCAAGCAAAAATGTTATAATCATACTTCGGCTGCTAAATAGTGCATATGATTTACAATCAAAAAATATTTACACTGTTGTGAAGCACAACTTTTTTATGTAATAAATTTGTAAGACATTAGGAGCCTGATGTTTTCTAGCACGTGATCACAATTCCCAGATAGCACTCATAGTTGTAGTTAGCTCATTTCAATAACAGGTGTATAAAGTAATTTATAAATAAAATTTTAGTCAATATAAAAAGAAAACGTGTTTTTTTCACGGACTTTTTTCACAGAAATATTCTTCTTCTCCTATTTTTTTTGCCATTGCAAAAGAAATTCTCAGAAATTAAAGTCTTGGGGTCACCACCACCTCATATAAAATAAATCCTGGAAACGCCCCTGTTAAATAGGCTGCTATCCGACATGTAATTTTACGCAGGCACTTGAATATGTCAGTTTTATTTCAAACTAGAAAATTACAGTTATTGATATTACTGTTATCGCGATTATTGTTTTAATATTATCGTTTTATACATTTTTTTTCAATAGAAAGACAGAGCAAACGTAACAGCCATGTGCCGCCTTATCTACTGTACCTAAGTAGAACATGTAAGCATTTTCTTCTGACCCCATTAACTTTGAATAATTAGCATTTCTTTTTTTAAGTGTGCATTCACTCACTTTTGAGAGCTTTTTGGCCCCGGGTCTCTCACCTCCCACACCGTGTAGTGGGATGGTGCGCGCTCTCGCGGTCAAGTGATTCGCTTTCGATCAAACTGTGGCTTCACACTGAGTGAAGATGGCGATGAGAGCAGCTCTGCGGTGCCTGTCTGCAAACTTTTCGCCCAGACTGCCTCAGCTCTCGCAGGTTTCAGCGACTCGGCTGCAGTGGAGAAGCGGCTCCCCGCGGACGCTGAGCACGTCCTCGGTCCTGTCTGCAGGTAAATATAATACATTTAAAAAATAATTATAATAATAACCCTGACTTGCCAAATGAGCTGTAATGGTACTACATGCGGGTTGCTCACACATTCCTGTCTGACTGTAATGGGTGGGAATAAAAGGGGTCACACAGTTTGTGTCACTTTCCCACAGGGCGGCACAGAAAAGCGCGAGGAAAGGCAACTAAAACGTGGTTTTAACTTTAAAGAAGCTTCACAGACCGAAGCTTACGTGCAGATAATTAGCCACCACATGTTACGCTGGCTAAAGGGTTCAGACGGCTGTATATATATTCCCTGTGAGAGGAGCACGAGCTCTAAATTGTGATGGTGACCAATTACCCGAGTCTCGTGCAGCCAGAAGCAGCTTGTTAAACAAAAGTCAGTGCTCGTACTAGGCATGAGCTACAAATGGCAAGGGAGGGATGACTATCATGTAGCCTTCATTAATTCTTAATCACAGACACCACCCTATCAGATATCCATACTTACAAAAAATATTCCTGAAGCAAATGAGTACCAGAAAGCGTTTCTTGAGCCGTTTGCCTTGGCAGTTACTGTACTCCTTAGCAATCATCTTGCATAGTTCAGTCTGGTTTGAACTTGTATTCTTCAGTGTTGGTCAGGTGCCAACACTGGAAGCTGTTGTGCCATTACAGTTCTCTCCTGCAGGGTAAAGGCGACATGAGGAGCGTTGAATCAAAATGGTTCAGTGTTTCTTTTCAAAACTGCAGCTCTGTCAGCTGTGGTTAGTGTTAAAGCAGTGATGGTGAAAATTGAAAATTTACCAAGCCAAAAAACGGGGTTGTGACGTCCGCACAAAGGCCTCAAAGTTAGCTCTTGTAGACAGCACACAACTGGTAGGCTTCCCATTGATGTAACAGCTTGTCAAGAAATTGACGTATGCGAATCAAAAGCGTCATCACTGTTCCACTGGTTCATACTGTTATAATTTCATCTTTAAACATAATCATTTGATCTGTTCCAGACTAATTCTCCTTTTGTTTTTCTCTCTCTGTAGCATTAAAGTTCACAGATAAGCACGAGTGGGTGCAAGTGGAGGGTGGTGTTGGCATTGTTGGTATCAGCAATTATGCTCAGGTAGGTTTGTCTTTCTACTAATTTATGACTCGCGTGGTTCAGAGATTTAATTATTACTATCTAAAAATAGCAATAAAATAGTCTGCAGAAAAATCTGCAGTGTGCACTTTAGAGCTGGTCTTTGCCCTCAACTGATGTGCTTTAACAGGCTAATTTAGTGCTTTTATGGCCAATGTTTGACACAATTGATCACTAGCATTGTGCAGGACTGGGCAGACATTCAAAGACTGGAATATCTTTAAACATGAATCTAGCTTTTTAAAGAATTGTTATTACTGCTACTCCTTACACCTGACATACAGTGCTGTGAAAAAGTATCTGACCCCTTCACCTCTCTTTATTGTTGCATAGTTGCAACACGTCTGAGACTATCTAACAATCTGCGTAAATAGTAACCTGCGTAAATACTAAATGCAGTTTGATTTATTAAGGGACAAAATACAACCCAAACCTACCTGGACCTGTGGAAATAAAAGTAATTGTCCCATAAGTCTTACAGCTGGTTTTTCCACCCTTGGAAGCAACACCTGCAATCAGTTTGCAATAACTGACACGAGGCTTTCACATCACTGTGAAGGAATTTTGGACAACTATTCTTTGCAGAATTGTTTTAAATCAGCCACATTGGAGTTTTTTGAACCATGGGCCTAGACTTGGAGGTCCTGATTCTCATTCCAGCCACATCACACTAATTTGCAGACCAACCCCAGTGAAAGCTGAAAGTTCTCGCTCGATGACTCTTAACAGAACCAAATCATCTGCAAAAAGCAGAGATGAAATCCTGAGGCCACTGAACCTGACACTGTCCAGGAGTTGGAGCCTTATTTCAGGAGTCATAGGATGCGAGGCAGGGTCCTGAGCAGATTACCAGCCAATCACAGGGCTAATACAAACTCACTTCCACACCTGTGGTCACTAGTTAACCTAACAAGCTTCTGTGATCTGTGTAAGGAAACAGAAGCATGTGGAGTAAAGCCAGGCACAGGTAGAACACACACAAAGGCCCGGCTGATTGGGAGGTTCAAAGTAGGAGGTACTGCAAGAGAATGTCGTCTTTCTGAAATGGCATCACATTCAAAATCTTTTCATTTTACCCCTCCTTGCATATTCACTAATTCAATATAGCCTTAGGATGAGGCTTACAAAAGACAGTGTAATGAATCCATGAAACATCCATGTCTTTAAACTAAGAAACAACCCTGAAATTTTTTTTGAATTCTTTCAGGATAATTTTGTATTAATAAGCTGGAGATAATTTAGTATAACATCGACAAGATTGAGTTTCACATTTATGCTGTGAAAGCATTGTTAAAGCTAACTGTGGCAGGCAGCAGTTAATAAAAGTGTGACAAAGCTAAAGCCAGATTTACAGTATATTGCTCTGTTGCAGTACCCTCAACAGACTGCCAGCATTTTAAACCTATCTGGTAAAATCTTACTGTTTTGGCAACAAATTTCATGAACTGTCTAAAAGTAATTCCCAGAAAGTTGATTCTGTTCATCTGGACGTTGTGTTTTGTGTTTATCCTTCACTGAAAAGAGAAGAATTTGTGAGATTTCCTTACCTGGATAAAGCATGCATTAGAACAATTTAAAATAAAATGATCCATCCATCCTCTTCTGCTTATCTGGGGCTAGGTTAAGGTGGCAGCAGCCTAAGCAGAGATGCCCAGACCTCCCACTCCCCAGCCACCAGCCACAGAGGCGTTCCCAGGCCAGGTGAGAGATGTAATCTCACCACACTGGGCCTGCTGTGGGGCCTCCTCTCGGTGGGACATGCCTGGAACACCTCAACCAGGAGGCATTCTAATCAGATCCCAGAATCACCTCAACTGGCTCCTTTCAATGTGGAGGAGCAGCAAGTCCACTCTAAGTCCCTTTCCTCCTGTAGATACACCACCCCCAGGAGGTGCCATAGGGATCAGGCACAGGGTGGGCAGGGGTGGAGGCCCAGGCTCTGATTTTTGGATACATAAACTGGCTATTGGGACAATAAAATGATCCAGAACAGTAAAAACCAGACTGACAGTTTTCAGTACTGTGATCATTGAACCCAGGGACTCTTTACTTTGAGCCATCCTGCTGTTGCTGACTGCTTATTAAAGCAATAAACTGATTATAGTATTAGACCCCCCCCCCCCCCCCCCCCCCCCCCTAAATAAGCTTTGTATTCCTACAGTGCTGTTAGATATTGAAGTACTGTATGAAGTTCTCTAAATCTTAAATAAAAAAAGATTCTTGGACAACTTCCATGTGGTTATATATAATACTTTGTGTCATATAGTTTGTTCTGTCATTTTAGGAAGCATTAGGTGATGTGGTATACTGTGGACTCCCTGAAGTTGGCCAAAGACTTGAAAAAATGGGTAAGAGCTGTGAATTTTTGACATATTTATCAAGTGATTGATTCTAATATTGAAATAAAAAGTGTTTTTCCTCTGTGTGTGTGTATGTGTGTGTTGCAGATGAATTTGGTGTACTGGAAAGTGTAAAGGCTGCCAGCGAGCTGTACTCACCATTAACAGGAGAGGTGACTGAAATCAACACAGAGCTGGCAGAAAATCCTGGACTTGTGAACAAAGATTGCTATGCAAAGGGTGAGCATCCACCACTCAATGTCGTACTTTGCCAGTACACTTGTCCTTGTGATTTCTCAGAATTGCAGGATAGAGGACAACCTGCCAAACCAGTATTACAAAGAAGTAAAATTACAGCTTGTTCTTTTCAGCAAGTACAGCTGTTGATTTTGAAATAAACAAACTCTTATCTTTCAGGATGGATAATCAAGATGACCATCGAAAAGCCCGAAGAACTTGATGGCCTCATGGATCAAGCTGCATATGATAAATTTGTCAAATCACTTGAATAAAATTATAAACTCATTTTGCTTTGTAATTTAATCACAGTCAAAATTTAGTCCCTGCAAGGTTACTAACGTGTAGTGTGTCACACTTATTCATCTGTGGTATTTATTCTGGTACCGGAATCGTGTCCTCAAACTAAAATACTCGACTACAAATGCTCAGTAACAGCTTCCACTTAGAAAGTTCCTTTTTGTTAAGCAACTAGCACATCTAAAGGGCTCTTAATCTCAAGATCTGTCTGTATTATTGGGTCTTGTTTGTGGTGCTTTGCTCCATTACCAATATGTTCACAGATGTGTTAAACAACTTGAACGTGCTGTTTCAAATCCATTTAATAAAATGTGGGCATTTTGTTTGGGTTGTTGTATTCAAACTTGGAAATGAGTCATTTCTCGCATTCTTGGCAAGGCAAGTAATCACAGAGGTGTGTATTGTGAACATGTAGGCACCTATTTGCAAGGCAAGTGACAGCACACCTTTAGCTGTAATATTTTTTGAAGCTCTTCAGACAGACATGTTCAAACCAAATTGCTTCATATGAGCTGCCAGGACAGACTGCAGCTTTTTGTGTGTGTCTATTATAGTTTAAAATACCTTGACCTTTGCCTTCAGGTGATGATAACCTGAGTTAGTCGAAGCTAGTTAATCAATGATTAAGTGGTTTTAGAATCAGTGACTGAACAAAAACATGCACATTCAGGTTGATAACGAGAAGACTGTGATTGGTCTAAATAGGTTATTTCCTGTTTATTCTTGGTGTGTGTTCACCACCAGTATCTGCTGCTGACTGTAACAACCATTTTTCATATTCCTCCGTTGGATTAAAAAGGCCGGTTTGATCCTCAGTTGGCTTTTAAAACCTGGGAAAAACAGTTCACTTGTTATTGAGTAATGAGAGGAATTCAAAGCAGAAGATGGTAATGTTGTTGGGTTATTTTCTTTATTTAATTAGCTTTATGGACATTAGTGTCCTTCTGCTGGTTTTCAAGTGAGTCCAACACCTTTGTAGGACCGTAGGTGGGATAGTCCCTGAACATCTTTGTTTCCTCTTACAGACACCTGTGCCTAATCTATATTATTTTCATATATTTACACTGCAAAAAAGGAAAAAAACAAATAAAAAATAGTGCTAAAGGCATAAAAATCATAAATTAATCAAAGATGATGGAGCCTACACATTTTTTATTTCATGACTTTTTTCCCCCATGTAAATAAATCACCTTAACCTTTTATAGGACACTCATTCAAATATAAGGAAACTCAAAATTTCAACCCAAGAGTGTTCTCGGAACATATTAGAGCTATATATTTATTATTATATTTATTAAGTGACTGCAACTTTTCATAATTATAACATCCACACACCAAAGTGCATTCCTGTCCATGCTCAAGCAACAGCTTCATGGGGAAGCTTGTGTATGGTGGCACTCTCCAATAAGATGATACTTTCTTTCAATGACTTAAATTCATTCACTGACTTGAGCATATGTATACACCCAAATACAGGGTGTGCTGTTCTCTGACATGGTGATAGGATAGCTTCTGTAAAAGAGCCAAATAGACAGTTGCAAAATTCAATCAGAACTAAATAAACCACACACTGAATTACTACATTGATTTTAGAATTAATAAGACTCACAGTAAACATATATGCAATTTAAGAGCTTTAAAGTAAAAAAAATGAACACAATCACATATTACACTATTTTTTATCTTGAAATTACTACAAGTGGTTTAAGCTTCTCACTGAGTGACTGTATAATGGTATACAAACTCGTGGGAGCTTATATGCTGCTCATTATGACTGTCCTACGCTTATACCTAATAATTTATTTTTTAATTTAAAAAATGT
Source organism: Neolamprologus brichardi (assembly GCF_056152115.1). Classification (NCBI taxonomy): domain Eukaryota; kingdom Metazoa; phylum Chordata; class Actinopteri; order Cichliformes; family Cichlidae; genus Neolamprologus; species Neolamprologus brichardi. The sequence continues at coordinate 19,494,582 of NC_142104.1, read as the reverse complement.
TAACTGGATGCATCTGCTGCAGTTCAGCAGTTCTGTCTGAAAATTGATTTACCGACAGAACTGCTGAGTTCCTGAACTAGTACCTCTTTGTTGGGTATGCCATATGCACCGTGAGGTGCTGTTGCAGTTGCCTTTTGAGAACAGGCCCAGGTTTTGGCATGTTAATGCCTTATTATGCTACATATTACAATGAGGCTTTAGATAAAGTCGAGTACAAGGTCTCTCTCACTGTTCTGAAAATAGCAAGATTACAATGAAAACAGGCTCTTTAACAGCCTTTAATAGCAGGCTGATCGCTTTAATGAGGTAGAATATACCATAAAAGCATCTGACTGAAGATATTTCAACCAAAAAATAAAAATACTAACTATTAGAAAATACACTGATGTGAAAAAGCACTTTACCCCTTCCTAATCTCTTCTTGCTTTCTATTTTTAAATTAAGATTTCAGTTATTTTCTGTCAGAAAAAACTGAAGTAGAATGTCCAGCCATCAGTTCCATAACTCATAATTATGGTATATTCTCCTCATTAGCCTGTTATTAAAACACACTGTTGTACTATTTTAAAGATTAAATCTGTGTACATGCGGTTGGACATGAACTAAGGTATAGCCCTGAAAGTTTCGTGGGCACAGTACAGTACGTTTTGATTTTTAAAAAAAAAAAATATATATATATATATATATATTTTACTGAATTTCTATACTTTGTTATGTTCATATGTTTTTGGAAAATTGTTCAATCCTAACATTTTTCACAATTCGGTTCACTCAGTTCACTCGTGCCATTAGTGATATTTTAAGTTATAATTACAAATATAATTGATAGAACAAAGACATTGCTGATCCGTATGTAAGATACTGCAAACAAAAAAAACTTTTTGTGCATATTTCACTCAAGTTTCAGATCATTAAATCAAACAAATGTAATATTAAACAAAGATAACCCAAGTGAATACAAAAGGCACCCGTTAAATTATTTCATTTTCAAAGATGAAAAGTGCGATTCTCAAGCTACTAAAGCCTCAAACGACCCATTTCTATCCTTGCACGGTTTGCTACGTGTCATTTTTCACTATCTGTATAGAAATGAAACTTAATGTTCACCGTGACCTAGAATTGCTCATCTAAAGACGATATAAATTATTCTTCTACACTAGATTACTTGAAGTACCGCTTATGACTAGCGTTTCCGTTTACGATTTTAAGGGGATGAATGCTCCTTTACACACTCTTTGATTGGCTGGTTGTTACATATCCCACAATCCACCGCCTTACAACTTCCTTTTTCCTTTCGGCCATTTTCCTCCCTTGTAGGTATGTGAAGTTATCCTCCAAAGATTTTAAAAAATCCGTTTCAATCCTCGATTTTCTGTTTGTATTTGTGAGTTTAGCTTATAGTCTGAAAAAGTGCTTTTTGTCATCTTTTAAATAAGGTGATTATTATCATGATTTTTTGTGTTAAATTGCTAAGTAGCTAATGTTTTTATGGAGATGACCGGTGAAGCGATGGCTGTCAGTAGCTATGTTTAAACACTGTCCTACTAAATAAAGATGAACCTACGTGAATGCCGAAATGGCGATGACAAATGGATTATTACATGTAGTAGTTTGTAAGGACATTATCGGGGCATGAAAGTAGCCGGACCCCTCGTTAATGCTTTAGCCTAGCATCTTAGCACTGTATGAAGCGGAGGTCCGCCGGCATGACGGTCCGCTCATGTGTATGTGCCACGCTGTGTTGCAGGGAAGCAGGCAGCCATGGCCCCCAGCCGGAATGGAATGATCCTGAACCCTCACTTTCACAAAGACTGGCAGAAAAGAGTGCGCACTTGGTTCAACCAGCCAGCCAGGAAGATCCGCAGGTGAGGACATGGACGTATGCTAACTTGAGCTAGCGTGCCCGTAAATGGTTAGCATCGAATTCGGTTCAAATGGTGGGAATTTTTTTGCCCGTAAAGGATAACTAAACCATGCTGTGGAACCAGGATTCGTCCCATGTGTACATCAATATAATGTTTACATTGACAGACGTTTCTTATACTCTGTAGTTACCGTGTATGATGTGAACGTGCGTGTAACTGTCCCTCAGTCCCATGAGACATTATTAAACTATTAAATAAAACAAACGGAGAAAGTGGTTGAAGTAACTGTACCTTGTTTGATTTGAGCCACCACTTAAGCTGATCAAGCTGTTGGCCAAGCAGGACAATCTTTACGATTTTGCCATCTGTTTGCCTGCAAAATTACACTGAACTAAGCAGATACAGCAAACTTCATGTTTTATTGTTTTGCTTTTTTCTGCTTTTAACTGATAATGATATTTCACTGATTAGGTATAAGACTGAGGTTGGAGCATGACGCTGTAGTCTTAGAGCTGATGTAGCTTTCTGCTGTGAATCTTAGTAGAACTACAACTGACTGGAGTCTTTTCTAGCAGTTAATGGTTTATGTGGTGCGTTATGTTATGTATTGTGTCTTGGTGTTTTACATGTGGTGTCAGCCCTAGAAGTAAATGTTATGACTGTCTTTTTTACCTTCCTATTTGGCAGTCTTTGTTTGGGTCAGTTACTTTTCAGAGGCAAACACATTTGTCCCTCAAGTACATCCTCCTTCGAGGAAGTTGTTCACCGTGCGTCCTTACAGATGTCTAAGGAGGCATTTTGGTTGATCTAAACTTCTGACTTTTTCCTCAGGCGAAAGGCTCGTCAGGCTAAAGCTCGCCGCATTGCTCCTCGCCCTGTCGCTGGACCACTGAGGCCACAGGTTAGGTGTCCCACTATTAGGTACCATACCAAGGTTCGTTCCGGACGTGGCTTCACCCTCGAGGAACTGAAGGTACGATTGTAGTTCTCTGTAAATGTTTCATTAGAAGGTAAAGCATATCTTTAATTTCTTTAGACCTAAAACTGTTAAAGTTACATGAAACATTCAGTGCGGCATTAATTAAAATGCACACTTGCACACAAGTGCTGCAAGCAAACTGATATTTGGCAACTGTTTTGTCTGGTGGAAGTTTATTTCTATATCAAAATGAAGCGCTAGAGACTAAAAACTTCAGAAGTGATATTTAGAGTTATTGTGGATGGAAACTTGAACAAACTATCAAGTCAAAGAACTGTGGCTGTAGAAGACCTTAATGTTCTTGTCAACCTTTACCTTGGCAAAAATATCAGGTTCTCCCTGTATGAAGATAGTAAATGAGCTTTAATCAGAAACTGCTGAGAGCACAAGGGCTTCTTTTGTTTTCTCCAGTTTTAGTGTTTTCATGCATGTGTAACCGTATAAATCAAATAATTTATCTGCCATAAAATTAATCATGAACAGAGCTAAACTAAGAGTCTGATCAGCTAAGTAATGAATATCCATGAACTTTGAGTCATAGCCAGCTGTGCTCTCATCATTGGCCATCGCTAGTAAGTGATCTTGTTTTTGCAAGTGACCCTGTATCCCATGGAACTATAAAATGCCTCCAGCAAGCGCGTTAACCATTGATGGCAGACGTGTTCAGGAATGTAACCACTGTGTTTTGCATCACAGCAGTTTAGATTAAGACAAATCTCTGGATCTGCTGCATTTGCTTGATGAATACGTTGAACGCATTTTCTGAATGCTGCTATTTGTTATTTGAAAAGGAAACTATTTTATGCTGACAGCTTGACATCAGTGTTTTATCATGTACAGGGCACGTGATCAAAATCAGAATTGTAAACGATCAAGTCCTCCTGTGCTAATGTTCCCGCAGGCGGCTGGCATCCACAAAAAGACGGCCCGCACCATTGGCATCTCAGTGGACCCTCGCCGCCGCAACAGATCCACAGAATCTCTTCAGGCCAATGTGCAGCGCCTGAAGGAGTACCGCTCCAAGCTCATCCTGTTCCCCAGGAAGGCTTCTGCCCCCAAGAAGGGAGATAGCACTGTAAGTTTTCACATGGCACACAAAGATTAGACTTTGGTGTTTCTCCTTGTTATTAATTTACTTTTTGTTTGTTTGGCGCATTTTCCTGAGAAAAAAACAAGTGTTGAAGCATTCAACAAAAGCATGTGGCCAGTAGGAGTTGGCTGTATATAGAAACTGAAAAAGCACAGTTTTGGAAGCTCTCTTTGGTGTGAATGTACAGTTTCCTTATTTAAAATTACTTAAAAAATAATTTTAATGTATTAAAAAATGGCTAAAATAAGACATGGAAGAGATTATAGAGTCTACAGCAGTTTTTTATGTGTGAAGGATAATTTGATATTTGAATACCTTTTTGGCTGCTTCCTTTAGACTCCATGGGATTTAAGGTTACCTAGGTAACCTGGGGACACGTCTGCTAATTATGAAATTCCGTTAAGCTTGGAAAATGAAGCGTACTGATGAAATTAAAGGTTTCTCTGTTAGATCATTATTAATACATGTCGAATCAGCCGTGCATCAGTATAATAATTCCAGGCTGACTGCTGGAGATGAGCTGCACTCCCACATTCTGCCACCTTTAAATGTGAATATATATAAGTACAATTCCCATTGGGGTGATTGAAATCAAACCAGACGGTCTTAATAAGCATTTGTTTGACGCCCTAGTGAAAAGTCTTGCTGTCTGTTCCCTTTAAAAATATTTAACTGTTTTGTCATTTCAGGAGGAGGAAATCAAGATGGCCACTCAGCTCACTGGTCCAGTCATGCCCATCAGAACTGTAAGTGACAGCTCCTGCTGTGTATCTGTTTATTGATGAGGATTAAGAAAGCTGATGATAATTTGTTTTCGCTGAAGTTATTGGCCAGTTTTACCTGGACCAGTATTACAGAAGTAATGACTGATAAAAGATGCATTAACAGTCTGAACATTTTGCATTACAGCAGTCAGATGATGACAAATCTCCGGAATCTCTGTATTTCTTTGATGAAACACTTGAACCCTTTTTCTGATGACTGCTGTTCACAAAAATAAAAAATCAGCTAGAAAGCTGAACTGATTTTCACAAAATGTTAAATTCTCAAAATTAGACTCAGGCTTTTGTACTTGGAGAAACCCTCATTTTGCAGTATTCGCTGTGTGTCTTTACCCTCCTTATTTTGTTTTTCCTCTTTAGGTGCACAAGAAGGAGAAGGCCAGGGTTATCTCCGAGGATGAGAAGAACTTCAAGGCTTTCGCCAGCCTGCGTATGGCTCGCGCCAATGCTCGTCTATTCGGCATTCGTGCCAAGAGAGCCAAAGAGGCTGCTGAGCAGGACGTAGAGAAGAAGAAGTGAAAATAGTCACTATGGAACTTTGCAAAATAAAGTGTTTAAAAAGAGCAAGGTGTGAATGTCATGATTATAATCTCATTTAGATTGACAGATGGCAGTTTTCATGAGCTAATCATAGATAAGCTGGCAAAATTTTATTCCTTCAAGGAGAGAGCCAAGTTGTGCGTCTCTGTCAGCAACATTACACACGAACACCACCAGGTTGCATTTCATAAAACCTGGAGAGGTGCTTGGAGAGCACGAGTGAAGGAAGAACTCGGTAGATAAATGTATTCTAATCAAATATTTAAAAAATGTCAGAACCTTGGAGGATGTCTTCACGGCAGTCCATTTCATAGATGGTATAAAATCAGTTTAAAATAGCTGTTGGGTTAAGACTGCTGGCTGATACGTGACAATATGCTGGATCTGAATATATTACAAGTTTTTGCATTATAATGAGAGGAGAAAGAAACCCAGTTTTGGCACTAAGATTCAAACATCTATGAAAACACAAGTTAATCCAAAAACATGATTGTACAATTTAAAAAAACAAAATCAATAGTCTGTTGATAGGGTCTTAATCCAGCAGGTGCTTTGGATGGCAGTAAGATATGTGGATACTAAAAACAACCCACACGGCATTTAATTCAAATCAAATCACTTTTATTGTCACATCACATGTGCAGGTACACTGGTACAGTACATGCGAGTGAAATTCTTGTGTGCGAGCTTCACAAGCAGCAGAGTCGTGCAAAAATAAAATAACATAAAACAAGCAAAATATAAGAATGGCTAAATCTGAGACTAATAAATATATGTACAATATATAATAGTATATGCATCACTGGATGTGTATACTAAATATGTTTTTCTATGTGTGTGTGTATACAATTCACATCTGTGACTTGTGTTAAAGTTCAATTATTTTACTTTTTTGTATTACATTTATGAGTCCTGGTCAGCTGCAGAGTAGATTGGTGGGGTTAAAAGTTGAGAGACCAGTCCCCAGTACAACACTGGGACACATCTGTCTGTAGTGCAGCAGCTGTGAACTTGCTCTAAATTTGGTTCAGCGTGTATAACTGACGCATTTACAACAGTAGGGGGCACTGTAGGTACAACATGTAGATCATTGATGCAGACGTCAAATAAATCGAATTTTTCTAAATTAATATTATCTTTTGTAATGTGTCAAACTTGATAATTTAAGACTCTTAATCAGCGTATCAGTAACTCAGGAGTGGGAAATACTGCAGTTAAATCCTTCAGTTTTTTCTTTTTTTTTTCTTTCTGGTCCAAAAACAAAAAAACAAAACAAAACTCAAGTTTAAAGCAGGGTTTAAGCCAGGAAGATCCTCTGAAAAAACTGATTGCCAAAATATTAAAAGACCCGTATATTATTTACAGCATGGTAATGCAAAGGTGAGTGGATATCAACAAAAGCCCGGAAAGAAGGTCAGGAGAGGTGGACGGTAATAAAAGAAAGAAAGAAAGTTGGAAAGTTTTACATTGACCCCCTGCAGGAAAACAGCTGAATGTTAAATTCTCGACTTTTGTCTGGCAGGCATGAACCAAGACTTATGTAAAGCCTTGCTATTACAGCCGAGGCTCTGCACATTTTGCATTTTGTGTTCTGTGGGTGTTCTGATAAAGTGAAATGAATAAATATACAAAACAACACCGGAGCAGAACAACACAAAATCTCGCTGATGGAGTGAGATTTCCTGCCTCTAATGCATTACTCACTACACTGTGAGGAAAGTGTCAAAGATTCTGTATGCTCAGCATGTCAACGTACACAAGCTGGAAATAAAAAAGCAGGATGTGGGGACTCCGTGCCCTTGAGTCTCCTTAGAGTGTCTCTGTGGTCCCGCGGTCTGGACGTCCATAAATAATTCAGCTGATGAAGGTGAGTGGACAGTCAGGTTGGTTGGACAGGGGTGATTGATATGGCTGATAGGAGCTCAAATGGATGGTCCTGTTAGTCGTATGATAGGGTTTTGCAAAAATAACCGATACACAGAGAAAAAAAAAGACTTTAGAAATATTGCTACCCCAACTAAATGGCTTATCTGCCATTTATGTGTAGTCATTGAATCAGGATGGACACATTCAACTATCACCGTGTCTCATTAATGGCCACTGGGATGAATTTTCTGTTTTACAATGCTGCATTAAATGCTTAACAAAATATAGATATTCTTATTGATTTCTGCCGGGAATCTCAATCCCTGCATTTCACCCATCCTGTGGATTAGGATAGAGGGCCCAGCCACCGGGCAGGAGAAGATTGTTAAGTCAATGTACCCCAGATCATAAAAAAGCCGCCCAGAGATGAGTGACTTTGTTTTAAGTTGATGGACAGAAATTCTTTTAACAACTTTAACAATCCCTTTAACTCCTTTATTGAGCAAATAATCACAGACTCACTACCTCAGATACACTTTTAAAGAATAAATCCATATCCCTGTCTCACCTTAATCTATAACTGTAGCATGGAGAGCTGAATGTCTTCTTTTTTTTGCTGCTCAACAAAACATCTCACATTGACTGTTTGACGTCCAATTGCAGTCAGTGAGGCTGAGCATCCGCAGTGTCAGCTTCTCTATGGTTTACCCTTTGTAAAAGGAGAACTGCAACCTTTTTGACCACAGTGTTAAAATGAGTCAAACATGACGCCTGGAGATAGCAACTTCCATCACCGGTAAGAAAACTTTAGAATCAATAATGTCTTTGAAACCCTCTAAAAACCTTCCTGTGGACATAAATACCTCCACTCAGTGGAGCTGCTGGTGGAAAATTTTACAGAAATGCACTGAGGGAGCTTGACTAGACTAAAAAAAAAATCTGAGTGCACCAGACCATGTGTAGAGATCCTCCTATTTGGGTTATTGTACATGCAATGTGGTCAGCAGCACCAAGGCAAGCACTGAATGTGACTGGGGAGAAGCAGCAGGGGGACTCGGAATAGATAATCCATGTGTAAACGCAGGGAACGTCCTGTGAGGTGCTCAACCGACACAGCAGCAGCAGCAGCAGCAGATGGTCGTTGTTTGGAGCTGTGGCGTAACAGGGCTCAGGTGTGTGCCCCAAAGCAGACGCTTAATACCACCTCTGAATACCCATGGAAGAAGAGGCAGTGAGGGTGAAAACTCCAGGAGAGATCTGCCTCTATCGGAAAGCAGCCAGTGTGCGCGCGTTAAACACTGGCTGCTGATCCAGGCTTCTTTTGTCTGAAGTGCTTCACACGTAAAATCAACCTGAGAGCAATGCGTGTGCATTTTTATTTATTTACTTTGAATGAGTAACATGGTGATCATCTCAGCAGAGTAGTTAATTAGAAGCAGGGAGCCAAATGTTTTATATCTCATGCTGCTGGAATGATTTTATTGACTTGCCCATCTGCTTTGAAAGCCTCTCAAAGCCTCATATCCTCTTGATATAAAGACCAGATTTTAATGCGACGCAAGTCAAATGAAAGCAAAGAATGTTCCACGTATCCGAAGGACATTTTAGCACCGTGAGGTTTAAAAAGCTTCTGGAATAAAATGTTAAAATGTGAAGCCTACACTTTGCTTTTGTCATTCACTTTGCCACAATAACTAACAGCCAGCTGCACAAGTTGCTTTCAGACAGCTCGAACTAAACTCTTACTTTGAGTTCTTACATTTTCTCTGGTTTCGTCAACTGCTTTGTCTCTCACGGCCTTCAGTGCTGTTTTGCAGAAACTCGAGAGCTGATGTTTTTTTGTCAGCGCCATGTATGAATGTTATGCAATATCTGGAAATACATTCAGGAAAATAATACATTTGTGGGTGGACTGTGAAAAGGTCCAAGCATAGACGCAGTGTAGAAACAATACATTATATAACATACACAGCTGTCAAGTGATTGAAAAACCACTCTGTGAATCAATTCATTGTCATTTTTACTGAAGGCAACTTTACACGTGACTTGGAGCATTTGTGCGTGCGTGGACGCATATTGTTTATTACTTGTGGGTGCATGTGTGTATTTAGCAAAGGTAGAAAAGTCACCTGCCTCTAGCTGTCTGCAGCGTCCACACGGAGATTTGATTGCGATGCGCTGCTGCTGGATGAGCAGTTCTTTTGAACTTCCTCTTGCAGTTTTATGTATGTCTGTTTAAAAGCTGACAATACTACTAAAAGGATGAATCTCAGTGCAGAATGAATGGTTTCTGTTGAAAGACGGCCCCGTAAATGGCAAACACGCAGAGGAGGATGGCGAAAGGGGCACTATTGTGTTCACTGTTGACTCCAAAATTTTCATTTCATGTACTCTTCCTTGCTACAGCCCATCAGTTCATGCTCTGTCTGAAACATGCTTAAGGCCACCTTCCCTTTCGGTCAGCCCCTGTCCAAACAGAAAAGCAAGAGGATTGGGCTTCTGTTCTGAAAGCCAGATCTGTGTGCCTGAAATGGCCACTTTCAGGATGTCAACCCTCAATAACATCACAGAGCATCAAAGAGTAGAAAGAAAAATAAAACCGGTAATGTGCCCGAAGCCTGAGCTTCAGCTCACAGAGGTCACTTGCACATACGCTAACCACATTATTTTTACCACTGCAGTATAGAAAATAAAGAAAAAACACAAATACTGCATGCAGTTCAGCTTGCATAAAGAAGCGTCTTTCCGCCTCTCTTTTTCACATATTTCAGTGCATCCTGCTCTTTCTATCCTCATAATCTTCAGTAAGCAACTTAATCCTGAGCGGGGAGGCTGCTGTAATAACTAGTTGAACATTTGGCCACAAACAGTAGTATTGTGTTGGAAAACAATCTGAATTGCATATCTGTCTAAATCCTGGTCCAAAATCCACAAAGGCAGCAGAGAATTAGCAGATAGAAATGAGCGACACCTTATGGAGGCGGGTTTAACATGAAAATAATGCTATGCCTGTGTTTATAGACAAGAATTTAACTAAATCACTCAAAATCTACGCACGTCTCCACCTCAGGTTTTGAGCTTCCAGATCCCAGCATTTTCCCACAGCCTCTTTTCCCTACCTCTTTCTTTTATGGTCTCGATTTCTAACTGAACTCAAAATAATCGAGTCCCAACGAAAAGCCCATCCCTTACATCAGCAGCTGGACTCTCTCCACTCCCCATCCCTACAAGCCGAGCCTACTCCCTCCTCACCAGTCTAAGCCAATGAGTTTCGGCGGAGAAAACAAAAATCAAGCAGTGTGTTATGGGAGCGGATTAAACAAGTGTGCTAAAGAAGAGAAACAGCTTCAGGTAGGAAGTGAGTCTCCCGCTTAACCCGACTGTAAGCGCAGTTTATCGGTTTGGTGAAGTGCCGCTGAGTTTTTGATCAGCTGCAAATAGTCTCGGAAGTGAGTCAGATGAGCCAGCGATAAATGAGGCTGTGAAAGTAGACTGTTCGCTCCACGCGTTAACTCTTATTTAACTGTTGCTGTTATTTTGCCCTCCTGAGCCTTGACCGGTGTTGGGTTTTGAAGCTTGCAGATGAGCGGTGGCGTTTATTCACCGGGATAAAGTGTGAAGTAGCCGTTTAGCCGCGTTTGGGCAGCCTTCCGCCTTACGTGTAAATTTCACCGGTGGGTTGAGTAGAAGTTTGATTCATAACACGCGCTCGGTCGTATCTGGGAGCCTTTGATGCTGGCTCTGTTTTGAGCTTTCTGGAGTTCAGATTCATGCTTTGAGATAACATGTGGTTTCACAACTGGCTGAGAAAGACGCGTACGGGCGCTGTCCTCGGTGCTGAAAGCCAAGCGCCGAGTGCGCTGCACTTCTTCGTTTGAATTATAAGGATGTCACATTTACAGGGATATTAGAGGAAATTACAGCCCCACCTTTAAAGCATTTAGGGGGGTTATTAGTTGTGCGAAACCGCCGTGCTCAAGGACACTTAAGCAGGGCGTATGCTGCCCACATTAAACACATCAAAGTCCTTTCTTTGACTACTACCTGCTAAACCCATTGCCTTTTTGGATCCATGATTCTTTCCATCTACTTTCACTTATTTGCTTGTTGTTTATTAGGAGGAAATGCACTTTAAATCCTTTAAACGCATCAGCCATCTCATATTCAGTTCTTGAAACAGGATAAAATAGTGAAAATACAGGGAAATCTTGATACAGGTGGGCTCTCCCCCCCCTTTAAATATTGTAATAAAGCTCGTTAGAATAAGAGGTGGCACTCAGCTTGATCATCTTAAACGAATTTTTGCAGGAATATGAACTAGACTCCTAAAGGCACAACCCTGCCATCTTCATGCCCTCTCTGTCGCTGTTACCAAGGTGAGATGATAACCCTCAGGAGGGGGGACAGCTCTGACAGGCAGCAATAACAGCTTGAGTTTGCTTTGGTCCCCTGACACTCAGCAAGAATCTCTGTTTTTCTTTTTTTGACAGCTGTACCAAGTCAAAAGGGCCCGTCTCCTGTGAGAGTGCCACGTCTTTACCGAGATCCCTCAACCTATCACTGGATTTTTCCATCCCTCAGAGCTACACCACAGCCTCTCCTCGCACTGCTTCGCTGGTTGGCAGATCTCTCTTGCCCTGAGCCAGGATGAATGATGTTCTGGAGGCCACCTCCCCTGCAACCAGCCTCAGCGGTCCAGCTACCTGTGTCACCAAAGTCGAGCTGCGCGTGTCTTGCAAAGCTCTGCTGGACCGAGACACTCTGAATAAGTCTGACCCCTGCGTCATACTCATGGTACAGAACGATGGACAGTGGATAGAGGTGAGACCTCATTTTATTCTTCAGTACTGGCACATGTACAGGTGAGCCTCTGGGAGGGAAAAGTGTGACTAATATCTCCTTACTTAGCAGTCCACCTTCATTTATTAATCTCCCCGCCTGAGTCATTACCTGCATTATTTCAAGAATTGAAGTCTTGACTCACACATCAAGAGAGCTGAAATATTCAAATGCAGGCTCTTGAGGTGATTTAAATAACGTGTTTTCTTAATGTTATTAATGTTAATTGCACAGGGAAATACAGAGGAGACTTGCTCTCTTCCCTCCTTGTATCACAAACCTAAGATTAAAGATTGGTCATGTGTGAAATGTTGTAGATTGGGAGTGATATTGCTCTCTCTGTCTCTCTCCAGTCGTCACAAAATCTGTGTAGTCATACATGATCGACCAGGGAGATAAATCTGTTAATGGTTTGGTGAACTTGCAGCTGTTTTATTTTTTTTTCCTTTCTTTTTATTTATTTATTTATTTATTTTTCTTTGCTCTTTTGGAAAAGAGCATGGCTTACACAACAGATGCCTGATTCAGAATTGAAAATGTCAGATGGAGTATACATTTGCAGTCATCACTGTCTGTCTCCACAATTAAAACAACTCGCACACAAATTGTGTTCGCTGCCCTGTAGGATTCACATTATGTGCAGTATAATTCACTTGTCTACATGGGTAAACAGTGGGTTGGTAATTTGCAGCATGATGAGATGTGTTCCAGCTGAAAATGTTTACTTTCTTGGTTTGGTCCCAAGCTGATCTGAAGTGTAGGCAGCGGCTCTCTCATTTCCCTGTTAATTAAGTCATTTAGTTCGTGAGGGAGAGCCAAAAGGCAGGTTTCCGTTAAGTAGAGGATGTGTTAATGTGTGGCAGAGGATATCTAATTATATAGATTTTTTTCCCCTGCAACCCTTCATCTAGAAAAAGGCTCTGTTTTCAGGGAAATGGGAGATGATTAACCCTGACAGATTCCGGCCACATGGGAGTCATTTGTTGGAGGTGCGCACATTAATGTTTGGGCTATATGAATGTGGAAACCTCGAGATGCTATTTTTAGGTGGGGACGATAAAAACTTGCTTTGAAGTTGTCTTGGATTTAATTTGATGGGTGGGTGTTACATGAGATGACTAACCTGGGTTCAATGTGCATGAATTTATGAGTGGCTATTTTTAGCTGCACTAACTGAAGCATATGCTTGACAAAAAAATCAAATAACAGCGCCATCACTACAGCTATATCTATCTATCTATCTATCTATCTATCTATCTATCTATCTATCTATCTATCTATCTATCTATCTATCTATCTATCTATCTATCTATCCATCCACCCAAGTCTTGACAATCATAACAGTATTCACCAGTTGTCCAATGCTCTGCTGTCAAATCCCTCAGTTCTGGGCGGCACCATCCCGTCTGCAAATTGTTTACTTACGTCAACAACTGAGTAAGAAGCAGAGCCCACTCATATCGCCACCATATCACGCTCTTCCTATCATCTAAGCTCATGCTGCGTGGCCCCAGTGGCTTTTTAAACTGCACATATTTCCACTATTACCTTTTTTCACCACCTGCTCACGGGGCAAATTAGGAGGCAGGTTGAAGATCACATGACATGTGCTGCTTTCGCAGATTTGTCCTCTTCTTACGTAAACTGGACCCTGTACGCTTCTCTGAAAACTAGTTATTCCCAAAACTCGATCTCTAATTTAAGCTGCATGTATTTGTTATGATAAAGCAGCCTAAATAATGCACTGATTATAGAAATGCATTTCCCATATCAGGAATCTCTTTATAGTTTCTGGCCCCACACCAAAAGCAAACAGGCGTCACACACAGACTAGCACAAACTACCCTATGTAGCTCTGATTAGCCTTTATCAACAAACAGACTCATCAGACTCATCCCAAATCTGTCCATCCAGATGGCACAAAGAGAGAAAGAATAGGCAAGAAAGGCCAGTAAAGAATAAATAGGAGTAAATGTGACAAAGGAGGCCAAGTCTGAGCTGGCAATTTTTTTTTCTTTGCATTGCTTGCTTTGAAACAATAAAGCAACACCTGCTTTTTATTATTGCCGTTAGCCAGACAGCTATTCTGGTTATTAATCTAGAAGTCTGATATATGTTTAGAAACAAGTACATCTTTTTTTCCCTTGAATTACTAACCTGGAGCTGAATTACAAAAATAGAGGAAAATAAGATAAAAACTGACAATTGATCAGTTATATTATATTTGTGCAAAAAGCAAGTAAATAAAATGGAAATGGTTGGCCTCATGTAATCCTCTGTCTACAGATAAAACCTCCACCCCTCAAAAATAACACAAAATGTTTACATTATTAATGTAAATGAATAAAGCAGAGTCGATTATTCACACTGAAAATGTGAGTATCAGAACAAACTCCAATGATTAGAGTGTACACAAGACAGGGAGTAACAGGTGGAATGTGACTTATTTAACCCTTTAAAGCTCAAAACATTAAATAATTACCAGAATTGTCTTGACAATTGATTTTTTAAATTAAATCTTCAGACAATTAAAACAACAATTTGCATATATGAGTTTTAATTTATATTATATTTGCTACATCCAGCATTTTTAAAAAATTACTGCTTAAAATTAACAATTAAAATAATTTAGAATACAATTAAAACATTGTGGAAACTCATATACACTGGGCGCTAACAGGTTATACAGTGACTCTGGTGTTTACATGCAAATGAAATGTGAAATGTCATCATGCAAAATTCAGCCTAAGAGAAGAACTTGCAAGTGTTTGTGTTAAAACTTCCTGCATTTACAGTGAGATTTGACCTGCCCAGGAGGCACGGCAGGGAAAAACAAAACAAATAAACATGCAATGAACACTTTGCTGTCCATAAAGTACATTAGAGCAAAGCTGCAGTTTGCGAGGGAACACAAAGGGCAAACACCGGGCTTTGTGAAAGACTATGCTCTAGACAGACATGTTTGGCAAAGACCAAACACAGCTTTTCAGAAAAAGAACATCATACCAACTATGGTGGAAGTGTTATATCGTGGGGCTGCCCCGGTGCCTTAGGGAATGGGCAGCTTACAGTCATTGATTCAAGTAAAAATCCTGCATCATACCAAAAAGTGCTTGAAGATAACATGAGACCAAAAGCTGAAGTTGAACCAGAAGTGGACCTTTCAGCAGGATAATGATCCTAGACGCACCAACAAATCAATAAAGGAACGTCTCGGAAAGAAGGAATGGAGAAAGCGCAAGCAAGAAAACATCTTGCAGCTGAAGAAATTTTTTTCGAACATTGAAAAACTCTGATCTCAGACACTGATTCGCAACTGTGCAAAATACCCTAAGAGGTCATTTCTGCCAAAAGGGGCAATTATAGCTTCATTGCCCTACTTTCTTTCTTTCTTTCTTTCTTTCTTTCTTTCCTTCTTTCTTTCTTTCTTTCTTTCTTTCTTTCTTTCCTTCTTTCTTTCTTTCTTTCTTTCTTTCTTTCTTTCTTTCCTTCTTTCTTTCTTTCTTTCTTTCTTTCTTTCTTTCCTTCTTTCTTTCCTTCTTTCTTTCTTTCTTTCTTTCTTTCCTTCTTTCTTTCTTTCTTTCTTTCTTTCTTTCCTTCTTTCTTTCCTTCTTTCTTTCTTTCCTTCTTTCTTTCTTTCTTTCTTTCTTTCTTTCTTTCTTTCTTTCTTTCTTTGGCAGAAGAATGGCACGCCCATTGATGTTGAGGTTGAATACTACCTTTATCTCTAGGCACAATTTAACATTTTATGTGTGTCCAAATACCAAAAAAGCCTACAATTTTTCTTATTTGTTCACATAAAAAAGCACAAAACCCCCATCAGGACTATCGGGACTCCAGTTGAATTATTCGTGCATGGGTGTTTTAGGCCCATGCCCTTCTTTATCATGTAAAGTGGCACCAATAAAGATGCTTCCGAGTAGGTGGGAGGCTTTATGTGGTTTGGGTCTCCTTGGAGGGAGGGCTCAACTCAAGTTATTCTGAGTCATCCTTATTGTCCTACAATGAAACATTTCTATTCACAAATATGAGTGGGTTTCTTCCAGGTTGGTAACAACTCTGTTTACTGCGTGCGAGGATTCACTGAAAAGGATGACGAGGAAGTTTTATAACATTCACAATATTCTGTTCAATATCGTCGGTGTCCATTCAAATGTCTGAGAAATGCCACCAAGAATAACCTTAAATGTTGATGTATGAGTTTATTTGTGAAAGGCTTTGCAAGAGAAAGCAAATTCCTTCCCTCAGTGCTGACTGATGTCTTGTGCAGGCTTTTTAATGATTTCCCATAATGTTCCCCCATGAAGAAAGTGTCACGGCTTATGCACACCTTGTCATGATGAAGACAGTCCATCATTCACTGTGGCAAAGATTATGCTTTAATATAGCACGCAAGAGGAAAGCTTCAGTTCCAATTATGTTGACAGCATCGTTATTCTTTGGCATAATATTTATAAAAACCCTAAGTGGCTTCAAAAGGAAGAAAAATACCATTTTAAATGTATAAATATTATATTTTTCCACAGATCTTGGAAGACTGGCATCACTCTAAAAATCACAAAATGAAGAAATACCTTTCAAAAGACCAAGAAAATCGATTACAAGAAGCTGTTGGCTTGTGATCTGAGATATTTGCTTGATGTTTGTGCTTTGATTTGTAGATTAGATGTATAAGATGTTGTGCGTGATGCAGGAATCACGCTTTTTATTCCAGTTCAGTCCTTCAGCTTATAGACTCTCCCAAAGCGAGAGATGAGAAATGGGAAAACACTGTCAACCGTTTGTAAAGTAATCAAAAGCAAAGTGTGGACCTGCCCCGCTGACAATGAAGAAATGACTTTGGACTGTGTCGTAGACGAATGCCATTGAAGCCGCTACGTTTGGATGAGCACTTAAACCTTCCCCAGTCCTTCATTTGCTGCTGATAGATCAGCTCCATATAATGCACCTTGGTGGGTCGTTTCCCTTCTGGGTCATTCAGTATTTACACATTTAGCTTTAAGTCCCAAACATCGCTTATCCACGCACATTTGGTTAATCTTGGAAATTAGTGGCAGTTTTTTTTCCTGTGTATATTTATTGTTCTTGTTAAATTTACCAGTACTAAAGCGCTGTTGACTTCAAAATGCTCAATGATGATTTGTCCTTGTGACAAATTGGGCAGTGTGGAAATGTTCATGGAACTGTGTGAGAGCTAAATTCTACATCACGAACAGATGGGGCCCCAGAGAGATCAGCTTTTCCTTGTCAGGCAGTCAAAGACAAGCATGGATGTTTCCTCTAAGCTGAGATTAAATGTCAGAGCCCTCCAATCATCTCTCGTATCATCCTCATGACAAACATAATAACGTCTGCCCTTCTTTGAAAAAGAAGCTGGTTCTGTTTCTTACATGCGATGTAAAACGCTATAAGATACAATCTGTCAAAGGGGGGGGGGCTTCATTTCATACCAAATGTATACAGTCTGTCATAATTAGGAACATTAGATAAACTAGTGTTGACATTCAAAAGTTCATTCAGCATGTTCTCTCTCAGCTGGACAGGACAGAAGTGATCAAGAGCAACTTGCACCCAGTCTTTGGCAAGGTTTTCTCGCTGGATTACTACTTCGAGGAAGTTCAGAAACTGCGATTTGAGGTTTACGACATCCACGGCACTCACAGCATCGGAACCCGTGATGATGACTTTCTGGGAGGGGTGGAGTGCACTCTTGGCCAGGTAAGGAGATGCTGCTGTCTTACTAACCCATTTTTGCCAGCTGTAGCTCCAGATTTGTGGTCTAATAACTGGGATTTGTTTGTGTAAAAGCACTAAAACATGCCCCCTTTTGTCTTTATTGGTAAATGGTGTATATTTGCTGCACCGCTTGCAGTAAATGATTCATACTTATTAGTGATGCCAAAGGCTCAGATCTCTATATACTGCTGTTTGCTGCTGAGGGCTCAAGGCCAAACGTTTTGTTTATCTTGTTCTTTGCAGATAGTGGCCCAAAAGAAGATGGTGAAACCTCTGTTGCTCAAGTATGGGAAATATGCCGGCAAATCCACCATCACAGTAGGTTCCTGACATTGCGTGTGTAATGTTGCTGCTCTGATTTGAACACATAACACATTAGCCCTGTGTTGCTCCTTGGTATCACTGTAGCGGTGTAATTTTATTTTATAAGTCAGACATCTTTTCTATGGTAGTGTCATTCCCACTAAAGCGCACAGGGAAGCAAGAAAATCCATAAGAAATGATGAATGCACAAGAAATCATGTGTCAAATGTGGAAGAGAATAGCTCTTGGTTCATTATCCAGCATCTTATAGTTAACAAGCCAGTGGCGGTAGCACATCAAAACATGACAAGGTAATCACGCAACCCTCCACTCAGGTCGGGAAATACACAAAAGAATCTCATCTTCTCCTTTCTCTAATGAATTCATGGTGGACAAGCTGCTGCGAAGTCTGACAGCGTTATTATCACCGGGCTGGACTGTCACACACAGTACAGATGTTCCCGTGTTTGCTCGGTCTCCTGCATGTTTTTGGTGTGAGCAAAAGTACAAAGCGTGATTTAAATTCAGCCCCATCTTACACACACAGACAACAAACTTCACCTCCTTGGTTCTCTTCACTTACTGAATACAAGCAAAAAAAAAAAAGAATCACTCAGTCTTTTGCCAGATTTAGAATTTATTTAAAAAGCAAATGCATTATGAAGCTCTCGAGGGGAATGGTTAGGATTCTCACAAAGGAACAATCTGACCATTTCATCTGCACAAGCGCAGAGAATTCAGTGCACAAGCACAATGCTGAACCATTATCCGTAATGCTGTAGTGGCATTAAAAACATGCCTCTGTCGATTTATAATAGTGTAGCTCTTCATTATTCTTTACTTGCTACACGTAAAAAAAAAAAAGAAAAAACAGAAAATATTCTTACTGTAGCATATTATATGAGACACGATGGAGATAATGTAGGAGGTTTTTTTCTTTGCAAAAAAACATCCTAGATTTATAGAAACATATTTGTACTTCTACACCCCCATTGACATGATGCATTATCAAACCCATGGGACCAGGATTAGGTAACGCACCGGGTATTTGAGGTTATGTAATTACTAGTTAAATTCAAAGTCAGACCCTGTGGATCTCACCTCAGACAACGTTAAGATAAGTAAGAGAATGAACTGAGAAAGTATACTTTTGCCATATAGTTAGGTAGTGAGCTCAGTAGATCCACACCAAAAATGCCTGTTAGCATCTACTGTTTGCAGTGTGCCCATTAATGTGCAGACAGCTTGTTGCTGCTATACAGCCTGCTCTATTCTTTACCAAACAAATATATTTTCATTGCTTTTCATATGCAAAAGCATGAACCTGCTCCTTTCTGTGCTCACTGTATTGTTGCCTTATGTATAACAGGCAGCAAAAACCATATCTTCAAGTGTGAGACAGAAGCTGTTTTCCATCATGACTCCCAGAAAATGTGCAGGGAATCATGTTGGGGCAATGTCTGAAGTTGCCCTTTCCCACGTGAGTGCTACCCCATGCTGTCATGTGTCCTGCTTCCTGGAGGTGTGAATTCACCAGGCAATTAGTGCAATCTTCTTTTTGTGCACTCTTCTCACATATCTTCTGGACTTTTGAACAAACATACTTCTTAATGTTTATTAAAGGGCAGAGCAAGTGTGTTTCAGCTAAAAGCCTTCATCAGTGAAACTGGACTTAACAGTTGTAAAGACAGCTGGCTGGTAAAGGCTGCTTAATGTCGGATCCGACTACTTCAGACATTTAGGGTCTCAGGCTCAACTCTTTTGGGTGTGAAAATGTCTGTAGTTACAGGCAAATCCTCATTCTAACTTTAATACTATAATCCTTAAACAGCCATTAAAATAGATCACAATCTACTCACGGTATACTACTTAATCTGCTGCCCTGGCAAAGATGGAAAGAGCACACCTGCCTACACCTTTTACAAAGATTTTACATGCTAGTTGTTCTTGTCAGGACAAACTGGGTGATAAAAAAATAAAAAATAAAGCCTTTCCTTCCCCTTCATCACTGTCAAGCGTTGTCTAGCCCTGGGCATGCTCACTTTACAGCCACAGTTCTGGCAATTTGATGTAAGGTTGCTGCCAGTTTAATACAGAGAAGCAGAAAACAAAGCCTTGTGCTCTGTGAGGTGGACAGACAGCACAATGGGAGCAGCAGAAGGTGCACTGTGTTTCTTACAAGCTGAACTTTTTCCTCTAAACAAATGTGGAAAGTGGAAAAAATCTGATAACTAGCACAACTGTTCTGTTTTGTTGTGGTAACTTTTACATCTATAACAATGTAAATTCACAAGTTGAGGTGATAACCTGACACATTAGTAAGCTTCTAGCTAATGTGTCTCTCCACGCTCTGGTTTAATCCTACACCAAGTAAAAGCCACTCCAAGAAAAAATGCTAATGATCACAACGAGCTTCAACTATTTGTTTTTACAATAAAAACATAGAATTATGTGCATGTGCATGTGCACAGAAATATTACTGTTACAAGCAAGCAGGTAGACTGCAACCTGTAATTTGCATTTACCGTGTAATTTTTTTTTTACAAATGTAAGGTGTCATTTACAGAGTATAAAATATGTAGGCACTGTAGAACAATGTAGCAGCATTCGAAGGATTTCAAGTAAATAAGAAACAAATCAGTAAAGACTAGCTTTGGAGTATTCTGAAAGAAAGCAGAGATCATTTATACTACAAGCCAGTCATTTTATTATATTTTGCTTCCAGGGAGTCAGAGTTTCTTGTTAGTAGTCTTGAGGAATCATTTTCCAGGCTTTCTGAAGGTCTTTCACAATTTCTCTTTGGAGGCTGCTTTTCCACTGGTTTTTAGTTCAACCTAATTATTTTCAGAGGACTGTTTTTGTTTGTTGAGCCATAAACACTGACCTGAATCTTTCAAGTGCAAAAAAAGATTAACTCAAGGGATTAACCAATATTTTGTCTACACATAACAGACAGCTAAAAGAACCCAACCATTTTTAACTTGTAGCCTGTCCCAAAAACACATTTAGTCAAAGAAATGTTTCTATTTCTTTAACTTAATCAACTAAAAATGTCAAAGATAATAAAGTTTGACAGGCACAAAATAGTATTTTTGCACTAGTAAGGTCACTGCTCAGGTTAACACAGACAACTTGGCATATCTTGTAATCATCTGCAGTTTCTCCTTAAAAGATTTAAGGAAACTGGACATATGGGAGTCAAAATCAAAGGTTTTGGGTCTAAAAAAAAAAAAAGATCTACAGCAGATGAACCGAATCTGAAAGTCTGGTCCTTCCAAAGACCTGAGAGATGCATCTGGCCCTTCAGGTGATCCATCTGCTTTTCACTGAAGCTTCATCAGAAATGGTCTCTGTGGATCGGTGGCTGTCAAGAAGCCATTCTTAAAGAAGGGAAACAGGGAGAAAATGCTGAGATATGAAACTTGCACAAGAATTGGATTGAAAATCAGTGGCAAGAGATCTGATGGAGTAATGAATCCAAATTTAAATTTTTTCTTTCAAACCATTATCAGTATGTATGGAGAAGTTCAGGAGAGAGGTACAACAGTGAGTGTCTGCAGCCATCTTTAAAACACGGCGGAGGCTCTGTCATGGTTTGGGCTGCATTTCACTAGGTGGTGTTGATGGAAAAGTGCCGGCAGATTTGGATAGATTCTAGATTTCATCATGCAATACCATCCCAAACACACAACCAGTAAAGATGACAAAGGTAAATTATCAGTCAAGAATTTACTTCCCCAGAGCTCCACAGAAATTACTAAAGGAGTGTGCGATCACTGTGACAGAAAACAGAACAAAATGTATAAAGTAGAGCTTTGACTATCATTTAAGAAGCCCGGAGAACTATTCCTGAAGACTACTTAAAGGAATGAAAGGAAAGCTTGCCTAAGAAAGTTCAGACTACGTCAAAGGATAAGTGGTGCTCATACCAAATATCCACATCTGTTTGCACATGTTTCAATAAATGATGGCACTTCTCATTTTCCTAGCAAACAATAAAGAAATGAGGGGTGGCTCTGCACTCTTCTACAGTACTGTAGTTAAGCGATGACTAACTTTGAAGTATTTTTCTGATGTTTTTTCTTCTTGCATTTTTACTCACTCATTCTTCTTTTCACCTACTGGTTAAATGTTTTACAGGACTTCACTCTAAAATCACTTTCATTTGCAATAGAAAATCAGAACAGTACAAATACTCATTATAACTGATGATAGATATTTAAGTCACACAGGGGCATTTAAGTTTTACAAGAGTGGAATTTTATTTGCTGTGTAATTTGTGGATTTGTGTGTTTAACTTTGCATTGACGTGAACGTTTCTTTTATCCTTAGGAGAGTCTTTATGGATAGCATTTACATAGCTTTTAAAAATCTCTTTTCCAAAGAGCCTCGCTATGTGTCTGCCCGTTCCCACATTTATACACATTCACACAGTGATGACAGAGAGCTTTCATAAAATTACTCATCAGGAGGATTTTGAGCTTCGGTGTCTTGCTCAAGGACACTTTGAAATAAAAGCACGATTCACTCCAGTAGCTAATGCAATAAAAAAATGGAGCCACTAATTATTGGCGATAGTTTGTTATAAATGCTGACAAATGATACTGTATTGATATTCTGGAGCTTGAATCACAACAGTCATGTTTGCGAGCTTTAAGGTCGTGTTTTGGAAATATATATCACAGTCTTAAGTCACATCTCTTTTAACAGTAATAATGGAAATGCAAACACAAAAACATCACTGCCAAATTCTTTTTTCTTCTAGGTGCACGCTGAGGAAATTTCTGGCAACAACGGATATGTGGAACTCTCCTTCTGTGCCAAGAAGCTCGATGATAAGGTGAGAGGAGTACACGTTTTTGATTGAAACACCAACACAGTTGTTTTATTAGACGCGGTTTAGAAGCATTAGATGGTGAGTAATATGAGAATCCTCCTGTCATGATACTGTATAGGCTAAGAAATCCATCCACAGTAATTCAATGGCATTAAATGTATGCTCACAGAAGGGAATATTTTCTCACAAAAAATCATGCTGTTATATACAAATTATATTAGTATTCAGAATTATTTGTGTTATTAAATGTTGATCTACTTTAAAGCTGCATATCACTGACCTTAGCTTCTCCTGGACTCATGCTGTCAGACTTTGCTGAAGGCATGTTTCAATCAAAAAGAGAGCGGGAGTTTACATCCAGTTACAACTCTGATGATCTGTAGTCACACCATGTTCTCAGGAACGAGCCTCGGGACTCAAGACTCACAGGTTGCCCTTTGATTTCCAGCTCTATTTGGAAAAAAATTCAAATTTTCTACAGCATGTGCATTTACTTTTGGAATTCCACTCTGAATTTTACCGCCGCACTGACAGTGAAATTGAACCCGACTCCAACACATGGAGTACAAAATAATACAAATAAATCCTTGTTGTGAAGTCCATTTTCTCCTCCTTGTAATGGCTGCCCCAAGTCTCCAGTTTCTGTTGAAATGCTGGAGAAGCCACTCGAACCCAAATAAATTACTTTTAAGAAATGATGTGCAATCACTTGCCACTCGGATGCAAAAGTGTTCATTTGCTCTGAACAAACAATATAGACTGTGATTAGATACTGATTTTATATAGGAGCAAAGACAATTTAATTTTGGTTCCAAAAATAACCCATTCTATGTTAGCGAGGAGACACCTTTTGGAAGAACTGAACATCATTTATTGAGATACAGAAGTCAATTAATAACCTATTTGGTGATTAGACTCTGAGGAAACATCATAGAAAGTAGTCCCAGCAGTGATAGGACAGGAACCAATGGAGTCTGGATGCTGATGGTGGTGAAGACAAAGATGAAGACAGACATGCTTGGATGCAGCTCTGAGTGACCAGTGTGAGGTGGAGATGAAGAGATGGCGGATTGGGATGTAAAACTCATTTTACACCATGGGCCATGTAAAGCCCACTTTATCATTTACTTTGGTGTAGATAAGGGGAGATCTTTATCAGCAGAGAAGCTGCAAAACTTTTAAGAATACAGTTAAAAATCCCAAATTTACATCTTGCTTCACATTTTCCAGTGGGCCTGATTAGAGTCTTTATGGGGCTGATTCTAGCCCTGGGGCCTTATGTTTGACAACCCTTGACTAGACTCATGATGTTGACAGGATGGGAAAGGGGAGCACTCAGGAAAGCAGACAAAAGATCACAGATCTTTCTTGTTGAAGTTACATATAAGCTTATTTTTTTAGGATTGTGGGCATAACTTGGTTTGGATATAAGAGGCAAGCTGGTTGTAAGAAATTTTCCGTCATTTTCACTTCCGAAGTGAAAAACAAAACATGCCTCTGAACAGTGCTGGCATCTCTAAAAAAAAATTGCATTTCTTCCGTGTCCTCTGCTCAGACTGGGAGGAGATAATGTTGCAGATATTTGTGTTCAAGCTGCGGTAGGCAGGCTGTCGTTGACACCAAAAATCCATAGCAAGTTTTCAGCATATTGTAATTCAAGTGCTCAGAGACAGAACGAGAATGTAGACTTTGGTCGGTGCCAGCTGTCTTCGGAGCACATCAGGATAGTGTTGTTGTGGTGCAATAGGTTAAGTTCAAGGCTTTCACCTGAGAGATGTTTTTTTAAGTGATACTCATTAGGGATGCTTAATGTAGAGCTGCAGGAGAGGTGTTGTCTATTTTGAAATTGTGGTGTTTTTTATTAGATAGAGAAAAAAGAAAAGAAGTTACGATTGGAAACCTTCTTTATATTAATAAGGCAATTTTCCCATTCGTGAAACAGTAGATACCCCAATCAGCACAATGTATACATTTGACCATTTTCTTCACAACTGTAAAGGTTGCAAAGCAAATATTGGAAAGAAAACCCCAACAGTCAGATAAATGGCTTTGAGCAAGCACTTGGCAATGGTGGGGAGGAAGAGCTTCCTATTAGCAGGAAGAGACCAGGCTCAGGGATGGGCAGCTATGTACAGCTACCAGCTGGGATGACAGGAGAAAAACAGTGAACACAGAAAGGCAAGAACAAAAACTGTGGCAGAAGCAAACTTAGTATATTTATATTTATCAAGCTCACATACAGAGGTACATGTGGAGTCATGTCCCTAACCACATGGTCAATGAAAAATGTTTCATGTAATCCAACATATTGTAGGTTATGCAGGTACAACAAACAGATTCTGGGCATCCTCCAAAAGAACCTCATGAATGCCCTGATTTTTAAACTTCCATAAACTTATCACAGCTTATCAGTGTGGAGCACTTGAATAAATTGCACTGTTGAGACTCAATAAGAAAGCCAACAATCAGTATGGGTCAAGATGCTGTAACAAAGGTTTTTATTTCAAGCTGGGTTACTACAGCTCGTATAATCAATCCTATAAAAAAAAGCAAACATCAGAAGTTAAGGAGTCTCGCCATGTTGGTGTGGCAATCAGCAAACTGATACGCTGGGAGTGTACTTGGACTGAATGACCCACACTCCACTCAAAGTAAACCCACAACTTCTAGCATAAAATACCCAAAGTAATACCAGTACCACTATAAACATAAAATATTAACAGAAAACAATAACCTCCCACAGTAGGAGCCACAGCACTAAATACAAATAGAAGCTGTTTATTAGCACTGCGCTAGAGTTTACCGAAAACAAGAAATAAAATGATGTAAAGTGAACCCTTGTTGGGCAACCTTCACTGCACCTTGAGACTGCCACTGGTCCAGGATTGTGATGAAAGTTAAAAAAAACGAAACTACTTATATACTAATTATTATTACATTCACGCCCCAGCACCACAGGTTGCACATACATCCCTACGGTAAAATAATCCCAGCTGAAACGAGCTAATAAAGGTAAAACAGCAGGAATAAAACTAACCCACCTAATGAGCCTCTCAAGGGGTCAGGTGCTCTCACCTTGGGCCCCTGAATTGTGCCTGGGTCTTAGTGCCTTCCTGCTACAAGTGACAGGATGTCTTCTTAAGTAGTTTTTTAACAAAATAAATTAGCTGTGACAGGCAGCTTGCATATAGCAAATTATCTAACAAGGACAACAGATGATGACTGAAGCATGACTCTTTCTAATGAGCTGCTCATCAGTTGCATCCCCTCAACCTGCTGTAAATACTGAATGTCAGCCTGTTCACGTTGCTGAGCAGAAGGATTAATTAGGAGGCATGATAGATGGTGGTAACTGCTAATGATAAACATTACAGTTATTGTAAACCTGAAATTGAATTTTGACATGTTTGCCTCATGAGTCCATGCTACTGATGCCACTGGCTAGTGGTTGTCATGGCAACAAAGTAAGGATCTTACAGCTCTTTTTTTTTTTTTGTTGCTCCTATCCCTCAGGAGATGTATCTGGCTAATGTAGCGGGAAATGCATCTTTAACCGTCTCATTCGCTGTACACAAAACTCCCCCTCACCCACCCAGCCGACACAGGCACACAGAACGACACAGACACGCAGACGCACACACAGTAATTATTTGTTTTCCTCCCAGAAGAATCAATTGACCTCAATAATCAGTGTTGCCTCTGCTCTCAGACGCCTGAACTTGAGACTCAGGGGATGATTCAAGGCTACCACAAATAACTATAAAAGATGCAAAATGTTCCACGTGTTTTCAGTTAATTGGGGCATTTACTAACAAATGGACACAAACACTAGTGAGTTGATCTGAATTCATCGTGTTCATTACAGCCGATCGCCGGGGCTGTTTAAAATGCACTTTACGCAAGTTGCAACACGCAAAGGAAAGCGCAAATGCTTTGCTAATGAACTTCAGCCATAGCATGTACAAGCTATTTGCTGAAGGAAAATGTCAAAACCTGAGTGAAAAATCTATGGCATGACTTAGAAGCTTATAAAAGATCAACCCTTTCCTCAATGATGTCTTATTCAAAAATTCCACCACGCTGCGTCTTCCTGACCTTTAATCATGCAGACAGTTACCTGACAATTATTCCTCCTGCAATCAGCAAACGATGAATTGGTGTCTGCAGACATTTGTACAAATCACCTGGACAAATACTAAAAGTATACTGAGATATCACAAGCACCCAAGCCCGGGTGGAAATCGTCACAGCTTCATTGTAAACGCTAGCAAACGCTTGAAGAGACTGCAAATTGAATTAAACCAAATCCTTTCTGTTAAATGTGATATTTCATCTTTTGATCTAACAGACATTGACCTCTGCGAGAGTCCATGAATGAATTAAGCTAAAAAAGAAAACTAGAGAAATACTAGTTTTATAGACTTTTCCTTTTCTGATTTACAGCAAGTAAAGGAAGAAGAATCTTTCCTGAAACTGGTTGTTTCTCACCTCCAGATCTAGTGGGTTAGTCAGTTTTGTCTTCTCTGTTTCTGCAGGATCTCTTCAGCAAGTCGGACCCATTTTTGGAAATCTATCGAATCAATGACGATGAAACCGAGCAGCTTGTTTACAGAACTGAGGTAACCTTACCACATTCCCACCTCGGTTTCATCGACAGCTTTTAATGTGTTTCTAACACTTTACTTCTGTTGTTATTGTACTTGTTCTCTAACAGGTGATTAAAAACAACCTGAATCCAGTGTGGGAGCCCTTCAAAGTGTCACTCATGTCCCTGTGCAGCTGCGATGAAGACCGGAAGCTCAAGGTAGGGAACGTTTTAGAACTGTGACTGCAAAAATCACAGTCAGTGAGTCAGAAACTGCATGACCAGCGTGATTCAGCTGGGGTCAGCAAACAGGGCAGAACACTGAAAATACATCACTTTGATTTGTATATGGATTTTCTGTGAGTATACCTGGGATATATGAATGAGTTGTTGCATGTCAAAAGTAGTAAACAATGTCTGTATTTGTGTGTGCGCCACAGTGCCTAGTGTGGGATCATGACTCCAGGGGGAAGCACGACTTCATTGGCGAATTCTACGCCACTTTCAGGGAAATGCAGAAAATTTCCAGTGGAAATAAGGTCAGTGAATGGAGAGGTGGAGCAGAGGGGAGGAGAGGGGAGAGACAGCTGTGTAACAATTTTATCCTTTCCCAATGTGCCTCTGATTTTTCTCTGCTGAAATCCAGAACACATGGAAGGAAAAAACAATGTCAGGCTGCTTTGATATGTTCAAAATGCCACAAGTTGTTGCTTTTGTTCTTTGTCTTTCACTTGCTTTTGTTCAAGGTGTCGTGGGACTGTATGAATCCTAAGTACAAACAGAAGAAGAGAAACTATAAAAATTCAGGAGTTGTCATTCTCACTGACCTCAAGGTAGGAAACTCCTGCAGGAACATGCTTCAGAAGAGGCAACACACTAGAGAGAATCAGTCAGTGTTTCATTCTCTCAGTTTACAAAGCAGTATAGACACTGCTGCTGTTTTTGTTGCTGTTTTATAAAGGGAAGACTTTCCAGAGCATTTTTAGTCTCCACTACAATTTCAGCATACAGCACAACATTTTTTTTCTTACCTTTATAGCGAACAGATTTGTTGTGCTTTAATGACCTGGTGATATCATAACTTCTGCGGTTTTGCCTGAAAGATTTGTGTTTTTCTGCCTCGCAGCTTCACAGAGTCTACTCCTTCTTAGACTACATCATGGGAGGATGCCAAATTCACTTTACGGTAAATTAAACCGACTGTCTTTAATGACGCTTCGCTGTCACTGAATGCTGTTAACTGCAGCCTAGTTTCATGACTTACATATTGTGCTCGGCACACCGATCATGTTGCTACTCGATGAAGCCTTTGGTATGTTTCCTTCTTTCCTGACCTTTTTGTTTGTGCACACATAGCTTTCTTGGAGGCAGTTTCATGAAATAAATTCAAATGTTCTGTAACTCTTGCCCTTTGCTTTGCCCTCTGTAGTGCACATTCTCGCTCTCTGGCTGGATCAGAGAAGCAATGCATGTTAATCATGAGGACTGCTGTGGTAGATGCAGTTCTCCCTTGTTGAAATAGCTAGCTGCTTGGATCTACTGTGTATGGGAGGTGATGCTGCTTCAGTCTATGTGGGCGTAAAAAAAAAAGCAAGTTCTTACCTCTGATCATGTAATTTATACTGCCATTAGGTTTATTTCAGGCTCCCTCACTCATAATGGCTCGGAATATAATAAGCAGCCAAGAAACCAAGTAAAGGTCTTTGCAGGAAGTCAAGTGCCAAAAGAAAAGCTTAACTGATTCTGATGAACTGTTCATGTTGCACACTTTGAAATTTCTTTCTCTTCCCACCAGGTTGCCATTGACTTCACAGCCTCCAATGGAGACCCCAGGAACAGCTGCTCCTTGCACTACATCAACCCTTACCAGCCCAACGAGTACCTAAAGGCTCTGATAGCTGTGGGGGAGATCTGTCAAGACTATGACAGGTTTGTCAATCTTTTGTTTCTCAGAAAAGGCTTTTTGTGGCCTACAGGGACTGTCACTGTCTCCTGTTGTGAAGCAGAGCTGCAGAGTGCTCCTCACATGCCATTTCAGTGGAATCTCTCCCAGTGAAAGGAGCCACTCCATCTGATCCACAGCATTAGGACTGTAATGGAAACAGTGCAGTGTTGAAACAGAAGGGCAGAGAACCCTGCAGGTCATTATAGCTTTGCTCGCCAGTTTTTTGTGACGCTATGGGAACTGAGCTATTGACCACCGGCTCCTTTCCCTCGCATTTATTCCTTCATTGAAATGAATTTGGCACTTTTAATTTTCTCTAATAGACGGGTTGCAGTTTTAAGAAAAAAGTCAGCGGTAACTTGCAGCTTAAACACCGTCGTTCACGATAGTAAGTACATTTTAATCTTCTTATAGATGAGAAAACGGTTTGTACCTGGAAAAACTAGAGCAAGTAAATTTTTGCCTCTGCTGGCATTATTTATGCATGAGGCTAATCTGGGGCTTGGAGATGGGTCTTGGTGGCAGCAGTCAAGGACACTTATGCAGTTTTGTGGATGTACTCCTTTACGGTCATTTTACATCAGGCAATTTCAAAGTAAACATTACTTTTCTTCCCTCTGCCTGTGTGCAAGATAGGTGACATTCTGATCTTTTTCACCCTGTCAGCCACAGGCATTTAAATCTTGCAGACATCAGATTTTTATGGACAGAGAGTTCTTACCAAATATGGGGATTTCTTTCAAATCCATTCAGGCGTCGTCGATTGAAAAATAAATAAAATGAAGTGACACTAAAGTGTTTGGGTTAGAGTTGAACCCGGGCCATTGGATTTAGCCTGAGCACCCTGTAAACTAAACTGGCGCCCAGTTTAGGCACACTTGTTCTGGTAATGCAAATCTAATTAGCCAATCACATGGTAGCACCTCATTCAAGCATATAGATGTGGTCAAGACAAGCTGCTGAAATTCTAACCAAACATTAAAATGGGGAAGTGGGAAGTGAGGAAGTGAGTCTAAACCTGGCATGTTTGTTGCTGTCAGAGTATTTAAGAAAATGCTGATTTATTGGAATTTGAATGGTCCAAAATATCCAGTCAGGGGCAGTTCTCTGGGTGAGAATGCTTTGTTGATGAATAGCCAGAGTGCTTCCAGCTGATAGGAATGCAACAGGAACCCACAACAGACTTTTGAAGCAGATGTGCTTCAAGGGTGCTTCAAACAGGACACCAGGTACCACTCGTGTCTCAAAGAACAGGAAACTGAGGCTAGAATTTGCACAGGCCAGACAGAGCAAAATTGGATAATAGAAGATTGGAGAAATGTTGCCTGGTCTGACGAGTCTCTATTTTTAATGCAACATTCAGATGGCAGAGTCAGAATTTGATGTAAACAAAATGAAAGCATTGACCCATCCTGCCTTGTGCCAACATTTCAAGCTCCTGGCGGGGGTGTAATGGTTTGGGGGATATTTTCTCAGCACATTTTGGGCCTCTTAGTCCCAACTGAGCACCATCCTACCCGAGTACTATAGCTGACCATGTCCATCCCTTTATGACCACAGTGTACCCATCTTCTGAGGATAAAACACAATGTCACCAAGCTCAGATTAGCTCAGACTGGCAGCAAGTTCACACTTTAAGATGTTATGGAACAGGAGATTCTCATCATGGATGTGCAGCCAAGAAAACTTTTATCAAAAAAACAAAAAACTAAAGACATCTCCGTGTGTACCTTCTGTTATTTCATTATTTTCTATACAGTGCTATGTTGTTCCTGCCATGTTGATCAAATCATAATCATTCTTATGTAACTTTAATTTCCTGCTGCGTAGCTGCTAAATATTTTTAGTCTTGCGTGTCTCAGGTAGTAGTCTAACTCTACCTGCGAGTATGTGGCACTTCTTGCTGTCGTGCTGTTTTACATGTCTGTCATAGTTTCTTTGCGCTCATGGGAAGCTGCATGTGGCTGCTTCTCCTGTGGATAGCTGACTGATACAGTTTCTTCTCAGCATCTGTTGCAGCGATTGGTCCTCCTTCTTAGCTCGCACAGGCTCATTACCCTGATACAGACGAACACATGCTGAGATAGGGGCTGACACCAGGATAGCAGGCACTTCAAAAAGAAGTGGGAGGCATTATGGCTGGAGAAATAACAGCATGGTGTAGAATCTGATGTAAAGACAGAGGTGGTGCAGCATGAAGCCTGTTTTCCTCTGAGGATTCCTCTTACTGTAAATGCTGGCTGATGTACTGTAGTTATAATGTTTGACTTCAGTCACATGTATTTTTAATGATTGGACAACAGAGCACAAATATTACAGTATAGATGTGTAAAAAAATATCTTTAGTAGACTTGCAGGTATTTGCTAATTAATGAAAAATAATTTGTGATATTATCTGTTTTGGAGAAAGACCCTCTCATCTGTCAAAAGTAAGCCAGATGAGGATTAACACCCCAACTCCTGATTTATGCAGATCCTCCTATTGAATATCAGGAGCACTGTCTGGCTAATTATAGCATGCAAGCGATAGCGCCGGAGACACTGAAATCCTGCCTGTGAATTTTCAGTTCATCTTTGTGGCTTTATCGCATCCATGTTTACACTGATGCACACCAGCATCATACATGGAAACATGTCTCTGGGCCAACAGCGGCTGCAAGTGTAGGCAGCCCTTCCCTTGGAATTGTTATTGAGGTGTAAAATGTGGGCAAGCAAACCTTTTAGCCTTTAGTGAATATAGGTGATGTGGGATTTTAGAGTCCGTGCAGAGGAGTGCATTACAGAGCTGGAGTGACTAGCTTTTGTCTGTGTGGGTAGAGGCTCGTTTACCTTGCTGAGAGGGCTATTACACCGGGCACATTGCCCTGTGGCTCCTCACGTGTGCTGACGAAGAGGAGAAAACTGTGACCTCCGTGGACTTTGGGCAAAATTCATATGATGAAATTCACTTGTGGTCAGTCTCCTCTGTTCTCTCGTCTGGGCCGATCCTATGTCATATCACATTTAATAAGTTTTATGAAATGCATTTGTTGTGTTATCACAACAGTCCCGGGGGCAGGATAATCAGTTTTCTATGTAAACAATAACAGGAACAGAATACATGCCAAAACAAAATTGGCTCAGCTTGAATAACTGCTTCCACATTAAAATATTTTCATTAAAGCTCTTTCTTTACACTGGCAAAGCTGGTAAAAACCAATACAAAACCCAAAACATTTTTTCTTTCCTATTATCTTGCATTGATACAGAATGCCTCGATGTGTTTGAAAGGTCAAAATCGTGGGAGTAAAGCCTGTATTCAGTTGGAAAGGAAGGCCGTTTTTTTTCCTCGATGAAAATGGATTTAACTTCAGTTGAAAACATTTAATTGTTGAAGGGGATATAAGAGCTGCTTTCATACTGTCGTATCACTTGCCCAACCTATTGAACAGAAAGTCTATTAATGTCAGTGGAGCACTGTTACTGGAGTATTTTAGTGCATTAGCTGGAGCATGTATTCAAAAATAAGAATACATTAATGTTACACGGGTACCTGCATGTTTGTCTTGTGAACCATAATCAGTGATGCCTTGAAACTACAAGCTGATAATTTATTATAGTCCCAGATTATGGCAAAGTCCTTAGATTGTAACAACAACAATAATGAGTACCTTGGAGATGCATAATACCCATTAACTATTTTATGTATATCATGCGTGGAACTGCCAGTTATCACACACCGCGTATTTCCTGTTGCCACTAGGCGGCGCTATAAGTGCAGCGTAATAGAGATTGAAAATGTGACGTCATTCAAGGGTAAAACCGCAAAGAATTCTGGGAACTCGTGGCAAGAGGTACTAGCGCACGCAGGCTTTCAATTGAAATTAGTTACACAGCGATAAAAAGAAACACAAAAAACTGTCAAGAAGCTGTTGTATTATTAACTGCAATAGCCGGTCGCATGACAGCCACGGGAAGCCGACGGGTAAAGAGATCGTTTTTTTATCGGATTACGTCGTTGAAGAGAAATTATTCGAGCCATGTTTCTGAAGTAAAAAGAGGCGACAGATGGCCTGGATTGCAGCCATTCAAAGACCAAATATAACGTCCCAGAACACTCCAGCTCACAGGTTAGTCTGCTCCAAGCATTTCCACAAAGGTCAGTGTTTTGTAGTAGTTAATACGTCATTTTTCATAACATAATTGGTGATATAGGTTACAAGCAAGTCTGGTGCTGAACAGAAATTGTGGCGCTATGCTATCACTAATTGCCCAGTACGATTACAGCATACAATATTATTGTCACTGCTACATTTCTGTAATGCGAACCAGAAATTATTTCCACTACTAATTAATTACGGTTGAGCTCAAAGGTCTTATTAATAAACGGTTAACGAATGTGTATTTATGAAGACGATTTGTGAGACTGGTAAACTTATGATACCTACGATGGTCTTTCGTTCTACACGGTGCATTTCATGGTCCTGTACCCATCCGTCGGCAAACTGTTCCTGGGCTTGTTGCAGTGACCTGAAGTTACTAAACTTCATGAGTGTATGCACTCACTCCAATAACCGTATAATTATAAATATGAGCGTGGTGAAAGTTGGGAAGCACGCTAACGTATTTTGTCCACTCTGTGTAAGGGTATAACCCTTTCACTCCTTTGATTTTTTCCTCGTATCTTTTCTTTGCCTTTTCATCAAGTCTGTCTTTGTACGGACCGGCATTGTTCTCCTTCGTTTTGTACATAACTTTTTTGGGGGGCAAAGAAAAAGCAAGAAGGTATTGGAACCGTGCTGCAAATGCTTGCATTTGATGCGGTACTTGGATTGTTTTGCCACGAGTTACCGGCATGCAATGCGCGAAAGTCACGTGGTCTGTCAATCTCTATATGGGCACATAGCAGCCCGTTCTCACTCCCGAGGCGTAACATGCCGACGTTTTGTCACGTCCCGCGGCGTTCCTGAGGAACGTGAAAGGAGACCTTCGGCGTTCTTATGGTACGCGGCGGGTTATGGGCGAAATCCAGTGCAATGACGCTCCCGCGGTAATAGACGTTCCAGCCCTGTATTCCAGCCCTAAACCTAACCTTATCCCTAGCCCCAACCATAACCTTTTTCCTGAGCTTAACCAGGACTTTAATGATGTTAAATAGTGTGTTTCTAAGTGATTTGAAGAAAAAGAGCGAACATGTGTAGATTGAGTCCATACGGTTCTCATATTTCCTCATTTTTCCGAGGTCGTCATTTAGGAACGTGGTGGGTAGCCGAAAACGTAATATGTTGACGATTTGTCACCTAGCGTAAAATGTTATGCTTTGGGAGTGAGAACGTGTTGCACATAGATGTCTCCAGACATCTATGTGCCATCAAACGTCCCATCAAACGTGAAGTTTGGAAGAGACTGGACAATGTACAACTGAGTTTGTCTGTGAAGGTTCTCAGTCATCCAGGTCATCATAGTCAAAGGAGCTTGCAAAGAAAAGCGTCTGGACTTCTTTAAGTTACTTGAAGACGTTTCACCTCTCATCCGAGAAGCTTCTTCAGTTCTAAGGTCAAATGGTGGAGAGTCTCAGATATAAACCTAGTGGGAGTGTCCCCCCACAGAGGGACAAAAGGACCCCCTGATGATCCTCTAATCGCCTGAGCCAAGGTGTGGAACTGGGTGTGGGTCCCAACTGAGTTTCTGGTGTTTCCTGTGGCGAATACATTTGGCGCGTCACAACAGACATGCCCTTTTGCGAAAATTCAAAAGCTTTGCAATTTAACGTTACTAAGGTCTTTAGATTGGACTCACCAAAGATCATGTCTGAAAATATCTTTAGCAGGAGTTTTTTAATGTACAAGGCCTGAAAATGGCAAAAAAAAAAAAAAAAATTGCACTGAAATTACACTTTAAATCCAAAATGGCTGAGTTCCTGTTGGATTTTGGTTATGGTTCCAAGAGATCTCAGGACACTGCACTAGACTGCCAAATTTCAGACAGATAGATGAAATGCAGTGCAGGGGATGATTTTTTGAAATGTTGTAGGTGGTGCTGTGGAGCCGTTTTACCATATTCAGTGATCAGAGCCCCCCAGAAAAACCAAGGAAGCTGTCATTAGGCTTGAGAAGTGGGACAAATGTCTTGACTTTTCAAGCTTGCCAAGCACTTCAACAACAATTTCCTCTTTCATGCAGAATAGCCATGGCATGCATCACCACATTGGTTTTAAGGTGAATGCAATCAGCCTGAGAGGAATACTACAATCAAAAGTTCATGGCAAGTTATTGGAATTTGCCAACATGCCCTTCAACAACAATTCAAAAGCGCCACACTTTAATATAGGCTGCATCTGAAGTTTAAACTGGCCAAATAGGAAGTTGATTGGACAAAGTCAAAAGTTCAAAAAAGTATAAGGCCTGGTGGACTTCCTGTTGGGTTTCCATGAGTGGGCCCCACTCGTGTGTAACAAACTTCATTCAAGTAGCTCGAACTATGTGTTGGTAGTACTTCATTAAAGATGTGTTAGGTGGCGCTATAGAGCAAAACTATTTCGAAACCATAAAATATGTAACTTTTCACCAGACTTTACACATGTGCTAATTTTGAGTACTTTTAGGCTTCATTACTTCATAGATAATAATGAATGGAGCAAATACAATGGGGCCTTCCCACTGTTACTGCTCAGGCCCTTATAACCAGTCATTTCCGTGGTAGTAAAATAATAATCCTGCTGGTACAGCTACTACTAATTGCAGTACAACTAAAACTTGTCAAGCCAAAGTTACTTTTTTCAATAGTTATCAGGCAGTTAAGAGTTATTGCTCCCTCTGAAAGTGTGAAAATCATCTCTGTGCCAGTGTTTATGTAAGTCCACAAACACCAGAGTTAATCAAACACTTCTGATAGCTCTGAAAAGCTGCCTCAAAGCCACATTAGCCACTATAAGTGGATAAACAGCTCTCCAATCAACACTTGTCCATGCACCAAATAACACAACAACTTCCTAACACTGTGCAGTTTGCTGGCCACCCTCTGAGGCACCCACACCATGTCCAGAATAAATGAATAAAAGACATGATCTCAAAATGTTTGTTCAACCCCAAACGAAGAGCTGAAGATGTTGTTTGCGATTGCACGGAGCTGGGTTGGCTTGTCAGTGATGAAGGCATGAAATCGACAAATGTCCTGATAACAGAAGCGGCCATTAGACAAAGCTGTCTGTAGGCAAAGAGTCCCTGATGTGACTGAAAACAAGTCATGACAGCTCCAGTGCTTACTCTAAATGCCCAGAAATTCCCAAGATATTACTTTAAATACTTTTTGTTTGCAGGAATACATTAGATTACTTTACAGGCATTACTGTATGTAATTTTATACTGCATATACAGTAGTTTTTTTTTTCAATAAAGCTAATGAACAGGATGCTCTAATGGTGTGTAACAGAAAGTGAGTGACCACAACAATATCCTTCAGTTTCCATAATGCAACCCAAATGTGTCTTTTGCACCTATCCCGACTGGTTAAACCCATGCCTTTCAAAACAGATCAAATCAAAAGAGCAAAAATGGAAACAGGACAACAAGAAAATATGTCATGAAGATATAAAAATCATGTCTTGTATTGTAGGTAGTGTGCATTTGTTGTGCATTTCATGTTTGAATGTCTGAGTGAATGCTAGAGGAAGATATTCCACACAGGTACTGTGTAACTGTGAGTAACTTTCCAGCATTGCTGTGCAGTGGAGTTACAGGCACTGAATCCCATTAGTGTGCTGCAAACACTTGCTGTCTACAGCTGAGAAGGTGTGGGGTTCAGGGTCAGGTTCAAGTTTACTTTAAAGCTGAACAGGACGTTGCTTTTTCATTTCATAAAGGATATCCATACTTAGAATTCAGACACGCAAATAAAATTGTAGTGGGCAAATATAATACACTTTATTTGGAGTGTACTATCTTGTTATTCATACAAACTGTGCACCCTGGCCTCTGACTGGAGGCAGCGAATCCAGCTTAACAGACTTTTGAAGTAATATCTTCCCATCTAAATGGTACGGTGAAAAATGAAGAGGCTAAAAATCGTTAGAAGCTCTATGAACAGGTGCAAATGCTGTCTGCACTGACAGTGGGACAGATTTCAAATTGTAATTCAAGCTTTTAACACGTTCTAAAATGCAAACAAGCATGAGGTATGCCCTCAGAAATACAAACAGATGGA
Organism: Neolamprologus brichardi; assembly: GCF_056152115.1. NCBI lineage: Eukaryota > Metazoa > Chordata > Actinopteri > Cichliformes > Cichlidae > Neolamprologus > Neolamprologus brichardi. Next base: position 19,457,034 of record NC_142104.1, on the reverse strand, counting down.
TAAGCCATCAATATTTTCCAGATTGCAATCAAAAGGCAACCACAGATTAAAATGCAGTTGCTTTAATTTGTAACTGATTAATTTGCTTATGGTTTCAGTGACAAGCGATTTTCAGCTTTGGGGTTCGGCGCTAGAATCCCTCCGAATTATGAGGTGAGTATTTTTTGTTTGCATCTCTGTTCTCCCTTTTTACTCCTCTGTTCTAAACACTGTGCTTCTTCCAGTGATAATGATGTGTGCTGTATAGAAGTGTGCTCTTACCGAAACCTGGTATTTTCCACTAATCTGGGATTTTACGTTACGCGAGCCAATTTTCATGACCTGTTCCAGGACACAATTTGTCATTCAAAATTTCACATTTAAAACTAATTACCGAGGGTATTTTTATTCATAAGCCCCTCGTCTTAAAATATCCACTTGTCTCGAGAAAATATCACGTTACAATGACACAGAAGCCCCAGAGTGTTGATGCTCAATTTACATAAGAATTCATGAGTGTGAGAGCATTTGTTTAAGCAAATTAGACTTTGGGAACCGAATGCCCTCGGTGATTCTGAATAGAGCCCCTGGGAGATGTCTGTCATGTGAACAGTGAGCACACACACACACACACACACACACGTACGAAACACCATGCTCAGACAGTCTATCAGACCAGAAGGGCCTGTGTTTAATGTAAGATTGTAATGTGCTATTCTTCAGTAGGAAACACTCATAATTATCATTCAATCATGCTCAGCTTTGCAGCTCAATAATGCAAACTATTAATTTCTGAATTTGCCATAGCAGTGATTTCCTCACAGGAGCCAATTTTATTTAACCGTGTCCTGTTGATCTATTGTCGCTGGTGGCGCAGGTGAATGTAAATTAAGCTATTAGATAAATCATAAAGTGCATCTGTGGACTCATAGGTTAGAGACTGCACTAGGTGCCAGAAGTGCGAGGGCTCTACTGACCGTGGTATCATTTATTATGCATTATGCATAAGTATTAAAGATGTTAATTTAATGCTAAAGATCTATCACATACAGTATGAGCTGTGGGAATTAATGAATAAAAACGAATAAATAGTGAAAATGAATTTCTTTATTTGTTACATGTCTCATATGATTTCTATGACTCATACTATGATTTACAGAAGACCCTTTTTTCTAACACAACACAAATAATACAAAACAAGTAACAAGTAGTTGAGTTGTAAAATTTCAAATCTTAATGGAGTCATATTATGTAAAAGAATCGCTCCATATATAAACAGATGCTGTTGGAAGGAGGGGCAAAGTTTGTATTATTTCTACACATTTCATTGCAAAATCTTTGACCTTTTTCATTTTACTATGAAGCCTTTCTTGGCTGTAACTGTTGATAATCGTGATTAAATGTGTGTTATTTAAATCTTAAATACAAAAGAAAAAAAACTTCCAGAGGTTTAGTCAATAATGAAATTAGGATTGTTTTATGCACGTACGTCGCCTTGCCTTTCAGACAACCACGATCTTCATTTGCATCTGGTCTTGGGCCGGTTGTTTGCTTCCAAGTGACCTCTTATGTGCTTCCCAGGTGGCTGGAAAGTATCCTTGATTTTTAGCTTGATTGTGACTGCCATTAGAGCCACCTGCTGAATGCAAACTGCTCAGGAGTGAGTGTGGCACATATTCATGCAAATAATCTCCTGACCACAGAGGCACATTCACAACAACTAGTGCAGGATTTTATACGATCAAAGGAACAAAAAAAAATATGTTACGAACACTGCAGTTTCTTTAAGATTGTAATATTAATGTCTGACTGTCATACAACAGTTGGAATAGCACAAATGAAACTAATAATATTACCAGTGCCTAAAAATGCTCTGTTCCATCTAAGTGTCTCTGAAAGCTATATGTGAGCCAGAGGCACAATCAGAGGCACACAAATGGACCATTTAAAAGGGAGACGGCTGTTAATAGCATTATTAGACGTTATAATGCCATTAATGTTACACTTGGGTGTTGTACTGCTGCGTCATGTGAGAAAGTCTGTTGTTAAACACTCTACACTGTGACTCACTTCAGGCTGTAAATCACGTTATAGACGTGATTTACAAAAGTGACGTTAAAAAAAAAGTAGCCAGCTGGAGAAGAGTCAGTTGTCACTGATCTGGCTGACAGTTGGTGCCTGTGGGAAAAAAAAACAGTTTCTTGTGAGAGGATGGATTGAGAGGGGGATTTTATTTTTGCCAATTAAACAGCTTTGAGATACACAAAATGTATCTGACATTTGGATTGCAGGGAAAAAAAACATTTAAAAGAAGAGTGGGTGCAAAACCTGTTTAAAAAAACAGATATTAAGCACGTAATACATGCTTTATGCATTACTGTATAGTGTGACGAATAATTGGTTTGGGATATGTATACAAATAGCATAGATAGACTGCACCATTATGGGACATACGCAAGCCTCGTTAAAAAACAACACGTGTCAAATTTCGGCAATATTTGATATTAATCAAAACTCTTGATGTTGTTGTCTGTTTACCACCAGTTTCTGATCTAGTTTGCCTTTGACTAATGTTAGAAAATGCAGTATTTCCCCTTGATTAGTTAAAAAAAAAACAAACCCCCCCCCCCCAAAATCCTCTTGTTGGATAACCACACGATGTGAGTCACTATTTACCCTGTGTCTTATTATCCTGCTGTCTTGTGTTTACCTTATATGACTTTTCCATGTGTTTCCTGTTTTACTGTGTGCATTATGTTTTGTTTCACTTCCTGTGTCATTAGTTAGATTTAGTTTAGCCATGTACTCACCTGTTTCTAATCATCGTCATCCTCGTCCCGGGTATTTAACTCCTTAGTTTCCTCCAGTTTGTTGTCTTGTCATTGTCTAAGCCACATGTGTGTTTCCCAGTCCAGTCCAGTCAGCCAGTCGGTCGATTTGAAAAACTGTCATTTTTACTGGAATAACATGAGCACACAGAAATCTTGTCTTCAGTTTTGGTCAACTGCTCTTTTTGATTCTATTTAGATCAAATGTTTGTATTCACCTAACATATTTTTAACAGAATTGCAATAAAAAACAAAACATGGAAGTAAAAAAAGGTTCGATTTTTATCACCAAATCCTAAATTGGAAGCCTTTCACACTTTGTCCTCTCGTTCCCCACTCACAGGTGTCCCATGACTTTGCCATTAATTTCAACCCAGAGGATGATGAATGTGAAGGTAGGTTGAAGGACTTTGTTTACCTCCACTGATAGTAGGAGAAAGAGCATCTACACCACCGGTAAAATAATAATGCAACCATTTCTGCATTTGTCTCTCTGTAATTTTTACGTACTTAAAAGTTAGTGTTTTAATGTGATAATATTCATGGATTTCATAACTGATTGGTTGAAACCTAAAGTATCCGTCTTCAAATTGTGAAAAACAACAACAAAAATTATTCAGGCCAAGTTTGTTAGTATTCAGCATTTGAGTCATCTGACTGTACACTTCAGCCTGGACTTGTTAACTGACAGGTGTAGGTAACTGTGATGATGTTTGCTTCAATCCGCTCTCGCTTTGATCAGAGATCCAAGGAGTGGTTGAGGCATACCAGAACTGCCTTCCTAAGATCCAGTTGTACGGCCCTACCAACGTTGCTCCGATCATTAACAGGCTAGCCAAGGTGGCGGCAGGTGACGGCAACATTAAAGATGCTTCTGTGAGTGCACATTTTTACTCTTTTTTTCCTCAGAAATATTTGGTTCTTTATTTTATACGGCCTTTTTGTTTTTCCTGGGGTTTCTTTTTGCCTCCCAGTGAAATTCCTCAAGACAGCATTGCTAATAGTAGTAATTTCCTTTGGTCCAAAAGAAGTAGGAGCCCATTATAAAACAAGTAGTACTTTTTAAATCATACAGAGCTGTATTGACAATGTTTCATTCAACATATTTTGATATCATTTCCTTTTTTGTACAGCGGTTAAAGTGTGTCTAATAGAGTTACTTGCTGTTCATGTTTCCTAATGCTGAGAGTAAAGACTCAGGATTTTGATTTACCACCTGCACAGACATTGTGTTCTGAACTATTACACATACTGTGATTGCACTGACCTTCATTATAATTTATTCCTAAATGTCAGTCTGCCTTTTGAACAGTAACAGCAAACAAACTTCGACTCATTGGACCAATCCGAAGTGTTTACAGTACATTGTTCCGTGTTAATATCCTGGGTCCATGCTGCTCACGTAATTACACACTTGAAATTAATTTTGCGCACACGGACACACATGTGGTGTCCCTGCTTGTGATCTAGTTGTTCTTTATCTTATGCTCCTTTTTTTTTTGATTATTTGTTTTGGTCTCTGTTGTTTTCTATGTAACATTTCTGACTAACTGACACAAACACATAATCTTTTCTACTCAGCAGAGGCTGTAAAATGATCCAGAACAGCATGAAAGGCCTCCTTCAGATGACAGCGCACACTGAGCTTAGAACCACGTGTTGCGGTTGAAATGGGTTAACGTTAGCATGGATTAATTCACACTGAAAGGTTTTATCTTCTTCCAGCGATACCACATCCTGCTCATCCTCACGGATGGTGTAGTGACTGACATGGCAGACACACGTGAAGCCATTGTACGAGCCTCCTACCAGCCTCTCTCCATAATCATTGTTGGTGTGGGCAATGCTGACTTCACAGACATGCAAATTTTGGATGGAGACGATGGAGTCCTACGCTCACCGAAGGGCGAGCCGGTCCTCAGAGACATTGTGCAGTTTGTGCCCTTCAGAGACTTCAAAACGGTCAGTCCTTCTCTCCATCTGTCTGCTTTTGTTGACTTGTTCAGGATTCCTTGCAATCCCACTCTGTGTGACTGCTGTGCATGGGATGCTCTCAAACATAATTATTATTATCATTTTATTAAGCCTTTGTCATTTAAAAGAATAAGCAGGCAGCTTTTGCTGGTTTTTCAACTGCTACAGATGGCCATCATGGACTGGAGGAAATCCAGATATGTGCACACACGAGAACGTTTTCTTAATGTTGTTACATCCAATTAGTAATTTTTCCGATGTATAATTGCACCGTCTGTTATAGATTCTTGTTCATGTCTCCCTATTTTCTGAAAGTATGCACAGAATACACGGAATAACGAGTTAATGCATAAACTAAATAAAATCTTTTCCTGACTCTGCACTCATCTGATAGTACACATCAGCTAATTCAGCCACAACCATCAAAACGCCATATCAGTGAACACATTTCAAAGTAATAGTGTTCATTGCTTTGCTGGAATTACAGAGATTCGGACAGTCAATGCAAGAAGAACTAAAGCTGTTCTGGCCACTTCTGATGAATCAGATTCATTTTAATTTACTTACTGCATATTAGGTTAGTTTTTCAGTTCATGCAAGTCACTTAAGTTGAAAATGAATTATAAGATATGTTGCCACATTTATGTTGCTGTAATGTATATGTATAACTTTATGCTACTGTGCAACTGTAGATTGCCCCTTCATAGTAAGAAAAACACAAACCAGTGGCAATACTGTAAAACAAACACTGCAGGACTTATTATTTTGGTTTATGTAACTCCTGGGAGTGAGACAGAACAGACTTTGTACAGAGTAATGCACACAACAGGTGCCATCTAATAGAGTGTCTTACTCTGACGTACTTTTAAAAATTTGTCTGAAACAAAGAACATCATTATTGCCACCAGAGGCTCTAGATGTAGATGAGAAACCTTATAACCTTTATGTTCCTTATCACAGATTAAAACAATATTTAACAATTGTCTTAACAACTCCAGCTGTTCTCTAACTTTGTTGCAGGCATCACCTGCCGCCCTGGCCAAATGTGTTCTGGCAGAGGTGCCCAGCCAAGTAGTAGAGTACTTCAGCCACAAGGCCATCTCTCCTATGAGTCCTATGAGGGACTTATCGACTCCCATCCTCAGCCCAGTTGCCACCACTCCAACAGAATAACTGCACACCCTGTTCCCGCGACCAAGCTTTGACCACAGCATCAGTCTGGCAAACTGAGAAGGATGCTTGTCTCACTTTGGACATAAACTGGAGAAAAAAAACCTTCTAAATGTGTTGTCGCTCGTGTATTTCATTTTTCAAAACAAGCAAAGTGTTTACACAAGGACGGTACTACAGAGATTGTGGGTTATATTTCTGCGCTCAGTGCGGATTGAGCACTCGTCTCTGACTGTGCAAATCGACCATCCAGCTGTTTCAGCATCAGGAGTCCTGGAGGATTTTTTTTCCCCCATGATTTTTATGCATGCAGACAAATCCCTTAGTGACGATCTACTGATCGCGGCAGGCTTAATATTCTTTGTTGCCCATGAAGTTCAGCTTTTTCCCCTTATACATACAGTGTGTTCAGATATTGTTTTGGAGAGGTACTATACCAGATGATTTCATCGCAATTTGATTGTTTTAACTTAAGCATGGACGTGTGGATGGTTTAAAATAGTTAATAACGAATAAACAATTTGCCCTGCAAATCAAAATCTGTCTGCAGAATTGGCCAAACAACCCATGACCTGACATTGGAATAAATGAAAACGGTTGCTAAGGCTTAAAAGCTTTTTTTTTTTCTTCCAAAAGGCAGCAACCATAATCAACAAATCAAGAGCAGCCCTCATTGCAAATGCAAGAACTGGCACTACTACTTCTTGGCAAACAAAAACAATTAGTGCCATGTGTGATTGACAGTTGGACTGTACAGGTTGCCAAATGTATGTATCCTGTGTAAAATAAGCGTCTAAATAACAGCTCTGAACCATTTTCCAAGAAAACCTGATGAAAAAACAGCAGCAATGGAAATATCTTTGTTGAGCGCTCTCATGCCAGACTTGTTCATCTTGAACTTCTGTGAAACTGCAAGCGACATAATAACTTCAGCAATCTGCAATATTTGCTACAGCTTCAGCTCTTGGTGTGCTTTTTCAGTTGTAACAGGGAGCCGAAAAGACAGAGCAAGACAGGAACATAAGATGTGTTTGGGTGGTTGTGTAGTAGCGAAAGGTTGTAAGGCGCTGCCTTTTCTGAGGGTATCCGTGAGCAAAGCTCGAGTAACATACTCTCAAAGAGCTAATCGATGACTGCGCCCTATTTTTGGTCTCTTGTCTAGTGGCTACAATGTAAGCTGTGAAAGTCATGCTTTTTGTCGGGTGAATCCTTTCCCTCTGAATTGTCCATCTTTGTTTGTTGTCATCTCTAAACCATGCAGGTTGTAATTTCTGCAGTGACTTCTTTTTATAGATATATTTCCGTTCCTTTTTTGTGCTGCCTTTTATATGAAATATAAGTCTACTTGATGTTTGATGATAGATTTAATGGGTGAGAAAGACAAGAAATGAAAGCACAAGTGAACCATTAGCGCTGTTATGCACAACTTAATATATCCATTACATTTACATCAGATAGATCAATCTAAAACAATAGTATGACTGGTCACCAAATTTCCATTTTCTTCAGCGTTTCATAATAATAAAAAAAGAAAAACGTCGATCCATGATAAAATGTTCTTTATTTCACTTCCATCTAACTCTTGCCTGAAGGTTTCCCGTTTACTGGATGGAGACCTTTGATTTTGCTGTTCTATTGAGCTTCACAATGTTCAGTATATAAAAGACGTAACCTTCATTTTTATTTATCCTGCCTGAGCTTTGTCAGATTGTCTTCATATTGTTCAGAGTGTAGCCCGTAACCCGTGTCAGTCAGAAAAAGCTGTCATGTTTTGACCTTATTACTAATGCTACAGTGCTTAAAGCACAGTCTCTAAACTGAAACGCTTTGCAGCAGAAAAACAAGTTGCTGTTTTTAAAAAAAAAATATATATATATTATTATTGTACTGTGAATACCTGTGTGGATATTGCAATCTAAAGAAGAAAAGAGAGACTGTGTGTTTAAGCTACCGGCAATTATTTTTCAAAGAGTGTGCAAACAGTCAACAGCACCAGAAAGAAGGACATTTTTCGCCTTCAAAAGGCGTCCTCTTGGCATTTAATTAATTTTCAAGTGTACAAATAACCTTGACAACAAAAACTTTTGCCTAATCAAGTAACTATTTCCAAGAATGTAGATTTCACCTCAGCATTATATTTTTATTGATCAACACTAATTCAAAAGATTTTTACGTTTTGAATGAAATCTCTCCCTGAACTAAAGAAATCCTATATTTTGCTTAGTATTGTGTTCTCCTTTGGTATTCAGTTGCATATGCAAGGTTTGCTTTAATGACAGTGTTAACCTCCTAGGACCTGGCGTCCACATAAGTGGACATCACATTTTGGGTTATTTAGACCAAAATACTGAATTTTGCTCTACAAGGGCCTGATATCCACTTGCGAGGACATTATACTGCTACTGTTCCATTAAAATTTTAAACAAATATCCTCATATTTGGCTCTTATTTTTCTTAAAAACAAAAATAAGGTTAAAAAAAATCTGGTAATTCTTTGTTTTTACATTCATCGGGCCCCAAAATGACCAAATATCAAAGAGAAATTAAAAATACATGCTGTGGAAGAGTTCGGGTCTTAGGAGGTTAATGATTACAAGTTTAAGCCCCACAGAAAGTGTTAAATTCCTCATTAATCATCTGATGACCATTGCTTATTAAAAATGTGATCATACAGTAGTGAGTTTCAGTAAAAATAAATAACATGAACGCTCCACGACTGTCAAGCTGGATAATGTGCAAATTATACTCTAACACGGTTTGGCTGTTCTTTATTTGACCCTCTACTTTGTATATTTTATCTACAATGATGCATTTGCACTGTGAATGATTCTGAATGGTGACAAATGCACTTGGAAAGAAACCACTCTGTCACTGCCAATAAATGTACAGGAACCAAAAGAAGTCTTTACAGCTACTCCATCATACACATATCCACTCCAAACTACAAATACTAGTCAGACTTTGATTTGTCCTCTAGAGTTTAACCACCCTTCCCCAGACAAAGATTAGTGACTTCCCATGAAAGCACCTAAACACTGCTGTCAGCTGCTTTTTGAACTTTGATGATCAGCTATTGAGGATTCTTCTGTCACTGTGGATCACAGGATGAGACCTATTGATTCAGCAGGCCTTGATTCAGAGCCGTACTCAGTTACTCGAATGTAAATAATCCTGGAGGAAATTGCGTCTCACAGCTGAAGCGTAGCTCCGTGTTACCAGTTTACAGCGGGGTAGGAATAAATGCAAAAATGAGGAAATTCTCGGCTGGAATAATCAGCATCTGAAAATTTTGGCTGTTTATTCAGAAGTTTTGACTTTCCTGCATAATGAATAATTGTTTTGCTGTTCATGCATCTTAATACAGTCCTTATTATTCTCCTGTAAATGATTTACAGCACAGAAAATGTTGCCATTCTTGGATAATTACTGTAACAAAAAGCATTTTTTAAGAGATTTTGTCAATGAAGCAAGCTTTGTACTTTATCACAATTCTTTAGCTGCCACTTGTTCTAATGAAATATGGCAGGAAGTGCAGATATCAACTAGTATTTCTGTTCCTTGAGGGCAAACCAGCTCCCTTATTAATAACTAGAAGACATCCATGTTCATTCTGTGATTTGTGCCTTAACGTGGCAATATGCTTTTTGTCCCCTGTAACTTACCGTATCTCACTTTACGCGACTCTGCCTCAGGTTATAAGCTGCTCCGGCTCAAATGGTTCATTCCCTTATACCTTTAACATTTGCATGAGATGGGATTTTAAAAATGATCAGTAATTAACCACAGAATTCAGGCTAAATGTTATCCCTTATAAGCAACTTTAGTTTGCTTTTATCATAAACAATGCTTCATGGCTTATCTAAATTACAAGGGGTGTTTGATGGTTGTACAGCAGTGATGGATGGGTCTTCTATGCTTCACCAGATTTTCCGCAAACAAATCTTCGAAATCTTTACTCAAATCAATTAAAGATCTTATTCTGTTTCCATTTCCTTTTAACTGCAATGATTCAAATATGGAATGCTGAAATAATAATTGTGTGCTTGTTTGCAAGAACTGCCCTGAACCCAGGCATCAACAAGGCTAAACAAACTTAATTCAATTTTTTTTTTAAATAAAATAAACGGCATTCTTATTCTAATGAGAATTTATCTACTGCACCATAATGGTGCAATCAAGAGTTAACTAAAGCAGTAAGACCGCAGTGCATGTGCCCATCTTGCTCTGCAGATTGAAAAAAAAAAGCTGTGAGGAATTCACTGAGCTACTTATTCTCCCTTATCTATTCTTGCACTATTGTCAGACAAAATTAACAAGTCATAGGTTTTACACCTCCTCGTTGTATCGGAAATTTCCCATGCACTCTCTCTCTTTCTCTCTATCTTTCCCCTGCTCAGCAGAGTAGGGTTTACAGTCCATAGCTGTAATATGAACCTGGTGTAACTGCCGGCCCCATGGCCAACAAGGATCCCATGCATCATTAGTAAATATTTGATTTCTTTAAAGGGAAAAAGGGGATTTATTGCATGCATACTTTTATTGTTACGCTGTGCTGTACAGTCCTTCCTTTGGATTTTATGATATGCTAATATGCAAGCCTGCATTTGCACAAACCTCTGTTCCTGTAGTTTATGCTCTTTGTCTTGCAGTTAGGTAAATAAATCTCATCATTTAAGTGAAAATGTCTCTGGGGTTTATTGTAATTAAATAAACGATTAATTACTGAATGGTTCAAATCTCGAATCAGCATTAATCTGTTTCTTTTGTCATCTAGCTTCTTCTGATCCCACTCATATATTCCAGCGATCATCTCACAAAACATTTCCTCGCCTCACGCTGCCACACAAGCAGGATGAAAAGAAAAAGCGATACTGATGTGCTTGGTAAAAAGTAGGTTAGGCTATCAGCTACACATTTGCTTTGTGTGGTTTGCCGATGCTGTGAGTACCTTGCATGGAAAGAGGGACTAAGCCTACTCTTTAATTCCATCAGACAGCTCCTTTCATTTAACGGCTATTGTTGAGAGCACTGAATAACGGTTGTTTCCATGGTGACACCTACTTGTGGGGAGACGTAGACCTTCATTTTTGTCAGATTCAGGGACAAAGATGCAGGATGTGGCGAGGACTCTGGCAGGAGGTCATCTGCACATGTTTTATGAACGAAGGAGGGGTTTGATTGTGATGAAAACTCTTTTTATCAAGGCCACTAAATGTCCAGGATGGCTTTGAGCCTCAGGTGGGCTCTGAGTCCAGTATAGACGGCTTTTCCTTCTCTCACTGTCGGGCTCCCTTCTGCAGCCCTTTTTGTGCCTGGTCGACTGATTTATGGCCACAATTAAAGAACACTCACCATCACTTAACATTCACTGGCAATAAAATCAACAACAGGCTTGCACCCTGGGACAAGGTGCTGTTGTTTAGTGAAAGCAGCTCATTGCCTCCATGTTATCACATTACTTTTAATGCCTTTAAACTCAGCTGGGCTTCCCTCGCCCTGGTATTACTTGGAGGTCTATCTGGAGGTGCTGCAAAAGCAGTAAGGACAGGAGGAGGACTCATTGGTTGGTTTTATTCTCAGTGGCTGGTTGCCTGTAATGAGGAAATGACTAATAAGTGATGGAGAATGGGAAATCTCTGTAGTAATTAGCTACTCCCCCTTCCCCGAGGGAACAGTACACACCTTTGAAATGCTTCCAGTAAGCTTGCCCAGTGTTATCGCTCACATGCCCGTTATTCTCCTGTTACTTTGTGCACATACATGTATGTTTACACATAGACATAGACACAAGTTAAATAATAAAGCTGTTAAAAATGCTTTTGTGAGGAGCACCTGTGCAAGTTACAAAAAGGAAAAGCAATTCCACGATTACATTATATTATCTTCAAATGATGCCGTGTTCCCAGGCACCAGCAGCTTTCTCAGCACCCTTGGTCGATCATGCATGCAGAGAGCTTGATTGAAGCAAGTCTCTTCAAACATGTCAATAGATGAGTCATCTGGAATCAGGATTCAAGCATCCTGATAAGGAAGAAGAAAAGACACAGTGCCACAGAGGAGAATGAAGTTTGGATTCCGAGTTCAATTAAATTCACTTTGAGAAAATGTTGTGCAGTCAAGCAATGTCATCCCGCGGTCCTGAATCGTGCCTCATTTGTTATCGCACTCTCCCGCACCCTCGTGCTGTCCACTGACATTCTCTCTTTTTCATTTCAATTTTCACATTTATTTTGCAATTCAAGAGCCATTGTTACTGCTTGGGCGTAAACAAAAAACGTTCAGCATTCAGAAACTATCAGCATTCAGTGTAAGTTTTCCCATAACACAAACACTTAATGTGAAACCCCTCATAATACTGTGAGACCTTAGGAGGCTGCGTGCTTGAGATAAATGCTAATGCAAGGGTGACAATACAGTCATGGTGACTATGCTAATATACTTTTAGCAAGAAATGTTTACTAGGTTCATCATCTTTGTTTGCATTTTCATACTAAATATGCAAATTAAACAAAAAGATGCAGGTGAATTTGATGGGTAGGTCATTAATTTCACAGGTGTGGTTGTTAATAAATCAAATGAGAAAACTGCAATGATGACAGTTGCGGTTAAAGTTAAGGGATCACTAAAGTTATTACACTTTCATCTATCCAGTCGACCCTTATTCAATCTCAAGAAATCATGTGTGGACAGTCCTTTTTTGTTCAGTGACATCTGTCAACACGAAAAGAAAGGAGATAAAGCACAAAGAGAAGAGGCATTATCACAGTTGGTTAAATAAAAATCACGGAAAACTTTCCGTTTACTCAACATGGTCTGTTAGACAAGATAATTAAAATGCAAATTAATATGAGTAACCATAATAAATTGCAAATAAATATTCCACCCATCCACTTTTTTTGTTTCTGCTTATCCGATGCTGGAGCCTATCCCAACCGAGAGCACTGGGTACACCATGGACAGGTCGCCAGCGCTCATTTTTACACCCACGTCCAAATTAGAATCACCAATTAACCCAACAGGCTGTCTTTGTACTGTGCGGAGGAAGTAAATATTCGACTGATAAACAAGGTAATTAAAATGTGAAATAAAATACAGTGGAGTGAAACTAGTAGAGGTGCTCTGATTTAAAAAACAAAAACTCACATTTCTAAAAGGTTTAAGTGTATTGGGTTTTGTATTTTTCCTACTGGAGTCGGGAGAAAGGAAATTAAAAGCAGCCTCTTCATGTTCAGAGCCAAGAAGAATCTGAAAGGTGAGGTTTTAATTTTCCAGTAGGGACTGGTGCCAGTGAATGTCACATCTCTCCTTAAGCGAAGCCCACCTAATGTAATTATATGTAATGAGATGATATGTACTGTAGGCATTGTCAGGTGTAAGACACATAAGATGTTAAGAGGATACATGCCTATAAATCATCTCCGTCTAGGCAAAATGGCCCAAGAAGGAAGCTCATTATACAAAAGAAAACTAGTACAGTCTCTATACAGTGTCTCTGTGCCACAGCCCTAGATCCGTCTACACCTCTGACACCAACAGATATAGTCGTATAAATTAGACTCCCTCATGAAATCACAACTTTAACTCTTCTGTTTCCCACTGGCATAGCGTCTCCCTTCCCTCTCACTTCCATCCTTTCAGCTTTACTAAAATGAAGCGGAATAACTAAAACGATGTGAGAATCCTACCTACAATGGAGTCACACAGCCGTGGCGTTATCAATACAGAGATCTAGAGGAGTTAAAGTGGGAGAGCCATCTTTCAGTCTGTCAAGATTTTTTTATTTTTTTCACCTATGCCACCCTTTTTTATTTCTCAAGTAGCATGAGCAGACTGGCTGCTTCATTTTTGTTAAAAGCGGGGGGGGGGGGGGGGGGGGGGGGGGGGGAAGCAAAAATACTGTAATTAAAGGAGCAAAAGAAAATACTGTCCTGATTCTTCTGCAAAGGAGGTTTTGTTTTTGGTAGATTCTGTCTATAAGCATGACAGCTTAACATGTTTTGAATGAATCCTGATAAAACTTTGTAGGGGTGTAGATCGGGGTCAACAATCCATTAAAATTTGGCTACCGTGGGCTTCATGTTCAACTTAATGATTTATTGAATAAAAATGTATTCTTACAAATGTATAGTGTTTATTGTCAACATATAAAAAGTACCATATAATGATTTCGAATGCCATGCCGCAGTTGATGTCTAACCTTTCCTTCAAGGTCAATAAATTGATTTTAAGGTCAACAGTGACTTTTTAATTATATAATTACAATACATGTACTATGAGCCTGAATAATTATTATTTCTTATTTATATTATGAGTTGTGCTTTGCTTTTGTTTTCACTGGACCACACGCTTTTTAAAAGTATGAACAAAGAAGACATACAAGGTATAATACTGTTCTCTTAAAAGTATATACTGCATAGAGACAGAGCTGCCTTGGTGGAGGTTTTCTTGTTTGACTTTGTACTTATATTGAATTTTATCAGGACCTGTTGCAGTCAGTTTTTGTGTTTACTCATCCACCAGATACAGTGTTAACGCTCACCTGGGAATGTACACACTATGCTCTCACAAGGCATAAAGAGCACTGGGTCACTTTTTCTGACTCTTTTCATAATAAGGCGACAGACATGCTGGAATACTGCTTCACAATTTCATTGGGCAAAGGTTACTTTGGGTTTTTGCTAGATTATGTAACTGAGGAATCTGAAGGGGGAAAAGTAATCTATAGAGGAGCTGCAAATATTCTGCTGGGTTGGGATGATTGGCCGTTACGTGCTGATCGAGTTAAATAGAGCGGTGTACACATGCTCGTGCTAATTGTTGGAATCAGCAGTAGAGCTGTACAAATGCAGAAATGTTATGATGTTGACTTTATAATAAAAGGAATGGAAAGGTGAGCCGATGATGCTGTTCAACACATTATCAAACAGTTCAAGTTACACTCCAGTGCACATCCACTGGCCACTTTATTAGGCATACCTGTTGTCAGAAGTATTTAATCAGCCAATCACATTTTAGCAACTCAGTCCATTTAAGCATGTGGACATGGTCAAGGCATGGCTATTAGCGCCAGACAGACTGGTATGAGTATATCAAAAACTGCTGATCTACTGGGATTTTTCCACATAACTGTCTCTAGGTTTTGCAGAGCATGGTGTCAAAGAGAAAAAATATCCAGTGAGTGGAATTTCTCTGTGTAAAAATGCTTTGTGGATCCCAAAGGAAAATGGTCAGACTGCTCTGAGCTCATAGAAAGGCAACATTAACTCAAATAACAGGTGGTTGCAATCAACGTATGCAGAAGAGCATCTCTCGATGTACAACATGTTGAACCTTGAACTAGATTGGGCTACAGCAGTGGAAGACCACACAAGGAAGCCACAACTGTCAATTATGAGCAGCCTATCCAGCATCCTGAGGCTGTACACTAAGGAGGGGGCCGATGAGTGTCAGCACCACGGTCCAGGATGAGACAACAAACATCCACAAATACATCAGTAAGATGGCCCCAACCGACCGCGTGCTCAGTGAATACCTCAGGCAGCAGAAACCCAAGAAAGAGGAGGGAGACGAAGAACCATCATGGAAGGACAGGCCCCTGCACGGTATGTACCACCGGCAGATAGAGGAGGTGGCTGATATTCAGAAATCCTACCAGTGGCTGGACAAAGCCGGACTGAAAGACAGCACAGAGGCACTAATCACGGCAGCACAGGAACAAGCTCTGAGCACAAGATCCACAGAGGCTGGGGTCTACCACACCAGGCAAGACCCCAGGTGCAGACTGTGTAAAGATGCCCCTGAGACAATCCAGCACATAACAGCAGGATGTAAGATAGCAGGCAGGGCATACATGGAACGTCATAACCAAGTGGCCGGCATAGTGTACAGGAACATCTGTGCCGAGTATAACCTGGAAGTCCTGAGGTCAAAATGGGAGACGCCCCCAAGGGTGGTGGAGAATGACCGAGCTAAGATCCTGTGGGACTTCCAGATACAGACGGACAAAATGGTGGTGGCTAACAAACTGCACGTAGTGGTGGTAGACAAACAGAAGAAGACGGCCTTAGTGATCGATGTAGCGGTTCCGAATGGCAGCAACATCAAGAAGAAAGAACATGAGAAACTTTAGAAATACCAAGGGCTCAGAGAAGAGCTCGAGAAAATGTGGAGGGTGAAGGTAACAGTGGTCCCAGTGGTAATCGGAGCACTAGGTGCGGTGACTCCCAAACTAGGCGAGTGGCTCCAGGAGATCCCAGGAACAACATCTGAGATCTCTGTCTCTGTGGTAGCCACCACCATTTTGTCCGTCTGTATCTGGAAGTCCCACAGGATCTTAGGTCGGTCATTCTCCACCACCCTTGGGGCGTCTCCCATTTTGACCTCGGGACTTCCAGGTTATACTCGGCACAGATGTTTCTGTATACTATGCCGGCCACTTGGTTATATATAAAGACCAGGGTGCATCTGTGGTTCACCATAAACCTGCAACAGACAACCTTGAACATGCATTTTTTTATGTAGCAGAATCAATTATTTGATATTTCATACACATTTCTTTCCAACATAAGGCCTAAGATGGAAAAAGCTTATCATATAAAAAGACTGATTTCTTTGTCAGGTTACGTGATTCAAGTTCTTTCTTCTCTTGATGAGCTGTATTGACCAGAAAATTACACTGCAAATCAAGTTCTTCCACATTTATTGATCTCAGCGTGTATTTACAAGAGTGAACGCTATTCCTACTCATGAGGAGAATCCGAAAACAGCACCAAGGTGTGTTTAAATTGGGTTTGTGAAGAGGCTGCATTGATTGGTGATGTCACTGAGCTGAAAAGAAACCTTCTCAGAATCTCTAAATATGTTTGTTGTGAGGTTTGGGTTCAAATCTGTTTTTCCCAGGGCCTCTATGACACCTGTTTATGGTTGTGTAATGCCATTTAGGAAGCTAACAGAAGCTAACTTTTTACTTATGTTAAATTAGCATAACTTCAATCTTCCCCGTTCCTTCCTACTGGGCTGTTTTTTATTTGTTTGCTTATTTTTTGTTTGCCACAGACTCATGATGTACTTTGTTTTGCACCTTTTTTGCACCTTCCCCTTTAATGATTTTTATTGATCAGGGATGGCAACAACTGCCTGCTGTCTTTCCTTATTGGTAGAGTTTTAATTGAATATATTTCCTGAAGTTGTATAATGAGAAACACGACAAAATATTAATATCAGAAATGTCTTTTAATAGTTTAGGAGTTAAATTTATTGTGTGTGCTCACTACATCTGTAATAATCCCTGTTTTCACAGCATCGGTTTTTACAGCAGAGAATGTAAAATAATTATATAATTCACTCTCATTTTTCTTGGGTGTAACCTGTTTGTTTTTATTGCTGATTACAAGAGAATCAGAACTCTGAGCTGAGTAATAAACATACAGTTCTCTAATATTTCTTATAGCCTTTGATAAAACGTAGTCAAATAGATTTTTGTCATCTTCAAATATTTCTTTGACCATCAGTCAGCCAGTCACTACTTTAAGCCACACTTCTTCTGATTGAGTTTTCTGGTCACCCACTGTCACTTCAGAAGAATAACTCTCACCTGTGACTGTGACATCACCTTAAATTTCCTGATAATCAGTCCCTGCAGCAGATCTATACATTCTTTCTTCTTGTTTGCTTGTTTTCTGTTCATCCTTCCCTGCACCTCTACCTTTGCCTGCTCTCTGTGTTTTGTGACCATGAACTTGATTTTTGTGAGTAAAGCTTACGTTTACTTTCACAAACTGCCGCTCAGGTCCTCTCAACTAAACTCTGATAAACTTTTCAAAAAGCTTCAGTGCTTTTAGCGGATTGATGCTTTTAAACTGGACTGAGCACTTGTTTGCAGCAATTTTAATGTTGACACTTGTTTGGTTGTTTTTTGTGCATTTAGCAATTTAACAATAACACAGAAAGGGCAGAATGCCTATGCTTCTCTTTGCAAAACCACCGTGAGAAATTAACATATAAAAATAAAAAACATAATGCCTTGCATTCATGGTCTTTGTTTTGAGTAAGTGAACAATTTACAGCCTCCAGTGGCTCACTGCCTCTGCAGGAGATAAATTGGCTTAATTTTGTCCATTGCCCAGCCTGCATGGCTCCATTGTAGACTCCAGAAAAAACATAAAACAAGCTACTAGCACACAGATGCCAATAACTCTTCCTCTATAATACCTGAACAATAAAGGAGGATACCAGTAAGTTCCCTTTTTACTACTTGCTTTATTTAACTTTCAAATCTCAGTAAAGCTTTAGATCACAGCCTGCAATGTACAACATAATTACCCCGGTGTTATGTAGTAATCTTTTGTTCAAACTGTCTACATATGGGAGAAGATGTGGAGGTAACAATTCAGAATTTAACAAACCTACATGGATTTTATAGCCTTTTCCTCTTTTTTCCTGAATGAGCATTCAGTTATGTCCAGTCACAGCAAAAAAAAAGAAAGTACACACTCTTTAATGTCTAAGATTTTTTGGAGCAGGGCATATGAAAAATAATCTGGTTCTTAGCAGGTCTTAACATTAGATAAATGCAACATCAGATGAACAAAAAACATTTTACCCTGTTGTCATTATTTAACGGAAAGAAACAGTGTGTGAAAAACTAAGTGCAACCTTACTACTTCCATCAAGAGTATAAGTAACAGACAGGTGCTGCTAATCAAATGCGCTTGATTAACTGGTCATCAGCAAGTGTGACTACACCGCTCTACAAAAGCAGAGGTTTGGGCAGTTTGCTGAACTGGAACATTCTGGTCCATGTGAGCACAATGCCAAGGACGACAGACCATCAGTGATGAATTTAGAGGAAATTGTTGCCACCCATGAGGGGTTAAGAGGCCATTTCCAAACAATCAGAAGTTCATCATTCTACACTTAGAAAGATTATTCACAAGTGGAAAACATTCACAGAGTTGTGAATCTCCCCAGAGGTTGACATCCCAGCAAATCACTCCAAGGTCAGACTGTACAATGCTCAGAGAAACTAATAAGAGCTACATCTCAGACCCTACAGGCCTCAGCATATTAAATGTTAAAGTTCATGACAATTAGAAAAAGGCTGAACATATATGTCTTGTTTGGAAAAGCTACCAGAGAAAGAAAGTGGAGAAAGAACAACAAAAGAACAAAAAAGAAATAGCTTAGCTTAGCTTGCAAAGTTGTGTCTGAACAAACCACAACAATTCTGGAGGAATGTGCTTTGAACATATGACACCAAAGTGAGAGGTGTTTAGCTGTAATGGCCTGCACTGCGATTGGACAAAACCAAACACAGCATATAAGCACAAACCAACTGTCAAGCATGGTGTTGGAGGACTGATGAGGCTTGTTTTGCAACCACAGGACATGTCACCCTGCTGTCACCTTGAGTCATCCGTGAACTCTGTGTATACCAGAGTATTTTGGAGTCCAGTGTGAGGTCATCTGTCTGACGGCTTGACCAAAACTGGAATGACAATGACAATGACCACCAACATTGCTGGAATCATTGTCAAGGTGTTGCAATGGCCCAGAAAACTTCTTCAACCTGATTGACATGCTGTGGTGGGACCTCATGAGAGCTGTGCATAAATAAATGACCTGAAGCAATCCAGTTAAGAAGACTGGGCCAAAATGACTCCACTGTGATTTGAGAGATTGACAAAGTCATACAGAAAATTATTATTTCAAATTATTGTCTCTAAAGGCGGTCTTAAAGACTATTAAATCATTATTTGGTGTTCTTAATTTATCACACATTGCTTCTGTATTCTAGAAATAGTTTTTCTTAAATCAAAAATGACACAGATGGTATGTGATGTATTTAATTAATTTTATGGGCTGCTATTATGTCGTAATAAGTAAAACTTTAGAATAAGCAGAGGATTTATGTTTTTTTTAGTGCAACCAAGCAATGATGTGAACGCTGGGAGTAAGCTAGAAAGAAATTTGTATCATACTCATTAATTTTACAAGTGGTTGCCAGTCAGTACCGACAACAATATGACCATAAAACTGACCCAGCTGTGAAGATTGACTTCTCATCTCACCAATGATCATCAAGAGGCAGACCGCATTATTTGTTTGTATTGCCAGGGTACTTGAAGCTTAAGACTGCCTTGGCTTTTTTTCAACACATTACTTCATTACAATTCCTCATGGCAGATTACACCCACCCTCGATAAGATGTTTTCGGTGTAATTAAAACTATTTTCAAGTGTTTTCAGTATTGAACATTTTTCCACAACTCTTATAGTCAACCAGCATTAAAGTTCCTAAAGCTGTAATTTCCCCTTGTTTTATCTCTGTGCACAGCCCCGTTTATCAAGGTGAATCAATTTAAATATAGCAAGATAAAACAGAAGGTTTGGATAACAACACATATGTATGATTAATATACTTCTGTAAGAGAAAAGTGTGTAGTTTGTTTACTTTGTTCCTTGATGCCAGCAAAATCAAAACTTTTTCTAGTTATAGAAGAGATCTCGGATGTTGTTCGTGGGTTCTGCTGGAGCCACTCGCCTAATATGTAACTCTCTATATGTATGTAGATCTCTAGTTTTATGTAGTCTTTGTGTTACATTACATATAGCTTAATTTACTTCTCTCTCTCCAATTGGTATCTTAAAACTTTTTACAACATTTTTTTTAGATACCTGCTCATGAGATTAGCTACTGTTGTAACTAATTGTCTTGTACTGTTACTGATACAAGCATTCCTTTCTACTCAGAAACAAATATAAGCTTAATGACAGCCTTCTTTTAATGCACTCCTGGCACTAAAGCCCAGTGTACACGTTCTGACACTAGCTGTTACACATATATTTATATATGCCACCATATATACTCTAAATGGTGTAGCAAGGTTATTTATCAGATCATTCAGACAATGCATTATCACTGATCTAAAGTCTTTTACATCACTATGATTTTTGAAAAAAATAAGGAAGGAGTAAAAAACACACAATGAACTTAATTACAAAACATTTTTAATGGACACTGAAATCATCTGACCTTTATGAGTCATCATGGATACTGTTTACTTGGAAATACAGTGGGAGAAATAATTCTTTGATCCCCTGCTGAATTTGAAAGTTTGCTCACTTACAAAGAAATTAACCGTCTTTAATTTTTTTGGTAGTTTAATTTTAATGGAGAAAGACAGAATAGCAACCAAAAATCCACATTTAATCATCCATCTATTAAAATAAAACTATCATAAAAATTAGAATCTTGAGTTTTTTTGTAAGTGAACAAACCTACAAATGGTAGTTCTCAAAGTCTGTATGTTGCAGATTGTCTCTAAACAGATACCGAAGTTCCTTTTTGATATCTGTTTATATACAAGAAATGTATTATTAATTAACTAAGCATAAGTTTTTCTTTAAACAATGAACCCTGGAGGATGTTCTGCATTATTGATTATTTCTTAAATGCTTGTGGTGTGGACTTGGAGAAGGCATTCGACCGTGTCCCTCGGGGTGTCCTGTGGGAGGTGCTGCGGGAGTATGGGGTGTCTCACTGCTACGGGCCATTCGATCCCTATACAACCGTTGCAAGAGCTTGGTTTGCATTGCCGGCAATAAGTCGGACTCGTTCCCGGTGGGTGATGGGCTCCACCAGGGCTGCCCTTTGTCACCGATTCTGTTCATAATTTTTGTGAACAGGATTTCTCGGTGCAGCCAAGTGGCGGAGGGCTTTTACTACGGTGGCCTCAGAATCTCGTCTCTGCTTTTCGCGGATGATGTGGTTCTGTTGGCTTCATCGGGTGATGGCCTCCAGCTCGCACTGGAACGGTTCGCAGCCGAGTGTGAAGCAGCGGGAATGAGGATCAGCACCTCCAAATCTGAGGCCATGGTTCTCAGCCGGAAAAGGGTGGAGTGCCCACTCCAGGTCGGGGATGAGTTCCTGCTCCAAGTGGAGGAGTTCAAGTATCTCGGGGTCTTGTTTGCGAGTGATGGGAGAAGGGAGCCGGAGCTTGACAGACGGATTGGTGCTGCGGCCGCAGTGCTGCGGACGCTGCACCGGTCTGCCGTGGTGAAGAGAAGAGCTGAGTGTAAAAGCGAAGCTCTCAATTTACCGGTCGATCTACGTCCCTACCCTCGCCTATGGTCACGAGCTGTGGGTAGTGACTGAAAGAACGAGATCGCGGATACAAGCGGCTATTAAAGGGCCAAGAAAGAGTGCGGTATTAGATCTTAGTGGAATAATACAGATATAAGTACCCTTTGTGACAGTTTAAAGATGACTGATGATCATACAAAATAATCTAAAACCACAAATAGACTTCGTTAATACCGTTTTTTTTCTTTTATCCAAAAACTCAGTTTTAATCAGTGATCATCACTGATCACTGATTAACACATCCCAGCAACTGTTGTGTGATTGATTGTTGTTGTCATTTGGTGCTATATAAATAAAATTGAACTGAATTGAATTTGTGAGTCTTTTATTTATAAACCAAAAATAAGAGGTCTTATACACATAAACAGACATGAGCACAACATAAAATCACCGGAAAGGTCGGGAACGGTTGCTTTCCTCCTTCATACTTGGTTCATGTTGTAGCAATCATTTTTAGTTTGGAGCTAATAAGCTGTTTAGAACTTACTAAGCTGGTTAGTACAGCTTTAGGGTGTTTTATTATGTGAATATACTTCAGTATAATAAGAAATTAAAAATAAGATGCCAAATAAAATAATTAGTCTGTCACAATATGTGACCTGGATAAAGACCCCATTGTTCCTTCATAAGTTGTTTAAAAAAAAAAAAAAAAAAAAAAAAACTATTTAGAAAATTGCAGAAAAAATACTCATTTACACTGAAAATTAAAATTATAATTAGAAGCTAAAACCTCAAATAACTGTAATGTAATTAAGAGGCAAAGGTTATCTCAGGTCACCAAACCTCCATCCAAGTATGTAAAAAGTCTATTATAACAGAGCTTGCTCTTGGAGCATAGGAGGAGGTTTTTAATTGTTCTTTTGACCTTTTTAGATTAAAACTGATCCTGCTTTTTTTTACTGGCAGCTTTTTTGTAGATATAATCAACCTTTTGTCCTAATGTCAGACTCAACATTATGTTTAATAAAAAGAAGAGCAGTATTACAAGTGAGGTAATGCTCAACAGTGCAAAATAAAAATCATGGGAAAAATTAAACACAAATAATTAAGTGATAATGAAAAAGAAAACATTAAAGTCGGTAAATAAAAAGCAAAGTGATAAAGATTACACTGACTTGCACAAAAAACTCAAAGTGCTGTGGTATAATATTGATTATAAAAGGTTAGTTTTGAGTAACAGCTACCATAAACATCACAATTCATGCTGAAAACTTGTGTTGGCTTGTGATGTAAAGTATAGTTGTGTTTATATATCATAAATTAAAGTATGGTTTAGTTTTACATAAATACTTATATACTCTATATGGGCAAAAGTATCAGGTCACACCTCTTAATCTTTGAGTTCGGGGGTTTTTGTTCCCTTTGTCACAGCTTTATAAAATCAAGCAGCTAGCTGTGCACGCTGCTGGTGGATCGTTCTAAAGCAGGAATGTCAAACTCATTTTACATTGTGGGCCACATATTTCAATTCAATTCAGTTTTGTTTATATATGCCAAATTACATATAGTGTGATTTGGCATATATATAGCGCCAAATCACAACAACAGTCGCCTCAAGGCGACTGTTGGAAAAACTCCCTTTTAACAAGAAGAAACCTCCGGCAGCGTCAGGCTCAGGGAGGAGCGAGCATCTGCTGCGACTGGTTGGGGTGAGAGAAGGAAGACAGGATATAAGACATGCTGTGAAAAAGAGACAGAGATTAATAACAAGTGTGATTCAATGCAGAGAGATCTATTAACAGATGTTGAGTGAGAAAGGTGACTGAAGAAGAAATAATAATAATAATACATTTTATTTAAAAGCGCCTTTCAAAACACCAAAGGACACCGTACTCAATGCATCATGGGAATCCCTCAGCAGCCTCAGCACAGACTGCCCACTTTGGTCTTAGGTGATCTTAAATGGGCCGGAACAGTAAAACTACATGATATATTAGTGCGTGTGTGTACATATATATATATATATATATATATATATATATATATATATATATATATATATATATAGTAATTTACTAAAAATTTTAACATAAACAGACTATCCTGCAATTATAAAAATACATTTTTGCTAGTTTACTGTGGACACATGAATTAACAGTAACTTTAAGTCATTTGATTGTTTATCTATTGGGTAATTTCTTTTATGTCGTATGAAAGGCAATGAGGGTGGCAGTCTTTATCAACAGGAGAACCTGTAAAAATTAAAAGTTCAAAATCTATCTATACACTCCTTCACCTTTCTATAGCTGTCCAGTTCAAGTCTTCAGCATCATAAATAGTTTACAGAAGCTCAAGGTGATACTGTAACATAATGCCACCATTTCAAGAAGTTAATCTGTTTTGTCAAATCTTTATATTCCACAATCAGTGAGTGACAGATTGTGTAAACTTACAGAGTACAGAGGAGCTCAGGGCATTAAAGATTTAATAAATGCAGAGCTCCAAACCTCCCCTGGCATTAACATCTGCACAAACACTGTGTGCTGGCAGCTTCGTGTATGGGTTTCCGTGCCTGAGCAACTCGTAGGTGATCCAGCACTTTTGTTCATACAGTGGATACAATTCAAAAACCAACTTGTAGTGTTGATATATTAAATAAAATAATATTAGATCTTCCCTGTAACGGATGGTTATTTCATAATTTATATTTAATTCATGTTGCAAAACTAATAACAGGGTGAGGGGTAAGAATTTGTTGTTACTGTTACAAATACTTACAAATGCTGTTGTGGGCCTGACAGGGAGAACCTTAGGTAATGTTAAAAATGACAGATAGTGATAAATATAGGCTTATAGTATTTACTTTATATGGATTTACTCGTATATATTTTACAATTAGATTCAGTTGCTTGCCTCTGTGATCTGATGAATGCTGGACAAGAGCCGTCAGTGCTGCACTCTCTAAACCTAACAAACCCCAACAGAAGGCTAGTAATATTTGTTTTGATTTTGTCAATAAGACAGAGCAGTCTGTCTTCTCCAAACACATTCGTTGTCAGAGTAATGCAGTGCTAACATTTCTCCCTTAATTTCCTTGAGCAATATGAGGAGAACAGCTTCAAAACAAGACATTTTGTTTAAATGGCCACCAAGTTACCACTGCTGACAAAGGTGCAATCCATCAGCACTGAAAAACTGCATAAACACATCTGTCACCCTTTTTCATGAACGTGTCGCTATTAATCACATTCCCTCGCCGTATTGTGGACGATGTAATCAATTATTACTGCTATATATTATCATTAATGGACACTTTAAAAAAACTTGCATGAAATTAGTCTTTTTCAGGAAGGAGAGATATTAGTGGGAGATGGTTTGAAGAATAACTGAATTAATTTGACATGGTGCGGACAATAAGTCGAAAAAATCATTGATAAAACTTCACAGTAAGCGTTCATTAGAAATATGAGCATGATGTGGTCTGAATACTGATAGAGGAAAAAAATGTGAAGAGCTATATCAGACAATAAGGCACATGGAGTGGATACAGTGATGACCTTGGTTGAAGTACCAGTAGTTCTGAAAAAAGCTGAAGCTAAAAGGATCGGAAGGTAAAGAAGTGACACTGAATCGTTTCACACAGTCTTCATCAGGGAGTAGTTTGCTTAGTAGATGTTCAAATTTATCTTCTGTCCCTCTCACTCTTCAGATTTTTCCATCATAAGGCAGCTTAAAAGTTCATTCTTGATCAGAGACATTACAGTGCTACTTCAGGTCATCGTCTATCTATTTATTTAATTTTGTCACGATCCTGGGTCTCTGAGCCAGCGTTTTCAGTTTACGTGTTGAGTTCTTAAGTTATTCCTTTATTATGTTGAGTAATTGGGTTATATTTTGGTTGCCTTTAGTTTATTTATGTTTCACTTAGGTCTTCTGTGTTAGTCTGTCATATTTCTTGTCTTCTTGTCCATGTAGTGAAGTTGTATTGTCATGTCTGCTTTGCATTCTGTTTCCTGTTTTATTTTGAAGGTCTGTGTCCTATGTCAGTGTAGTCAGCTTTGCTTCCTTTGTCTCCTTATGTCAGATTAGTGTCGGCTGTTTCTCCATGTGTTTCCACTTCCCCCTAATCACCCTTGTGTGTATTTCGTCTGTGTGTTTCTGTTCATTCTTTGTCAGGTCGTCTGTTGTTCATGTCATGTTCTCCATGCCATGTTTCTAAGTTTCATGTCCAGGTTTTTTATATTGTTTGTTTAGTTTACAAAGTTTAGGTTAATGTTAGCTTTGCTTTAGTTTGCCTTGGCCTTTGTTTGTACCTTTTTTTACCAGCCTCATTAAACGGCTCGCTTTTTGTTAATACCCAAGTTTTCGTTCCACGTTCCTTTTTTGTCTGCATTTTGGGTCCTCTTTACAAATTCCTACAGTCTGCTTTCACATACTGTGACAAATTTGGTATATCTTCAAGACAAAAGGTATTAAAGATATGCATATAGAGTGAATTTCTACTTGTATTTTTAAGTAAATCTACAAAAAAAAATAAAAGTCTTGAGATATCAACCCTGATAAATATATCAAATAAAATAATCCGCTTCATTTTTGGCCAGTTTATACGATACTTATGTGTTTGCTAGATCAGTTTCACAGCTGATAGTCAAGGTGTAAATCCAAACCAAAATACTCTCTTTAAGAACCTAAGTGGCATCATTAAATTATTTATTTATTGGTCTTTGTTACAATGAGCTTTTAGTGGATTCAAAGATTGTAAAGTGACTAAAAAAACACTCCCCAGAACGACATCCACGAATTGGGTTGTTACTGTTATATGGGGCAACTGGCATGTACAGCAGCAGATTATATGATATCATTGACTGAAACTATAGTGTCATCTTCCGGTATGCACCGTATGGCTTGTCTCCTTTCGATTTTTTGAAGGACACCAGGCCAGCTGTAGGAAATGTGAACCCCTAACATAAATAAATAAATAAACTAAACGAATGTGGTGTTAAGATATTTTAATTAAAATACAAAAATATGAGATGGTAAATTTATCAAAAGGGCAGAAATTTCAAACTTTACTGAACTTCAGAAATAAATGTTCTCATTTTAAATATGATGTCATTTACATTTCTAGTCTCATTTTGATCATGTAACCTAAGTTATAAAAGCTGTGAGAGCCCTGGTAAAGATTGGCTTAATTATTCCCTACCGCATATCTTTAATTAAACTGGGCCACCTGACCCTCTGTTTCTAGCATGAGTGTTGATATAATGTAGAACATAAAGTACCAAGGGAGATTGTGGGGTGATGCACAGAAACATTTAGTCCATTAAGAGCTTGATAATGTTTCTGTTAGTCCATTACAGGTTTGCCCATGTGTATATGTGGAAAAAGTCAAAGCTTCATGTGGGACCAAAATCTGTTGTGATTTAATGCCACTGCAGCTTGCACCATCCCACATCAGCACTCGTTTTCGCATACTTGTTCTCACTGCGTCACTTTTTTAAAAGCACAAAATGTCCTTGCAGAAGCACAAGTGTCCATGTCCCTGTTTTAATTATAGATTAATGTGGGGCCAGGAGGAGTACACTGTATTTTTTTTTTTCTGTCAGTAAACTCTGTTTCTCTTTACCCATTGTGGTTTGCATGCTATAAATGTTGATGTGCTGTTAGTGCCTCTGCACAAGCACCGAGTTTGGATAATACAAAAAACTTTAATGGAAGTGTAAGACTTTGTTCCAGGCTCACAAAAGTACACACACAGACACGGACCTAGTTAGGGTTTGAGAAGAGTTTTGAAAGGCGGCAAAAACAACGGTTGAATGAAAATGTGTGACTGGGGTTGTTAGCAGGTGCAAATCTCTGCAAATCTGTTTTTGTGCACCTGGCAGAGGCTGATAATGGTCGGCCTCTTTAGAGCGTTTTAATCTGTGTTCCTGAGAAATTACTACTTGCCTGTCATCAGCACACTGTGTACTTAGGCCACCTGTGTGGTCATCAAAATGTTTAAATGAGAAAGTTTAAACTAAACTCTTTAAAGGTAAAGTATATATGAAAAGGCAACAAATCCAAATGCCATGAAAATTTCTACACACATCCACTGTTCCGAGATAACGACTCCTAATGTCTTTTCCCTCATTGTGTCACCGTAAGATAAACAAATAAAATTTCTAAATCAGAAACTTTGATTCATGACTAAATAAAAATGTCAACATTGCCACTGTGACGTTCTTTGCATGCTGGTGTTTTTGATAAAAACTAAGAACTAGAGCCTCAAATAGTCCCTGAGTCCAGTTAAAAGAGATTCTTTATGTGCAACATCTGTGATTAGAGCCAACCGAGGCTACAAAAATGCAACAAAAGAAAAGACGTTACTTAGGTCAAAATGTGATATGAGTGAGTCACTGCAGATTTTTCCCCATTTGCTTTGTCACCGGTGCAGCCTTTTATCAGCCTCCGGAAATACTTTGGCTGGCGCTTTCATGCCAGTCTCTGCTGCCTTCTGCATTTCACTGGGGACAAGTTGTTGATCAAATTTCTGCTTACTCTGGACAATCAATCTTCAGCAGCAAGTAGGGATCCTTTCTTATCTCACTGAGCTTAGTAATGAAAAAAAGACTAGTCAGTGCTGATAGAGTATGTATAATTTCTACAGTGCAAACATTTCTGGGCTAAGCCGTGTGCTGTGGTGTTTCCCCCTATTTCTGACTGCCTTCACAAGCTTCTGCCTTCCCATTTATCTCTGGTGTTGTTTTAATTTGGACGCTAGTGGTTGTTTTCCTTTCATGGAGTCGAATTCTCTTTTAATAAGGTTAAAACACTCGAGCGACGTCACGGATACTTGATCTTGAAGAGATCTCATCAATCTGCAACAACGACTTTGCAAATGCTCTAAACTTTTCACAAGGCAAAGAAAACATGACTGATTTCTTCCAATGGTAAAACAACAGAACTAAAAGCTTCACTTTGCATATATGTACACAATTTGATTAACATGGTTACGAGGCTGCCTCCTCCACTCCCTGTATTTGCAAAAGCTGCTTTGTGTACGTGTCCAGTTGTTAAATCCAGCTCGGCTTACTGGTCTGTACAGCCGTGATGCGATCGATATCACTGACTCTACAAAGGTGCTTTTCCTGTGTCTCTGCTTACTTGTCCACTATCTCCAAACATAATTGCCGGATTTGCAAGTGTGACTGTGTAAAGCCACATTTATACTGTGCTGTCCAAACAGTCCGTCTGATACAGCACATATTTGTTCCTGTTGTTTGTATTGAGCTGTTTGCCAGGACACAAGCATACTGAATCCGAGTAAACAGCAGAACTCCAGCTAAAAACTGATGATGAAAACGGACTGTGACTGTGGAGCTGCGCTACAATCAAAGTGTTCATGTAACAACTTCGCCGAGGAAATAATCAAGGCAGTAAAGTGCAGCAGACAATGTCAAACAGCTCCATAATGTTAAAAAAGGCTGTACATTTAGTAATTCTGCATGAGTCTGTAAATTCTCATGCAGGGCAGGCATCTTTATTGGTCTAGTGGTCTGAGTACTCAGTGCCCTCTACAGCTACCCGTCTGAAAAAATACCTTCTGCCAGATAATGTTAAGCATGAAATTGCTATCTGCTTTGAAAGATTCATCTTTTCAGTTGCAGTAAATGAAATTGAGTGATGAAGCCATATGGATTTTGCCATTTTGTCCATTTTGTCCTAATATGTGATTGGCTGGACAACGTTTACAAGTTTATGAAATGTATCTGTATATAAAATATTAAATAACATCTTTCACAGCACAAATCTTCTGTGATGTTTCATCGTCGGGTAGAAGACCTATAATTTTTATGTCATTAAAACATCTAATCAAAACATGTCATTTGTGTTTTGTTAGGTAACACACTGGTGCCTGTTAAATCTTTTTGACATCTGATTAAAAATCCTTCCTGCAGTTTTAAGGTGTCATACACTGTAAAAAAAAAATGTGAGCAAAAGTTGTAATTATTAAAAGCAAAGTTTCTATAAAGCTTCTACGGCTGCCATTTAGTATACTTTATAAAGTACTACAGAGCACAGGAGGTGACATAGAGAAAGAAAAACAATATTCAAGGACATGGTTTACTACATTAAGTGCATGCAGTAGCAATTTGTGTGCTCAATGTAGTGAAGCATGGAAATGTTATTGCTTCTTAATAGGAAAATTATTCATAGGTTTAAACCTCTCAGACAAAACCTAATGTGCAAAAAACTGTTAAAACTTAACAAGTATATCTTTTAAAAATCTCAGTAAGAGGAATGTGTCTAGGGTTTGCAGGGGATGGTCCAAAAAAGAGAAAACTGTCCAGTGAGTGGCAGTTCTCTGGGTGAAGATGCCGTGTTGATGTCACAGGTCAGAGGTAAATGGCTTTGATCTGATAGTAAGGCAATAATAACTCAAATAACCATCCGTTACAACCCAGATATGCAAAAGAACATCTCTGAATGTGCAGGATACCGAACCTTGAAGCGGGAGAAGAAGACCACACAGAGTACCAATCCTGTCAGCTAAGAGCACCGAGACTTCAAATTGCACAGGTTCACCAAAATTCATTCAACAGAAGTTGAGAGTCTTAATTTCAGTAGGATTCAGAATTTGGCCTAAACAGCATGAAAGTGTGTGGATCCAACCTGTGTAGCATTACTGGTCCAGTTTGGTGGTGATGGTGTAATGGTGCAGGGGATTTTCTGGTACACTTTGGGCCTTTAATACCAACTGAGCATCATTTAAACATCACAGCCCACCCAAGTATTGTTTCTGACCATGTCTTTAATATGACAGTGTATGATCTTCTGATGGCATCTTCCAGCAGGCTGACACACCATTTCAAAGCTCAAACCATCTGAAACTGGTTTCTTGAATGTGACAATGAGTTCACCGTACTCATATGGCCTCCACAGTCACCAGACCTCAATAAAATGGAGTACCTTTGGGATGGGGTGGAACAGGAGATTCATGGATCTGCGGCAATTGCGTGAAAATCTTTGACGAATGTTCTCAGCACTTTGTGAAATCTATGCCACAACGAATAATGGCAGTTCTGAAGACAAAATAAGGTCAACCTGATATGAGCAAGATGTATCTGATGAAGTGACCTTGAGTCTATTTAGAGTGTATATAATATAGGTTTTCACTCATATAGTATAGTGCTATCTTACATGTCAATAATCTGAACAAACATGTAAATTCTTTTAAAAATAGACTCTGTATGTCTTTTATTTATTCGACTGATTGAGTAAATAAAGTTTCATTATTAGAATTAATTTTGTTTTAGAAGCCCTTTCCAGTCAAAATATGGTAACATTTTTTGAATATGTTTGTGAACATAGGTTATACAATATAACAGTAGACCTCTGGTAAGTGAATTATATGACACTACAAAGGTTATTGAAACTTTTCCCAATTACAATTATGCTAAAATCTTTTTTTCCTCCAAATCAAAATATTATAATAACAGACAGGAGGCTTTGATGCGTCATGTGATGTGATTTTGGTGTGATGAGCCCGCAGGCGGGCTCATCCTGATAAAAACTAAGTGGTTGCTTGTGGTTCGAAAAAGGTGTTGTGTTTGAATAATGTTTTCCTTATGAGTTATTGATCTGAGAAGTTCAGACATATGAGTGTGTTTCCCATAGGTGCTGTGTGCTTCAGGCTTTGAGGAAAAAGACTGGTTTGTTATGCCGCCTCTCTGTATTTACACTTATTAGCTCAACTGTACCAAAATATGGCAACAAGGTGTTTTTTTTCTAAGGCAGAATTTTATGTTGTAGAGTCATATTAACATCAGACAGATTTAGTGCCTCCCAACAACAAATATTCTTCTCTCTTTAGACAGTATTTGGCAGAGTAAGTTATTTAACTTGGATGCAGTGTAATTATTTATTTAATACGTATATGCAGTTTAATACCATTTGACAGGCAGGTTGTTTAAGGTCAGGAAGTCACACTGACAAAGCAGAAGCCACCTGGGACAAAGCTGACCCTCAGTCAGAAAGATCACCAGCATAAACACTCAGAAACCTGCCGTGAATAATAAAACTTCAGGACAGAAACTTTTTCCTCACAGAGTTTATGAGACACAGAAAATACACAGAACACATTAGAGTTCTTAATTCACTTACTTGTTTGATATTATATGTAAAAAAAACAACAACAACAATAAAAACTGCAAAGTGAGACACAGCATGTACTTTCTGTAAAGGAGGGAGAAGATTCCTTTAAAATGAACACCTTTGATCTTCACTGGCGTGCAGTTTACTATCCTGTCATTGAAGATAATTGCAGGTAAAAATCTTTCAACTCGTGAAGTGTTTGACTGCTAAGAAAAACGTATTAACACAATAATATTTCTGTTACTCATCTAATGAATGCAGAGCTGTCAGGAGGATCTTTCAGTAAGAAAAATAAACAAAATCACAGATCAATGATTAGATGTTGCTTTTGGGAAAAAGGCTGGTTTGGTGAAAAGTAAATGTGGAAAGTAATGCAATACAAGTTATCTATTTCACTCTTTTCATATATGCTTGGGTACTGATATGATATTACATAAATTATTTCATTTTTCATTACTCATGATACATTAACAATAACTACAGCTTTGTGTTGGCTATTAAAAAAAACTCACTGATCCCAGCTGCAAGTAACATCATCATCCTCATTATTTCCACTTGACATTAGAGGCATTCTTGCCAAAGGAAATAGAATAGAATAGAATTCAACTTTATTGTCATTGCACATGCACAGGTACAGGGCAACAAAATGCAGTTTGCATCCATCCAGAAGTGCTTTAGTGATATAGATATATTACAATATATATTAGCAATAATATAGATATGGAAGTATATTACAGAAATGGGTCTATTATGGTATGTTATAATGTACACGGTATGAAGTATGTTGTGAATATTCTATAACTATAAGTATGTACAGGCTGTAGTCAGTACAAGCTATGTATAGGCTATGAACAGGATATAAATATGAAATAAAAAAAACTATACAGAAATCTGAGATATACAGTTATACAGAAATGTGAACTATGCAAGTTATAAACAATTGTAGGATTAAAAATTATCGTATGTACAGAATGATTATTTACACAGAGCTATACAGTAGTGCAGTTAAGATAAGTGAGATATGTGGATAATTTCTACAGAGGCTATATAAAGTGCTAGTGGTTGTGAGTGGTGGTTCAGTCCATGTTATAATTGTGTCTTTGAGGGTACGGTTGTCCATTGTGTGTGTGTGTGTGTGTGTGTGTGTGTGTGTGTGTGTGTGTGTGTGTGTGTGTGTGTGTGTGTGTGTGTGTGTGTGTAGGTGGTTGTGGGTGTGTGTATGTCCAGTCCATGAGTTTAGTGTCGGTCAGATGTCAGGAGGCAGAGTTCAGGAGTCTGACAGCTGTGGGGAAGAAGCTGTTCCGGTACCTGGTGGTCTTATTCCGGAGGCTGCTGTAGCGCCTCCCAGAGGACAGGAGGGTGAAGAGTCAATGTGATGGGTGACTGGGGTCTTTGATGATTTTCCCAGCCCTTTTCAGACACCGCTTCCTGTAGATGTCTTTTATGGCAGGAAGTGGTGCTCCGGCGATGCGCTGGGCAGTTTTCACGACCCTCTGCAACGCCTTCCGGTCCGAGGCAGAGCAGTTCCCGTACCAGACTGTTATACAGTTGGTCGGGATGCTCTCGATGGTGCAGCGATAGAAGTTCACCCGGATGTCTGAGGACAGGTGGTTCTTCCTCAGAGTCCTCAAGAAGAAGAGGCGCTGGTGAGCCTTCTTGACCAGCTTGGAGCCGTTGGTCGTCCAGATGAGATCCTCGGAGATGTGGACTCCCAGGAACTTGAAGCTGCTCACACGCTCCACAGCCGTCCCCTTAATGTGGATGGGTGGATGTGGGTCAGCATTCCTCCTGTAGTCCACGATGAGCTCC
The DNA here is from genome assembly GCF_056152115.1 of Neolamprologus brichardi. Lineage (NCBI taxonomy): Eukaryota > Metazoa > Chordata > Actinopteri > Cichliformes > Cichlidae > Neolamprologus > Neolamprologus brichardi. The sequence continues at coordinate 19,423,054 of NC_142104.1, read as the reverse complement.
TTGGTCTTCTCGGTGTTAAGCAGCAGGTTGTTTCTGTCGCACCACTCAGCCAGACGATCCACCTCCTCCCTGTAGGCGGCCTCATCGTTGTCACTGATGAGGCCAATCACCGTGGTGTCATCTGCAAACTTAATGATGGTGTTGGAACCATCAGCAGGTCTGCAGTCGTGGGTGAAGAGGGAGTAGAGGAAAGGGCTCATCACACAGCCCTGTGGTACACCGGTGTTCATTGCGATTGTAGATGAGCAGCGGTTGTCCAGCCGGACATGTTGGGGGCAGTTGGTCAGGAAGTCCAGTAACCATTTGCAGATGAGGGAACTGATGCCCAGGTCTGTCAGTTTCCTGATGAGTTGTGAGGGGTGGATTGTATTGAATGCTGAACTGAAGTCTATAAACAGCATTCTGGCATATGTGTTGTTGTTGTCCAGGTGTGAGAGGACAGAGTGCAGTGCAATGGAGACTGCATCCTCTGTGCTCCTGTTCTGGCGGTATGCGAATTGGTGGGGGTCCAGGGTGGGGGGGGGGAGACAGGATTTGAAGTGTGCTAGGACCAGCTGCTCTAGGCACTTAGTGATGATGGGGGTGAGTGCTACTGGGCGGTAGTCATTGAGGCAAGATGGGTTGGTGTTTTTGGGTATCGGGACGATGGAGGTGGATTTGAAGCAGGCCGGTACCACAGCGTGGGCCAAGGACAGGTTGAATATGTCTGCGAGCACTCCTGCAAGCTCCCCAGAACACGCTCTGAGAACACGCCCGGGAATGCCATCAGGACCTGCAGCCTTGTGGACATTGATCCTGCTCAGCATCGCTCCTACATCGGTGGGGGAAAGAGTCAGAGGTTGGTGGTCTGGCGTCACGTCTGCTTTGGTTGTGGTTGTGGGGTTCCCTCGCTCAAAACGAGCATAAAAGTTGTTGAGCTCGTTGAGGAAGGAGACATCAGAGGATGCGGGGGAGGGTTTGGTGGTCCTGTAGTCTCTAATGGCCTGGAGTCCTTGCCACATGCGTCGGGGGTTGGAGTTGGAGAAGTGTTCTTCTACCTTCTTTTTGTAATGGTGTTTGGCTTTTTTGATGCCCTTCTTTAGATTAGCCCTGGCTGTACTGTAGGCGTGTGCATCTCCTGACCTAAAGGCAGTGTTGCGGGCCTTCAGGAGGAGACGAACATCCCGGTTCATCCAAGACTTCTGGTTGGGGTACAATGGAAAGCAATTCCATTGCATTATAGTGTGATGCATGTCTGCAGAAAGGTTAAAAAAATTGAAGGTTAAACATCATTAGCTTCTAAGAAGAGGTTAGACACCTCTGCTTAGTGAGCCAAGAATCTCAGTTAAGTTAGGCCAGAAACCAACGTGTATTTCTGTCTTTGAAAAAAAGAAAGACAGAACGAAAAACAAAAAGTACTAGTATTAGTGAAGTCGAATAGTTAGAACGCTAGTTATATTAGTTATTTATTTGTTGTAATTTCTTTGACTTGAATTTAGGCCTTTATTTCACACAGTAATATTAGGGTTGATCTGAAATTCATACTGACCCAAACACACAGCCAGAATCATAAAACACTATCTTTAGACTCCCACAACAGATGGTAGGACTCCTCTGGGATTACGTGAAAAGCCCGAGGACACTGACACAGCCTAAATCCACAGACAGACTGTGGCAGGTCCCCTTAGATCCTCAGAACAACCTGCCTGTGAAGTTCACTGTAGAAGTCTGTGCAAGAGTATCTGAGAAGTGGTGACAGAACAAATAGTCGGTCTCTGCAAATACTGACTGAATATGATTTCTTTTATTTTCTCTTCTATTTTTTCTGTTACTGCATCTTATACAAATGATCAATACAAATAATCAATGGCATTTAATATAATTGACTTAAACATAATTCTGAATAAATTTCTGTTGTCTGGAGTGCATTACTGTTACTGACAGACAGAAGGACAGGCGAAATAAGGCAATGATACCAAGGTTTTTATCAGCTTATGATGCTACTTCTTTTTTTTGCTTCTTTTGTTTTTACAGATATCGTTGCCAAAGCTTAGCGTTAAAAGGCTGTGTGATGTGTCTCCAGCAGCTGAAAAATCCATCCCTAAACTTCGGTCTATTATACTCCCTCTGGCACAAACAGACCTCCACCTACGCTTTGCTTCATATCAACGTGCCTGACATTTTGCAGTGTTTGACTGACGCTTTATCTCTGCCGCAGACTTTGTCTGAAGGGATTGTGTCAAGATTATGCCAATTTCACATCTTATGTCAGGACAGTGAGATGTGGAATAAATTCTAACTAAGGGACTAAATGGAAATAAAGTCTATTGTTTACTGACTGGAAAAAAGTTTGCGTACATTTATTGGCAGAGATTTAGATTTATGGAAGCACTTAAAAAACATCCACTGTAAGTAGAAAGCTTTTCCCCACTGCAAACATTCATCAAATAATGATGCAAAAGTGATGGTTTGTTATTGTCTTGTTAAACTGAGATAAACATTACCAGTAATAAAGAAATTGGGGTTTCGCAGCTACAACATCAAACTGTGGGTATATTAAAGGTATTGGTGTCTAAGAGCACATTAAGATTCAAGCAGTCACTTCAGAATGCTCTGAATACCTTTGATCATCTGTTCACATATGAATACAAAATATTAGCAGATCTTGTGATGCCATAAACGTTTTGAGAGAGAAACACAGCATTCATTTTTGTTTTACTTTGTTTTGATTTATCACTGCCAGTGTTACAACCATGTTTCCATGGGCTTTGGTATAAATCTGGTATAAATAGACAGTTGTCGCTTTGGATGTAGGCTGGGGCAACTGTGGTTTAGATAAATGGGATGGTTCTTATACAGCGCTTTTCTACTCTACTTGGTCACTCAAAGTGTTATATATATATATATATATTGACCCATTCACACAAGCACCTAGACCTAAGTGCTTCCTAATATTTGATGGATGCATCAGAGCAACCTGGGATTCAGCATCTTGCCCAGGCTTTGGATTAGTAGCTGATCTGCTCTACCTTCTGAGCTACAGCCACCCCCAAAGTTAGAGCAGATCATCTATTAATCAGAGGGTTGGTGGTTTGAAACCTGGCTCCACTAGTCTGCATGTATCCTTGGGCAAGATGCTGAGTCCTGAGTTTCAGCTATTGAAGTGTGTGTATGAATGTTAGGCAAAACACTTAGGGATAGAAAAATGTACTTTTATAAATGAATGTGAGTGAGACTTGTAGTAAGAAACTACTTTGAGTGATGAGATTGAGTAGAAAAGCGCTATATTAGTACAAACGGTTTACTACTTATTTTAGGTTACTTTCACACCTCTTTTATGAAAACTAAGAAAAAGATCTGCATCTGAAACATGCAGTTATGAAGAGACTCTAATGTCTCAGTGCCTTTTCTTTTCTCTTATTCTGTTCCATTTAAAGATGCAATAGACGTGTCCAGTCAAAACAATATTTTAAAAGCAAAGTTTTTTATGCCATGCAAATTAATTTGATGCACATATATTGTATATAATCAAAATGACCGTGAAATTATTTATTATTTTTGAAGGATTTCCTTATTTTGCGATTCCTCTGAGGGCATTTTTTTAATGTAATGTCAGTGTAACTGAAAAACTAATATTTTTGATATGCACGTTTAAAGAAACCCTAGCACTCAGACAGTAATATGCAATTTCGCCCAGTTATTGGTTTGAACATAGTATTCCTGAATTAGATACCCAATACAGCAGAAACATATCAAATAAATTAGAAATGGGAATGGCATGTAACAAAGTGTCCCTGTCTGACATGAACCTATCTAAAACTCCATCTCCATCAGATCTCCCATCTCAGCTTGGAGAAGACGTAAAAATGATTAATGAGGACTCAAAATGCTGGGGAAAATAAGTTATATTAAAAATTTGGACATTGACAATAAAAAATCTGGACGCGCCCTATGTTCTAGGGCAGAGGTCGGTAACCTTTACTAGCACCAGAGACATTTGCATTAGAAATTGTTTTATGAAGCCACAAAACATATTTTACCTTTACAATGAACATGACACAGCCCATTAACTGTAATTTAGCCATTTAACATAACTAATAGTTGGAACTATTACCACATGTCACCACTCTGCAGTGGGCAAATTGTGATTATTTGGTACTTTAATATTTCTTCTTGGAAATGTTTTGTTGCATTTTTGAATTCATAACCCCAAAATATTGAAATATTGTTTTCTAACTATTTACTTATTTTTACAAACAACAACAAAAGAAAATACAAAAGAGTAGCTTTAAAGCTATTAAGCCCATTTTGTGTTTGTGCAAATGGATCACAATAAGTAAACATATAGTGGTAATTAAGTAAGTAAAATTTTATTTATATGGCACATTTCTAGATAAAAAGATCACAAAGTGCTTCACAGAGTATAAAATAAAAACAGACAAAAGTTAACCAATCTCTCTTGGTTTTCAGCCTTGTATGCTGAATAACAAGTAGGCCCTGATCACATGACCTCAGGGACCTCCTAGGGACATAGGGCTGTAAAAGTGCAATGATGTAGGCTGGTGCTTGTCCTTGAAGAGCTTTAAAGGTCAGAACCAATATCTTAAAATGGACTCTGAATTCAACGGGGAGCCAGTGCAGCTGTATAAGCAACGGTGTTACATGAGAGCACTTAGATGTTTTTGTCAGAAGCCTTGCTGCAGCATTTTGGACAATCTGCAGATGCTCCAGGGAGTTTCTGTTTAGATGTGTAAACAGTGAATTACAATAGTCCAATCGCAATGAAATGAATGCATGAATAACAATCTCCAGTTCAGTATAAGATACTATAGGGCTCCATTTAGAAATGTTTCTTAAATGATAGAAGCAGGACCGAACCAGAGATTTGACGTGAACATCCAGAGTAAGAGCAGAATCAAAGGTTACCCCGAGGTTCATGATAGACGATTTCACAAATGTTGAAAGAGGACCAAGAGCATTCATTATGTTAGGTACATGTCTGTCCGGAGCACATACAAGGACTTCAGTCTTTTCTTCATTAAGTTGGAGGAAGTTGTCAGCCATCCAACCTTTGATGGATTCTAAGCACTCGTTTAGAACAATAAAACAAACAAAATCAAGTTTTAATTAAATTTTGATTAAAAGTGCAGCCACAGATAAAGAATACCAATGAAATGAAAGGAAAAAAACTGTCTATCATTGTTAATTTGGAGATTCAGAATATGAGGAAAATATCTGTATGCAAATCCTTAGAACAGGTTTAAAACCTCTGGGTCCTGTAACTCACAGAATGAAGGTGACCATACCTTCAGTAAATATACTACTACTATACTATACTACTAATGTATCTTATTTGAAGGGGGTCCAGTGAGAAGATGTGACTGAATTTTCAAGGAAGTCAAAGGAGCTTGCAAAGAAAAGCGTCTGGACTTCTTTAAGTTACTTGAAGACGTTTCACCTCTCATCCGAGAGGCTTCTTCAGTTCTAAGGTCAAATGGTGGAGAGTCCCAGATATAAACCTAGTGGGAGTGTCCCCCCACAGAGGGACAAAAGGACCCCCTGATGATCCTCTAATCGCCTGAGCCAAGGTGTGGAACTGGGTGTGGGTCCCAATCAGCCAGAGTTTCGGGTAAGTTCATTGTGAAACCTGGCCCCACCTTATCATGCGAATTCCTGAGGTCAGATGGCCCAGGGTGTGAGTGGGCGTTAAGGCGTCTGGGAAGGGATCTCAAAACTGGATTATAGATGGCAGAGAGTTGGTGTCGTAAACCACCGCCTCTGTTCAAAGATGGTCGCTCACAGTGGACATAGATGGCTTCTTTCACTCCTCTTTCAAACCATCTGTCCTCTCTGTCCAAAATGTGAACATTGGCATCCTCGAAAGAGTGTCCTTTATCCTTAAGATGCAGATGGACAGCTGAATCTTGTCCTGTGGAGGTCGCTCTTCTGTGTTGTGCCATGCGCTTGTGAAGTGGCTGTTTGGTCTCTCCAATGTAGAGGTCTGGGCATTCCTCGCTGCACTGTACGGCATACACCACATTGTTAAGTCTGTGTTTTGGCGTTTTGTCTTTCGGGTGAACCAGTTTTTGTCTGAGTGTGTTGCTGGGTCTGAAGTACACCGGGATGTCATGCTTGGAGAAAACCCTCCTGAGTTTCTCTGATACACCGGCTACATAGGGGATGACAATGTTGTTGCGCCTGTCCTTCTTATCCTCCCTCGCTGGTGTCTGGTCTTCTTTTCTGTGCCTCTTTGCTGACTTTAAAAACGCCCATTTAGGATAGCCGCACGTTTTGAGTGCTTCCTTTACATGTGTGTGTTCCTTCTTTTTCCCTTCAGGCTTAGAGGGAACATGTTCTGCCCGGTGGTGTAGGGTCCTAATTACTCCAAGTTTGTGTTCCAGAGGGTGATGGGAGTCAAACAGGAGGTACTGGTCCGTGTGTGTGGGCTTCCGGTAAACTTCGATGTTGAGGTTGCCATTCTCTTCAATGTGCACAGCGCAGTCCAGGAAAGGCAAACAGTTGTCCTTTGTGTCTTCCCTGGTGAACTTGATGTTTTTATCCACGGCGTTGATGTGTGCAGTGAAGGATTCCACTTCTTGTGTCTTGATTTTGACCCAGGTGTCGTCTACATATCTGTACCAGTGGCTGGGTACTCTTCCTTTGAAAGAGCCAAGAGCCTTCCTTTCTACTTCCTCCATGTAAAGGTTGGCTACAATAGGTGACACGGGGGAGCCCATGGCACAGCCATGTTTTTGTCTGTAATAGCCTTCGTTGTATTTGAAATATGTAGTGGTGAGGCAGAGGTCTAACAGTGTGCAAATCTGATCGGGTGTGAAGTTGGTCCTGTCCTCCAAAGAGCTGTCTTCTTGTAGTCGTTTTCTGACAGTCTCCACTGCCTCCGTGGTGGGTATGCAAGTGAAGAGAGAGACTACATCAAAGGACACTATGGTTTCATCTGGAATCAGGGTAAGTTTCTGGACCTTGTCAGTGAAGTCGGTGGAGTTCTTGATGTGGTGTGGGGTGTTCCCCACGAGAGGAGCAAGGATGGTAGCAAGGTGTTTTGCAATGTTGTAAGTGGCTGAGTTTATGCTACTGACTATGGGTCTGAGTGGGACAGCTTCCTTGTGGATTTTTGGAAGTCCGTAAATGCAGGGTATGGCATCCCCTGGGTAAAGGCGGTGATAAGTAAGGCGGTCAATGATTTTGTCCTTTTCCAAGTCTTGAAGGCAAGCTATAACTTTCTTTTTGTAGCTACTTGTGGGGTCTCGCTTTAAGGCTTCGTAGGTATTGTTGTCACTGAGGAGAGTAGTGATCTTTGTATGGTAATCTGTAGTGTTTAGGACCACGGTGCATCTTCCCTTATCCGCTGGTAAAACAGTGATGTTGTGGTCTTTGCTCAGGGAAGCGACGGCCTTCTTTTCCTGTATTGTGAGGTTGGACGGAGGGACTTTGGCACTGGAGAGGGTGGCTGAGACTTTCATCCTGATTTGCTCTGCTTCTGTCTGTGATAATTTATTAATCCGTATGGCAGATTCTGTGGCTGTGATGAGGTCCACTATGGGCAACTGTTGTGGAGAAATGGCAAAATTGAGACCTTTGGCTAATACTCTCTTTTCAGGTTCAGTGAGATTCCTGTCTGAAAAGTTCTTAACCCATTTCTCCTGACTGTCTTCAGGTGTGTTTTCTTCTATGGGTTGTGTAAGTTCAGATTCAGAATGAGGAGTGTGTGTTTTTGAAAGCAAGGTGTGAAATTTCCTGCGTTGTCTTTCTTTTCCTTTTGAGTGTTGGGCCCGCTGAGCCTTGTCCACAAACTTGTAAACCTCTTCTAAGATTGGAGAGGGTAGAAGTGTTTCCAGTTCCTGCAGAGTCTGGCTGATCTTGATCTGGAGGGCATCTATAGTGAAATGGACCTGTCTTATCCTTTCACTTAAAAGGTGATTTTGCGCTCTCTGTAGAATCAAGTCTGCTCTGTATCCCCTGACAGTGGATCCAAGGCGCAGGCTCTTGGGAACAACTCTGGTTTGTCTGCATCTTAGGTTGAAACGGAGATGGTTCCTATAATCCGCTAGTTTCCTTGATTCCCTTTCATACTCCCGCACCAGTTGAAGGGTGTTCCTCCCAAAATGTACGGCAATATGTCTGTGAAGGAATGTCTGTGTGTCATTGTTCAGACAGCTCCATCTCTCAGCTTTCTGTCTCTTTCCCATTCCACTCTCCTTCCACATTCACACAAGTTGTTAATTAAATTTCTTTATTTAGGTTGCCCATTGTTTCACTAATACGAATTTCAGGGTTTGATAAGTTATCATGTGCCGACCAATTTGTGACCAATCTCATGTCCACTGACGACAGCAAGTTTAAATACCCCCAAGTCCAAGAAAAGAAGTCAACAGCATCAACAGCAGACGTGCACAGCAGAATGAGCCAAGTGGCAATTGCAAATACATCAGTTTTGTGGTGCCTATATAAGAAGTCTAACAATAGTAAAAAGGCCAGTTTCCATCACTTTCAAACAGCGATCCTAACCATGCTTGTTCATGGCCACGAAACCTTGGCCTTACTGAAACAAGGTCCATCAGTGTTTCAGAAACGGCTGCAGATTGGGGGAAAATCTACTACACTGATTTCTGTGGAGCCAACAGCCTGCTTATTGGTGTGTCAAACGAAACACACCAAAGAAAACATGGACCAATCAGATCAGGGATGACTTGAAGTGCCGATAATTTGATTGAGCACACTAGAACTAATTCCATTAATAGAAAGGCTTGGAAGACTGGGAGCCACAGTGGTGTCCTAACTATGTGGTCGACCACCTGGACCAGTTGCCTGCTAGAGCTCTAGCAGAGAAGAAGACACAGTATTGTAGCATTAAAATATGATGTATGACATGTGTATAAAGGAAAAAAAATATGCCATTGGTTTCAGAGGTTGGAAGTAAGTAGAAAAAAATACTTTGTTACTCTACTTAAGTACAGTTTTCAATTATCTGTACTTTACTTGAGTAGGTTTTGTTTCTGACTACTTTTTACTTTTACTCTCTACATTTTTAAACAAATATCTTTACTCTCTACTCCTTAAATTCAAATTCAAAACAGGCTCTTTACTTTTGCTTTAATGCATTTGAGAGAAGTTATTATTTCACCTCCAAACATCAAACCAATTTGAGCCTAAACAGGAACACATGAAAGGCAGTCCTGTTCCCCCAGTAATCACCAGACGATGTCGCATAAAAAGAGACGACGTGTACCAAAGTCTATCAGTGCAAAGAACATCAGCAAACACACAAATGGTTTGTGTGCAGTTTGTCACATGGTGTGTTGGTCAGACACGGCTCATGCTCAGAATTAGGTTACATGACATGTAACAGTGACTTTAGCTGATGATGCTGAGATCCATTGACTGACTTCCAACTATCTAGAAAAAGCATAAACAGTGTACTGTCAGTGTAGAGGGTGGAAAGCATACAGGACAACTCACGAAACATCTGCCTCCATCTGGTTTAATTAAGTTGTGGGTCAGCTTGAAGATATGCGTAGCTTATTTGAGAGTTTAAAAATGTGTTAAGTAGGATGTAGAATTATTGTAGAGACACTGACACTGCCCTGGATGCAATAAACGCCTGAGTGTGTCATGAATTTAGGAGTAGATTTCTAGGAGGCCCTTCCCCACTTTGAACTGTGAAAGTAAGACAAAGAGAAGTTAATGTTGAGTGGAAATTCCCCAGGGGAGATCTGGGTGGGGGTCTCAGTGTTTGTAATATGCTAACTCTGTTTTCTCTGTTGTGTAGAGGAATTTGGTGTAGCTTAGGTGAGGAGATTACTTTTATGACCGACAGGAAGTCACGTACGCAGAGACACACACACACACACAGTGCTTAAACTGTTACACTCACACATACACACAGGTACGCACATACATTCACTCACGTGCACTCACATAGACATACGGGTACGCGCACACACAGGCACTCACATGCTCGTGCATACACACAGACACAGAGTTTGCAGTACACCATCTGGGTTTTATGATGGGGTCACTTCTATAAAGCTGGCTGTAACAAACAAAGGAGTGGAAGATCTGCAGAGGGACACCGGCCTGGCACATCTCCCCTTCTAGAAGATGGATGCTTAAATGAAGATGAATAAAGATGAATAAAGGTTTTGTGAAAATGACTACTGAGTTCCGGGGCCGTCTCTGGATGCCCGAGGAATAAAAAGAACTGGGGTGAAACTGATTTCGTAACAGTCAGGTGGGGTCAGCTGATCAGAGCCGGCACACTAAAAAAATCTACTGGAGCTCTTAATAGAAATTATTTTGACTTATAATTTTTTCCCCACACTGAGCCATTACAGCCAATCTAACCCCCCTGCTGAATCCAATCTAACCCCTGACTGTACTGACTGACTGTTTAGAGGCAAAGTCTCCCTCTACAATGTAGGCAACAGAAAATAATTTTCCTTCTTTTTCTTCAGATTCAAGCTGAGTATAACTGAATTTTTTAAAAAAAAAAAAAGTTAGACTAAAGTTGTATTCCCATCTAGAGAGATTATTTTATCATTATGTTAATACTGCACAAGGTTCAGTTAGCTTTGAACAAAAACAGAAAGATCCTCCAAAGAATTTGTACTTCTACTTAAGTACAGAATGTCTGTACTTCTGTACTTTTGTCAACTCTGATTGGTTTGATTCTTATAGGTGCTTCTCTTCAGACAGATGGAAATTTTAAAAGATTTTATTTCAGTATGTTGAAGTTGTAGCACAGATAGCATCATAAATAACAAATATTATAGAAATGCAGCATTCTCCTTTTTTAAAACGTGTCATATTTTAAAAATTATGCCTCAGACAATCAGTAATATAAAAATAACTACAGACTGTATAATCACCAGTGACTTCTCAGACCACACCAATTAATGACCAAACAGATAGACACAAACAAACTTATAAACACCTACCAAAGTACTCAAAACCATCGTACACCGTACACAAACACACACAAGGTTAAAACAATACCAGCGCCGCTGTCGTGCCTGGTAAATATTTGCAAGGAGTGCTTGGATAAGTGGGGGCATATAATTTGATTTGTGGATTATGAAATTGTTGCATAGTAATTGACTGAAATTGCATCTCAAGTGGATGTTTTGCTAGAAGCAACATCTTAGCCTTCGTATATCCATTTACAAACAACTCATCTCTCACTTGTCCTTCTATAAGCAAGAGGAATTAAGTTAATCCCCTTTCAAAACACTCAAATAGCAAGGATACAAACATTTTCATAAAACCTTACTAGACACAGAAAACACAATGAAAGCTGGAAGCAAAATGGTCTACATATTTTCTTTCTATAAGCAAATAATGCTCTCATCTCATCTGAAGAAAATTGCCAAACACAACAAAAAAAGGTTGTGATATAGACAAATACATGACTGTGGACCGTGTAAGAAAACCAGAGAACATCCACACGAGCACGGGGAGTATACGCAAAAAATCTGCACAGAAAGGATCAAGCCAACCGCCAGGTAATTGTGCTAACAGCTGCATCAATGTGCCTCCCTCCAGCGAGTGCCATTAGGAGTGAATTGCATTGATGTTAAACTTACATTATCTGTTGTCTAGTCCAGTGGTCTAAGAAATAAGAGGTCTTCATTCAAGTGTTTTATCCTTGTCTCCTTCACTTTATTACCCAGCTCCGCTATACTTTGCTCGCTAGCTTAAGTTCCCTTTCAATCTAATCAGCAAGGTAAACCAGCAGATTTATTTGTTTAATCTCATATTCATTTTTCCTGCCACTGCTATGATAAATCACAGGTGCTGGGTGAGTGGAAATGACAGTAAATGGAGGGAATGAAAGAGAGTTGTCAAGTCTGTGACACATGGGGATGCAGCAGTCAGAAACACATTTCTCTCTCTGTGCCAGCATGTCCATATTGAAGCCTCCACTTGACAGAAGTGATGCTGCAAACATCCATATTTATCAGCACCACTGCTGCCATGTTAATGATTCATAGATGGAGTCATTGTTAGAATATCAGCCCATATAAGACATTTGTGAGCGCTTTGAGTGCTCAAACAAGTAGAAAGGCGCTATATAAGCACCAGTCCGTTTTAGATTGTTTTTTTCTTTAGCTTTTCAATCATCATCATTATTTTTTATTATTTTTAAATAGATTTAGTGACTTAGTAAGCTGATCAAGACATGACTGATTGTAAGCCGTAATTATAAATAGCTAAATTTTCCAAAATCATAAAATCACATCAAATTTTGTCTAGATTTTTTAAAGTTTTATTTCATACATCACTTTATATCTTTTGATAAAGTCAAATTTCTGATCCTTTAGCATTTATGTATGCATAATCATGTTATGTTTTCTCTTGTTTTTTGTTTTGTTTTTTATCATTAGTAGCAGTAACTAGTGTTTCTGTTGTGTTTCCCTTGGGCTTGTTTGTGTCTTGGCTTCTCTCTGTTCTCTTATTAAGTGTTAAGACTCATGCTGTTCATCTCCTTTTGGCTCCTTAGTCTTTTAGTTTGAAGGTTAGTGTTCCTGTGATGTCATGTAATAGTTTTGCTTCCTGTCTGCCATTCCCCACTTCCCTGGTTGTTTTTACCTGTAGGTGATTGTGTGCCTCTGTTTTTCAGTTCCCTCCTGTGTCCAGTCCTTAATCAGCCCTTAATATATACATAAGGTCCTGTCTTTAATTGTTGTGTTGTACTGTTTATGGTCCTTACTTTGTTTCTCTGTGTTTTCTTCTTTATTTGTCCCATGTGTTTATGAATTTTACCCTTTTTGGATCATTTGTTGTTTGAACGTAGAAATCAGCTTTTATAAAGAGCTTGATTTTTGTTAACTGTTCTGCTTAACTGTCCACATGGTTACATTGTGACACTGCTACTCATTTATCAGATCCCAAAATTTTATTCTGAAGAACTGTATTTAATAAATTCATGTATAGAGGTAAGAAGGACCAACCAGAACTAAAATTCTAGACTGACAAATAACACCTTTGCTAAGATTTATTGCCATTTATTGTACTGCCGTAAAATACAGCTTCAACCCTGTCTTCCCCGTGTCTTGGAGAACCCAAAGAGAACACAAGCACAGGGAGACCCAGCCAACTCAACTCATATTATACTGCTCAAAAACAAAAAAATAAAAAACCAAGGGAAGACATGAATAACACATCTGATCTTTACAAATAAAACATTCAAGTTAAAAGTCTTTAATTACATAACTTGTGTAATTAACAGTCAGTGTAAGCCAAAATCATCAAATCTTTAAAGATTTGAGTCAAATTTTCACCAGAAATCCAATATAAAAGTGCTCTTTTAAATTCCTTTGTAAATTTTATACACCCCAAAAAAGTCATGCAGCTTACCATATGATTAGGCAAATTAGTTTCCAAAGCTTGAGGGCTGAATAATACTGTGAAACTTTTATTATTTCACATGATGCTCCAGTAATGAAGGAGCACTGCCTCTGTCTGAACTAAATCCTGATCTGATCATTAATTCTACTATTTTATCTTCTTCCTCAGTAACACTTGGTCACTGCCATTATTCATTATTTTTCACGGAAATCTGAAAAATTCTTTTAAAATTGTGATTTAAGTTTTAACTGGTTTAAGTCATTTCTGCTGTTAACAAGCTATTCTCAAGCCTGCAGGTTTTTATGTCATGCCATTTATGCCATTTGTCAGCTTATTGGAACAGGACAGGCAGGAAAAATAAACAAAAAACAAAGAAGTACAAATAAAATAAAATCTGAAATATACTCAATAAAATTATAAATGGTTAAACAGGAACACAAATTTTTACAAAATTTAAATAGAGAAAGATATAGACAAGGATGTAGAGTATGTCGATAATTTTTCCATGAAAATAAGAGTCACTGAATGATTTACGCATTTGCCTAACAAGCAATTAATCCTGGGAGGAGGTTGTTTCAGGGAAGGCATAACAATGTGCCAAATCAAACATGCAGCGCTACCTGCTGTGGTGACCACATTTTGAATAAGGGAGTGACTGAAAGTATTTTTTTAAGGCCTTATTTTTCTTATTAGACAAACTGCTGACGTCACGTTTACCTCTGGAACCGTCTTCATTCTGTTGTACACATCTTATATGTGGATTTTAAATGAAAATGACTAAGTGGGTGTATTTAAAGGTGATATGACTGTACAACTCCCCATCCAGTAAAGCTATGTTTTCACAAAACACAAACAGTGGCATATTTGTGAATATTAACATTTGCATTCAAGTGAAGATTTATACCAGTCTGTGAGTCTTTGAAAATAAAAAAGCATAAATATTTTAAGTATGCATCTACACACTTTTGTTAGTGATTATGCTAAATGGTTTGGCCATGCCCTCTCATATTTATTTTTAAATTTGGCACAATAAAGATGTATTTATTCTGAAAGGTCTTCTCATCCATTACACCTCCGTTTAGTCATATTTTTCAAATATTGTTTTGGGGGAGGGGGACTAGGAAGACAGTATATATTTTGCATGTCGACTGATGCAAACCTCTGAGATTAGAAAAATTCCTATGAATTAAAAACATCAGTGTACACAGAAATCCTTGTGTTACCTATGGGCTTTCAGATAAAATGTGGTCTGTGATACACCGTCTCATAAGGTAAGGCACAAGTACCTGTGGTTTTTATGCAGCCTGACAGTCAAAGATAGTGGTAATATAGCGGTTATGAAAAAACAGTAGAGAACGGAAGCATGGCAGTAAAAGAAATGAATAAATGAAACCGAATGTCATTTATCAAGCAACAAGGTAGATTGTAGTTTCACACCAGCAAGCTGTAGTGCACAATTTGTGCTGTTCTAGTGTTCCTTTTATTCTGTTTTCAGCTATAAAATATGCTGTGTTTGTGATGTTTGGATAATAGATACCCATCTTTTCCTGTTCTTCCATTTAGTTACACCGAGAGAGAAACCGAGAGCACAGGGCACCAATATGTGAATGGTAAACAAGCTTCATATGAGGATGAAATCCTGGGGGATTCTATGGCAAGTAACTGCCTCTACTTAGATAAACAGCAGTGAATCCAGAACAGGAGGGAATGTAGACTGAGGGGGAGGGAAGCAAGCATGGGGAGAGATGTAAGCTCTCCAAGTCCAGTGCTCCATTATTCAACAATGATAGTTGTCACATGTAAAACGGCCAGTTAACGAGCTAAACATCAGATCATTGAAGATTTTCAATGTGCAAAAATTGGCTGTTATGATGAGCCAATGAGCTGCCTGTTGTCTCAATTACAACTTTTTTTTTTAAGATCTTATTTTTTATTCAATAAAGCTGCATTGTCAGACGGCACCATTTGTTAGTCTTGACAACAGCCGAGATCATAATAAAGCAAAAACATTTGTGCATGTGAGCCCGACGGTGGCTGTCTTGTGCTGAAGACGATTGTGGCAGATGAGCATTGTTCTGCTCATTCATAGGCTTTTAAATGCATCCTTGTTTTCCTCGATAAGATTTCATCTGTGGCACCTATCAACTAATGTTGCCTAACCTATTGTTAAGCTTGATAGAAGTCAGTCTACAAATTACAGTCTGTACAATAATTCTGTTTTCTTTTTCTTCCAGCTGCCCCCTTTAGGGTTCGTCACAGTGGATCATCTGCCTCC
Organism: Neolamprologus brichardi; assembly: GCF_056152115.1. Classification (NCBI taxonomy): domain Eukaryota; kingdom Metazoa; phylum Chordata; class Actinopteri; order Cichliformes; family Cichlidae; genus Neolamprologus; species Neolamprologus brichardi. The sequence continues at coordinate 19,407,435 of NC_142104.1, read as the reverse complement.
ATCTTACCCCATCACCTGATCCTCCTTCATCACACCAGCCCTCTGCAGGTCCTCTTTCACTAAATCCATAAATCTTATTGGAGATTTTCCACTTTTCCTTCAGGCTGGCAGCTTCATATTCAGCATACTTTTTCCAATATATCCACTACCCCTCCTCTGCACATGTCTAACTGTCTCCAAACTGCTGAGCCTGAGCTGTGTCTCTGATATATTCATTTCTAATCTGATCTGACCATCTTCAACTCTGCCAACTTCATATTCAGCCCTGGTCTCTTTATATGGTTCAAAATACAAGATAAATATAAGCTATAGGATGATTCTGTGTCTGCAGCTCTATGTGTGAGGGTCTGCTTTCTGCATAATGGCAGGGCCAACAATGCCAAAAACGTGACTAGTATTAGTATAATAATTAGTATATGCACTTATAAGCACGCTGTATCTGTATACATAAAAATACATAATGAGCTTTTCTCATTATACTTACAGTGTTGATTTTATTACATTAATTGTAGTAATGGACTGGCTATAATTGGATTATATGGTCTACTAAATGTATTACACTGTCAGTGTAGCCAATCCTCCTGCATCACTCCAGAAATGGCAGTGCCAAGCAGCTGAATGATCCACCAGCACCACTTTGATTGAAAAGGCTCTTCTGGATAGAAACCTTGTAAGATATATCCTAAGGACACAATCTACCCCAATTTTTTTTTCACTAGCAGCACCATGAGGTTGAGGTTTTAATTTGTAAAAATGCTTCAATATGTAACCAAAATTGTACAAAATAACAAACAGGCCTCCAATTTCGGATCCAGCTCGAAGCAATTCTCAGCCAAAATGCATTCTCAAAGAGCCAATCTTCCTCTTTTTCTTTTTTCCCCCCAATTATTCCTCCAGCCGAAGTTGCTTTTCTTTAATTTATCCATGTACTATTTTGTGTTTTGCTGGCATTCTTGTGGAAAACTTTATAAGAAATCAAAACCACTGATGTTTCCAAGACCTTGAATGTGATGTGAGCCATACAAAACTCCACCGTACATCAGTATCTGCTCTACTATTTTGTTTTTCCAAAGACCTGAATTCATAAGTAACTTCATCAAAAACCAGCATTTTAAAATGAAGAGTGTTTGGCGCTGGTTGCCGGATGCCCAGAGATCTTTTTTTAAAAACCACTTGTGTTATGAATGCTGAATGTCGGCATATCTGGCTGCTAATAAGCTGCATTTTCTGAGGTGAGTACAACTGCAGGAGGAGGAGAAAAATGCTGCCATAACTGTAATTGCCAGGATTTTCAGGCACAGTTTTCCCCAGTTGGCTCATTGTTATTCAACCCATGTTACTCAGCATCAAAGGTTTGACGCACAAATGGATGACGTCACATAATAAACATTTCTCTGCACAATCAACAGGAACCAACTGATAAGAGAAAGTCAGCTATGCTTGCAGACACACAAGCCAAGGAGACTTTGATTAAAACTGGCCAGTGCTGTCAAAAGTGGCCAGTTTTATTCAAAACATGTGACCTGAATTGTGGAATTTTCACACAACATGTAAATAATGTTCAGGTCTCATATTCTTTACTGTTTGGGAGATGCCTTAGTGTTTTAATTGTTGCACTTGTATCTCTCTTATCTGCCTGACCACTCGGCCACATCTGGATAAAATACTGGAGGCCCGCTGATGTCTAGAGCAACAAATATTGGGAATGTAAAAGCAATAAAAGATTAATAGTTTATCCTGGATTTTCCCATTTGTATGCTTTTAACAAGACTGGCACACACTCCATTTGATTGGCTTATTGGCCTTACAAATAATTTTGTCATCCTGCCAAGCTGTGAATAATCTTATGATGGTTTAGAGCCTTTGTGGCCAAGGATGTGCTGTAAAAATGAAAGCACAATAATTCTGAGACCTTACTTGCTACAGCTCTTTCAGCTTTCACAATTACTCAACCACACAAGGGTAGTTACTGCAGTTATATAGCTGTAATTCTGTCAGAACTTAGTCTGGAATAGAATGAACTAAGCTTTAGAGCAAGCACAGGTGACCTCATCTAACACAAAGACATCAATTATTTCAATTTATGATATTCTTGGAATTGAGCACATAAATGTTTTAATTTCAGTTTCCAAGCAATACCGTTCACTGGCAGATTTCACAAAAACTGTGGAGTAAAAAACATAACATTATACTATGCAAAAGTCTTGAGCCAAACCTCTTTTTTTATATATATATTTTGCTTCCAAAAAGGCTAATTTGTTATTTTTAAAATAGAGTTTTTCACTCATTTTCAGTCCTGTTCTCATGCGTGACCATTTTAAGAGAAATGTGTTTCTAGGTTAAGCCACCTAACACTGATGTATGAATCATTCCATAAAAAAGGCACCTAAATCAAGGGATGAACCGGTATTCTGTCTACATATAACATATAAATCCCAATTTTAAACTGTATCTTTTAGCACTGTTTTTAAGTGTTTATTTAGTTGAATCTACTAAAAATGTCAAAGGTATCACAGTTTCATAGGCATAAAATAATATTTTTGCACCAACAAAGTGGTGTGCTATTGGCGCATATCCTGGGATGGTGTTAATCCATTTACTGCTCAATTTTAATTAATTAATGTAATTTATTTATATAGCACCAAATCACTACAGATGCCACAAGGCCTTTTGTATTGAAAGCTTAAGACTCTACAATAATAAAGAGAAACCCCAACAATCAAACGACATTGACGCCTCATCAGAAATGGCTCAGAGGAAGGGTGGCTGCCAAGAAACCTTTTTAAAGAAGGGAAATGGGAGAAAGGGGTGTGGTATGCTAAATTACACAAGACCTGTGTTGAAAATCAGTGGCAACAGGTTAATCCAAATTTTCGGTTCAAATCATCATCTGTATGTAAGGACGGGTCAGGAAAGAAGTATAATGTGGAGTATCTACAGTAATCTGTAAAACTTTGTGGAGGCTCAGTGAAGCATAAGATTTTGATCCACAATGCAGATCTCCAACCCAACTGATTGGAAACTGATTCATTTTTCAGCATGACAATGATCCCAAACACACTGTCAATGCAGAAAAAGCATACCTGGATAGAAAAAAACACAGTGCAACACTATCACTCATGAACTGGCCGTCACCAGAGCCCAGACCTCAACATTAGTTGAGTAGAAGCAGTGTGGGATCATCTTTATAGAGAACAGAACAAAAGACAACAAATGCAAAAGCCAACATCTAGAGAAAAGCTTTGAATGTCCTTCATGAAACCTGAAAATCTATTACTGAAGTATACTTACATATATTGCAAGAAAGCTTGCCTAGGGAAGTTCAGGCTGTGTTGAAAAGTAAACAAATCGTGACTTTCAAATTCATTAGAATTGTACAAACTCAGTTTTTGCTTCATATACTGTGATTCCACGGATGACTGCCTAGCTCAAAATAAAGAAATGAAGGGTGGGTCAAGCTTTTGCAGACTATTGTATTTATTCCTGATAGATCTATGCTACTTATTATTTCTTGTTTGCTAAAGTTTTATAGAATATAACAAGAAACTTCTAAGAAGTATGTATCTGCTTTCTAACCAAAATGTGTAACAAGAAAAAAAGAACATGTCACGTTGACCAGTGTGCTGATGTTTTGCTGTCCTATCTAACAATATGCTTGAAATCTCTTCCAGATATTTCTAATGTCATTCTTAAATGTCATATCACAACAGAGGAAAAAATACCAAATAAATAAAATTACTTCTTTAATTTACTGAGATATAAGTCAGGAAATGTCAGTATTTATTCAACACTAATATCTAATTTGGTGCCTTATCTTTGACCCAAGGAATGGAACTGGCAGCCCAGATAAGCTACAGAGAAAGGTTCACATTTTGGTCCACGATAAATATGACTCAAAGGTTAAAATATTTATTTGATTTCCATTGTTCAGCTTTGATCTTTTTACCAAAGATTTCTCTATGACTGAAAAAAATGTAAAAATGTAAATAGCTCAATATTATTTAATCTGTTGTTCCTACCCAGTTCTGAAGCTAACTTATCATTCTATACAGAACTTAATAGTAAATAGAGACTTCAGTATGGTTACAATATGATGTATGATTCCTAAAAGGCTGCTGTATATAACAAAAGCAGCCTTTAATACCTTAGAATCTGATCAGGTCAGTGGAAAGCAGCTGGATTCAAAATAAAGCTCCCTTACAGAAAATCAGCAAGACTACCAAGCGACTGTGTAGTTTTCTGCTTGTGTGGTTCTATGTAAGTTGCAACCACTGGTGAAAATTAAAGGTCAACACCAAAGCATAATATACCCTCTTAGATATTCTTTATTTTTAATGTCTAAAAGACCTTTTTCAAAAAGAGAATGAGACCCCTGTTGTGTAAGACTGGCTACAAATGCAACATAGTTGAATTCAGCTATGATTCTGGGAAAACAACTGAAAGCAAAAAGAGCTTCAATGATATTCAATACTCAGGCTTTTTAAATGGGAGGAGAAAGGCTCTTATGCGAGGCTGAAATTCTAGCCTCACTGTAGGTATTTTTGTACATGGGAGTGAAGCAGAGGCACTATGACATACAAACATTGTGTAACCGGGTCAAAATGTGCTGCTTAAATTGGATGGATTGTTTTGGGTTTTTGTTTATTTTTATTATTTCTTTAGGAATCTATAGCACCCGATTTCTGTCTTTCAATTTGGGCACAATAAAAGATGTTTCTCAAATCATTATATTTGTACTAATAAGTCAGACTTTATTAATAGACTCTCTCCAATGAGTTTTTCAATGCCCATGAAACACAAAGGAAACCTCATAAATACGGTCCTCATTTCATAGTGTTTAAATCACTTGTTATATTAAAGCATTTTATTCATGAATGGGAATATTATGAACAAGCAGAGCCATATAAATACTATTTCAATGACATTTGTATTTAATTTGCAGTATGATTCATCTACACTTTTTCTCTTTCAATTTGGTTTTTGCACTTCTTTCTCTGCACTGTCCTTCTTATTTGAGTCTAAAGGGGGAATACATTGATGTGTAGGTCCAACAAGAATATACTGTATGTCTGACACCGCTTTAATAACGTCCAACCTGCCAGGTTGGTTGTGTCAGTGCTGGCGAAACCTTGTTATCAGTTAGACACGGTCAAGACAGACATGAAGTTTTCACACAATCGCTCATCAAACCTCGTGCTATACTATCTCCCCTAAACATCATCCTTGCTGGTAGAATTAGATAGCTTTGCAGCCCACACAAACACCCTCTCTCTCACACACACACATACACACACATGCACAGACAGATCAAATCAATGGCTACCTTCCCCTACATCAGGAAGTACTGTACAGTAGGTGGCCAATGGAGGAGTCCGCCCACTCACAGGATATTCAATTGCACACATGTAGAAACTCATCCTCTCTGTATCTCACTCATGTTCGCCTGAGATCAACTACATTTACAGATACAGCTTTGGGCAAGAAGTGCTTGCGTGTGCACGCCCACACGCGTAGACCCGACATTGAAACATGCACACAAACCCTCCCTCTCTGTCACATGGAAACACTTTAGGATTTAAGCCACGCAGAGATGCTCAAAAGACACAGATAGATTTATGAATGAACTGTGAGGATATGTGCATTTCTGTCTTTTCTCAGAAATGTGCACTGAATATTTTACTTCAAGCTCAGTGAAAGATTTCATGTGATAAATATATGGATCTGATATTTGCAGACATGGTAATTGAGTACTGTTCACTCAAGTAAATCTATTATAGGCTACTTTGCACTACCTCTTGACGGCTGAACATTTCAAGGGCCCATATTACTACATGCATTAACAAGAAGTACTCTGAGAGCACAAACCTACCTCAAGGTAGCTCACTCTCTTTGCAGTATTTATTTTTCAGGGAATAATACTGTGTTTTGTATATATCGTTTTATTTTCTTTGTTCTTTTTAAATGTACTTTAAGAGGTTTGCAGTGCGGTAAAAACAAGTACAAAGTGCAGACTTTTGCTATGTAGGAGTTGGTAATGGATATTAGGTATTGATTTGTAAATGAGTGGACATGAATAACTTAAGTTTATTATATAATGCAGCATATTTCTAACTAACTAGGCAGCTCATCCTCGTCCTCTTGACAACACATTTTTAAAGATATGATATATTTTGGGGTCAGCTTGAAAGAAAGACAGATGGGAAATGTAAAAATGAGATCAGACTTCAAATGTGACGTAACATTTGGATATGGCCTAAAATGTGATATTTAGAATCCCCATACAAGAGTATCATTTGGTAAATGTTGCCAATAGAAACAAAGGCAGTAGAATTTTAATTTTAAAGATAAAATATAATTTATGAAAGTTTGATCTTAGTTTCCTTTGAAGAAGCAGTCGGAGGTCCAAAGGAACATGATGTTTAGAATCCCCATATGTCTATATACTGTCAGTACAAATGTTAGCAGTAAGAAACATATTTTTAAACGGCTATAGCATTATTATCACTTTGACCTTCAGATCATCTATCTATTGCCCTTGAAGGAGAGGTCAGAGGTCAAATATGGCATGATGTTTACAATATTTATGTTGACAATCCACACCACACTCCTAGTTGACCTTGAACAACTAGGAGTGTTCAAGGTCAAAATTAAAATTTGACTTACATCAGTGGATGTAAGTCAAATTTTAATGAATTGTTAACATGACCCAACCTTTTTTAGAATTCATTCAAAACTTTTAAAGCTATCATGTTTCCAGGCAGACAGAATAACATGCACACATGCAAATGATACCAGTTCGCATTGCTGGAAACTGCAGCTGGTGGAAACCAGCTGCAGTTTCTGCTTTGTAAATAGATGCTTCATCGCTAATAATTCATATTGTACTAAAATTAACAAATAAACGATTAAGCTTTATTTTTATATCTACACCAAATGCCACTTTAAAGCAATGTTGCTTTTTTGTTGTACTTTATTTTGAATATTATATTCTTTTGATTCCACTGAGATAAAATGTTAATACAGGTGGACAGACTACAGTCACGTTCACATCAATTTAGAATCACCAGTTAACTTATTCAAACTAAATGCATCTCTTTGGACTGTTGAAGGAAGCTGGAGTACCTGGAGAGAGAGTCCAGGGAAACATGGGGAGAACATGCAAACTCCACACACCAAGGCCCGGGTGGATGGTGGAGTCAACCGCATGACCTTTTGCTATTAGACAACAGCGCTAACCACAGTGCCACTGTGCTGCAGCGGAAGAGAATGGATGGATGGATAGACTATTACCCATAACAGAACACCTGTATAAAGTGGCATTGCTCTTTTTAAAGATCTGAGAGCTTGCACCCATTGATATTGGAATTCTACATCCTTTGAAAATAAGAAAGCATCAGGTAAGAAAGCATGCAGTCGAGGGTGCAATGAATATGAAGGAGTAAAAAAGGAGGGGAAAGGAGGTAGAATATTAATCACAGATCCTCAGTCCATCTCCTCCTCCAGGCTTTGCACCAAATAGAGAGAAATATTCTCATTAGGACAATGAGAAATACATATATCAAATATAGCTGTCACTTCTACTGTGGAGGATCTGTAGGGGAAAAAGTGTGTCACAGGCAGTTCGTCTTGTACATGTGCTGTGTAGCTTTTGCAGAACAGATTTATCCCATGTGCAGCAGCTTTTCTTCAAAATTAATAACATGTAATGGATTCTTAGGAGAGGAAGAGGATTGATGAATGTAAAGCCAGTGTAAGAAAATTCATTGTGTAGTGTATTTTTAGAAGTCTACATTACAAATATCGCATCTTAGTTCCACTGCAGTTTCACATAGCAGAGAGTCACACAGAAGAATGTTGCTGAAACAGATGGTTTCCTGGTTACCTAAGTGGGAAAGGTCTGCGACACTTTCCAGCCCTTTTCTTACCCTTGTGTCATGTAGTTGCTGTATGTCTATTTATTTATTTTTGAAGAAGAGACGATGGCACAGATTTGAGCTTGAAAAGGTGGTAAAGGAATGGTTGACACTAATGGTGTGTGATGGTGGAAATTGGACCATGATTGGTAGCGAGACGTCAAGCTGACAGTGTGTATGTCTTCTGTGGGACCTTTCTGGTAGTGATGAATTGTTGTCTGACTCATTGTTATTTCAGGTGATGAAACCTGTCAAGATGGGGTGGCCTGGAAGCTAGACGGAACAAGTTGACAGAATAGGCTGTGAATAGAGTCAGAAGTGATATGTTTACTTTCTTCCACCTTAGTGTACAACAAATGGGGACAGTTTAAATAGTAATGGTGGTGGAAACATGCATACCTGTTTTACAGGCTATTTTGTAGTACAGTGTTGCTGTCATGTTAATTCAGGTCTTTTCAGGTTGATTCACACATAGTGCCAATTCAGGACAATAGTTGCTTTATATTATATTATATTATATTATATTATATGATTAGGACATAGAACAGGAAATGTGTTTTTTGACCTGCTGTGCTAAGTGGTTTCCTGTTAGTTTGCCCTAATGTGTAGGAGAAATATCTCTGCACATAACACTCAATATTTGCACACATATTAATAGATGTTAGGAAAATTAGCTCACTTAAATAGAATATAATAGAAATGGAAAGGTTAGATGGTTTTGAGCTGATAAATCTTTCCCTTTATGTTCCTGAATATTTAGATTTATACTAGCACTAGTAAGAATTCCATTTTTAGATCCCTTTAAGTTACAGGGCAATGATGTGGGCAATACCTGATCATGTCGAAGAAACAATCATTTCAGCTAAACCACCTATGATTAATATAAAAATTAGATGAGAATAGTAATAAAAACATCCACTTAGTTCATAAAATATTGAAAAGGAAACCGTGATTAGCCTGCTTCTGTACTGAAGCATGGCTGTAGTAAATGCATTTACCACCCAGCGCTAATTGCCTCAGGTGTGCTGCTGATTGCAGCGTTAGCTTAGCAGCGAACGGCCACATATTTTGCTCATATTTTTGATTTCTTTAGAAAATTTCGTCAACTTTCTTTCTTTTCTTTTCTTTTGTGTGTCTGTGGTTTACTTATGATTTGTTTCCACTTGTATCACCGTGTAGAGCAATGTATACAGCCCTTAACCTCTCGACTTCGGACGACTTCAACATGTCAGAGTTTGACTCTCAGAGACAGCAGGAGCTCTCCCACCGCTCCGTCAAAATAAGCATAATAATCGTTTTGGGCGTCGTGGTCACGTTGGGAAACATTGCAGTTCTCCTAGCTATTACTTCCTCAGTGTCCGGCTGGTCGAGAAACTCTCGGTACTTTCTCCTCTCGCTCACTGCAGCAGACTCTGCGTTCGGACTGCTGGTCATGCCCTTGAATCTGTGGGTGAGTCTGCTAAAGGACTACACTGAAGGTCCAGATGGTTTTTGTCACGTTGTGGCCTTTTGCAATGCCACCGTCTACTCCACCTGCATGTACACACTGGCCATGATAAGCCTGGAGAGGTACATTGCGGTGTTTTACCCGCTTCAGTACTCAACTCTGCTGACAAGGAAAAGGACGCTGTTTCTGATTGCCTTCGCCTGGTGCTTTCCTCCCATTTTACTCTCGCCGATATCATTACCAGATGGCATCATCCAAGTTCATTTTTCCACCGCATCACTGGTCTGCAACCCATCTTACTCTACAAATATTGGATACTCCCTAAGCTTGACATGTGTAATATTTTTCCCTTGCTCCATCATCATGACATTTGCAAACCTAAAAGTCTGGTGTGCAGCCAAGAGACAGAGGTTAAAACTGCGCAAATATGACAGCGCGCGGCGCAGTAGGCTCAATGTGCCTTCCAGAGTGCTTGTGCCTGTGATGGGAGCCTACTACATCTGCTGGACTCCCTGCATGGCAGCAATGATCTACAATGGTAAGCAAAACATCACTAGATATGTAAAGTGAGTGTGTGAGGATGGTGGATGATTTTCTTCTACCATCCTCATTTCATATATGAAGATATCCCATGTATTATAGTCGGTTTATGTCTATAATTGTGGCATTTACTGGGACAAAATATCTGAGAACTACTCATATAACTGGCTTATTTTGTAGCAAGCTTTGCTTTTTTAGGTTTAGATAGTTTTTGATTATATAAGCTTAACTGGAAGAGGTAAACTTCACAGGCACTTGTTTGTCTTGGTGTATTTTTTATTTGTGGTTTCAACGGCAGTAAGAGAATTCAAAAGTAAGTATTTGATTGTGTTTATTAAAAATTGTATTAGATGGCTATTGATAGGTACATTTCCCTTTTAAAAAAATATTTTTTGTTGTTATTATTATCATTATTGTAAATAAAAAGCTGATTTGGGGCCAGTTATATGACTCAGACCTTTTTTGACTTTTCTCATGTACCCCAGCCATGTGCTGTCTTGGAGTAGTCACGACTGAAAAGTCACAGCTGAATATTTTTAGAAGTCAAGACCTTTTCCAAAGAGTGCCGTAAATGATCTGATATTGGATGAATATCCTGTGAAACGGAGCCGACGGTTTAGCTTAATCTTTAAAGTGTGCTGCTGTCTAAATGCTAGTTTCAGTGCAGTTTCCTCCTGATCAGTGAACTTTGTATTTTCAGGTCAAGACTACAAATGTTAGTTTGATGGGTTATATCATTGCTTTCAGGGGTAAGGCAAGCACCTCCAAAGCAGACTTTTTTAGTTTCTCTCATAATGCCAAGTGAAATATCCCCAGCTCCGTCTCAGGAGGTTCCTTTTGCAGTTATACTAACACTAATTATACTAACACTTTTCGGAATTTGTGTCGCCCCATGAAGGGCCTCTGGCGTGAAAATTAGACAAAGAAAACATACAGAGCTACTTGCTCTGTAAAAAGGGAGCAGGTCAAAGTAGCCGCTGTCTTTTGCTAGGTACGTTGTTTTCACTTTGTTGATACTTGCCTTAACACTCATTGTTTTCTGCCTTACAGCAGTCACAGGTAGAAGTATACCAGAGTGGATTGAGTTTGTAGTGGTCTGGCTACCAACTTCCAATGGTTTCCTCAACTGCATCTTCTATTTCTGGATAAACCGAAACTTTCGCAAGAAATTCTGTCTAGTCCTTCAGAAACTAGCTCTGGCCCTCTGCCCTGAATTGGCCAGCACCTTTGGGTGTTGCACCACATCAAAGATGCAGTTTGCATCAGGAATTTTGGATAACAACAACAGTGTCCATGGGCGTTCCTCCAGTGTGTCATCTACCTGCACCCTGCTGTCTGTGGCTTAAGACCTAAAGAGCACCACCGGCATGGCAACAAACATGGCCAGCAACCTCTGTACTGTGTTGCATTGTCTGACTGAGCTAGACAACTGAAGCCATGTTTTGACATAGTTCCATACAAGGTAATGAGGGTGAGAACTAAGCTTTAAAAGGGTCGCAGTATGAATGATTTGGTTATGATAGCAAACATTTAAAATTTCCTCTCTGCAGATTAAATCCAAATTTGCGATATCTTGATTGTAATATATTTTTATTTTTTATCAAACTTCAGAATCAGTGTCCAGTTGATTGGAGCACAGGATGAACTTAGAACGGCTTTGGATTTTTTCTTTTACTTATTCACACTGCTGCAGAGATATAATTTACAATTAGAGACAGTGTCTTTAAAACCACCTTTTATTTGTTTTATAACCAACCAACAAAGTTCTCTGTGCTCCCAAAAATTGACATTACATACAGTGATATAATCAGTCTTTCAGTGTCAGCCTGTTTAAACCTGTTGCACAGGTCACGATTAGCGAATTAGTTCGTTTTAAATTCTTTCTATATGAAACATTTCTGAACATCAGTATCTGATAATAACCACACTGAAGGACTGAAACCCTCTACCTCTTCTTCAATTTAAACTGTGCATCAAATACCTTGGCATATAACAGCTTGGAGAAACTAACCTTTAAGTCACAGCTTTTCAGTGGGTGCCAGGAGGAAAGTAATTAAGCATCTATACTGTAGAAAGGTCACCACATTTGTGCTGGGAAGAGATAACTTGGATAAGTTCTGAGGCTATGGTTGTTTGCTTTGAGATATTAAGTCTAAGATCTTCCTCACACTATCTGCACTAAAGTTTTTGTCATGTTATCGGTTTGTGTACATTTACAATGAATCGAGATTAGAATTCAGAAATTCTGTAACATTTTATGCAGTTAATTTTAGCCTTTAGGTTTTCTGCTTGAGTTACATCATTGAAGTTTGTGCAAGGGCAAAAGGAGGATCAAAAGTGTCACAAAATTGAAGTAAAAAAAAAAAAATCTGAATAACGTAATATTAACCTTTTGTATGTATATCGTCTGTGATTTAAAAATTCCTGATTATAAAAGAATTTATGTATTGATATATGGATAATCTATGAAATAAAGCATGATGCCTGTGAGTTGTTTCTTTTCAAGTCTTCAGTTTGAGTTTGATATTTACAGATGTATCATTGCAGAACTGAAATAAAGTTAAAGTGAAAAATGTTTGCTGATCCTTTAGCATATATTTTTTTCTAGCTATGCGTGGTCTGATGCTCTACATATAGTCAGCATTGTTAGCTTCCAGTTAACATCTCTCTGCTTCTCTATGCTGTGGTATATAATAAATGCTAAACTGTACTATATGCTGTCAATGTTTTACCTGTTAATGTTTTTGTTTCAACCTATTGAAGTAGAGTAGCATTTTGCACTCGCTAGCTGTCTCACTCTCTCGCCCTGTGACAGCTGGGATAGGCTCCAGCGCCCCCCACCCCCACCCTAAAAAGGATCAGCAGAAGAGGATGGATGGATGGATGCATGGATACCTAGCTTTCCTCAGTAAGAGGACTAACTAATGAAGATACAAGTTTGGTTTGTTTGATATAAATTATGCATTTTTTAAATTTATTTTATTTTGGACGGTTAAAACAAATTAATGATGATTATGTATAGCCTAGTCTATTATTTCAGTGTGAATTCCTTGTTTGAAGTGGTAATATTAAAGCAGTATGGCAAACCTGGATGATTAACAAGCTCAAAATGAAATTTCTTGTTTGTGGTCATTAGATAAACGTTCTTTTCACCCAGAGAAGAACTCAGCAAGTTAGTCTATGCAGAAAAAAATGACACGTCATTCTATTTTGATAATATTTTCACTCTGTTTTATACTTCTGGGCAAATTTTTGAATAATATGAGATGGATTATGTTAATTGCTACCTACCAGTGTCATGTTAGATAACAGGTTGAGCTGTAGATCCGGAGCTTTAAAAAAACACGATCAAAAATGAGCAGAAAATGATCCTTTGGCTTATGCATAATAGATGGATACAAGTTCGACTGATATCATGCCCAGTATTGCTCATGACAAAGGGCACAATAATGAAACAACAGTTCGATACATGCATAATGAAGGGAGCAAACTGAGGCAGCTGCAAGTGGTCACATAAGTAGTTTTGCAAAGAATGATGTTAGAAAAAAAAACCAACATGACCTGATGAATCTCATGTCATGTGAAACCATCTCAGCATCTCAGACTTTGTCTCCATACGGCTCCACCTGAGCTGTCCTTCTGATAAACACATTTCTAATGTTGTCGATTTTGGTCTCTCCTAAGGAAAATCTTAACGTCTTCAACTTCACCGAATCCTGCTCGGTGTCTTTTTTACAGCACCGCTGAATCTAAAACATACATGATGGAGTCTCACTACCATCTCATATTGCTGCATAATACATAAACTCCGGCATGGGTGAATTTAGTGATTTCATCAGCAGGTGTCCTTCACAAAAGAATTAAGTTGTTCTTCAGCTAGAGTTGAATGTTTTTGATGAACATAGACAAGTTTTAAAATTTTAAAATTCTTTCTGACATTTGTTCTCTGCATGTTTTTGTCACTCATCTCTCTGTGCACAAGAGCAAGATTTTAATGTCCTTCTTTGTTAAGTCACACTAAAAACGTTTTCTATGAATATGTGACCCTTTCAGCTAACTCAAACCCTGTCAGAGATCAGGTGTATTCCCACATTACCCAGAAGTGATTTTCGTAGCGTCTGAGGTGTTTGCCAAGCTGGTCTCTTAAGACACTGAAGTGTTGTGCATTAGAAGCCTCGGCTCTTCTTAAGCCTTACTGCTGCCAGAAATAACAGGTGATTTGGTTTGGGGAATGGTGATTGTCTTAGGGATTCACACGCAGTATATTCATACAGACACCATATGTCATCTTATAAGAGTTTATCATTCTCTCTGGTCATAATTCCTGCCACAACAAGAAGTGGCTTCACTAAAATATCTAATATCTAGCTAGACAGAACACGAATCCCAATAAAGTCCAATGCATTGCTTCTATGGGTTTGTAAGTACAGTGCTTGAGACAATACTGTCAAAAGCTCCCTATTATAAAATTATTTTAATCTGTTGTTCATCTACATTAGACTCATTGCAGTTTTGTAAGCAGAATAGTTTTACATTTTACTTTAAACTATTAACATTGTAAAGTCTTTAAGGGTATTACATGTTCAAACACCCTCTATCACACCCTGTTATTGTGTTTCTTTGCCCATAAACATTTGGAGATGTATGCTACAGAACTGTGTTTATGAAAATGAGAGAACAAGAGAGATTAATGATTTTAATATATTCTTTATAATGCTGTATCCAAAATATTAAACTGCATGTTTAATATTATGTAGGTCTCTAGTGTGCTGTCAAAATGTCTCTGAGTAGCGGAGAAATAGACTTGTGACCTCTGGGGATACCCTCATCTGGTATTGAGACATTGACAGCTGATCTATCGGGTATTATGGGTTGCTGGAGCATGCCGACATGGACTGGGTTTGCTCCAGTGCATCCCATGTATGCTCAAATTCGAAGATGGTGAGGTTTATAAGCCAGGTTAACACCTTGGATCCCCCTTGGGACAGGTGCATGGTTGGCATGATGGGTTTGCTGGTCTGGATCAGTACCACACACATAATTTTTAGGTGTGTGATATATGTCAAAGAAATGTCCTATTTCCTGGCAGAACATTTTACAGGCACAGAATAATCGCTGGTCTTCATTTTTAATGTAACTGGTTGTAAAGTTGGAGCTGAATGGTGTATAGTTTCACTATTGTGGCAAATGCTTAATCCAAGACTTGGCATATTATCATCTTGACATGGTGCTGCCATCTTGTGTTTCTACTAAGTATAACATGGCAAAAAAAATGTATCTATATTTATATAGAGAGAGATCAATATGTCTATAATGTTGCACAAAAGGAATTGGTGTAATTTTATACTGTTGGATTTCTTTTCTGTTTCAGGATTTAATGTTTCTGTCCTACTAATTTTAAGTTTCATGAAGCCCAATACCAGAGTTACATGTACTATTCACGTAGTATTGGAGTCCTTTTTAAATAAACGACAACAGCATTTTGGTTTCTTGAAACAAGCCATACATTTATTTAATTAAGGAATCTGGTTCTTTAAAGTCCCACCTGAGTGAAAACCTGATTAAAAAGGATAAATCAACAGGGGCGGATTTATGCTTCATGTGGCGTGTACTCCAAACTGTGAAGGCTCTTGTGGAGATTATAGACAGAGGAAAAACATCTTTCATTTCAATCATCCTTCCTGCTCTTTTCCACTTTACACCTCTCACGCTTCTGGCAAAAAGTAGCAACACTATATATAGTAGTTACACTATAAACTGCCTAGGCATGAGAAAATCAAATAAAAGTACCCGCCTGGAATTTTAAATTAAATCACAATGGGGCCATGATTACATTTCTAAGAGATAATATAACATTTTCTCTCATCTCTATATAAAAAAATTAAATGACTTCATGTTATAAATCTGTTGCTTATCACCACACTGGGCTACAGTGTTAGATTATAAGGGTTTTAATGGCATCTTTCCAAGGTAGTTGTGATGTTTGGTCTTAATTTGAACCTATGAAAGAGTATTCTCTGCTGCTGTCGTTTAATAGCAGTTATAATTGTAAATGTTTACCAATTATCATTACTTAAACAACACTAGTCAAGAGGTATGAGGAACGATTTGCTAATATAACTGTGGTAAACACATAGCATACAAAGCTGCATTCAGTAAAGCTGCCTTATTTAATGATAACGCCTTCTCAGAGGCTACCATTTACAGTGCCAGTTGAAACAGAAGTATGTGTCTGCACTGCATGTTGCCTGACTTCTTGTTTTTGGGCTGTTTCCATGTTCCAAGCATCCTCCTAGCACTCAACAATAAGTGAGGTCCAGCTTTTGGCTTGAAAGAACCCATTTTGGCCATGTGAAGAGTGGAACTTTCCAAGAATCAAATTGCTTCAAACCCTTCATCAGAAAGCATGCCTCATCCACACAGTGCCCATTGACTGAAATGGCTTTTTTTTTCACCACACTCCAATGTATGAAGAGCAAAAGCTAATTTATTATCGAGCAGGATTTACTAGTGGCCCCAATGTGACACTGAAACATATGTGGAGGAAATAGCAATCAGCAAAGGAATTAATTTTCTAGTATTTTGTATATTAAATCAGGACCTAAAAGCTGTGACGTTTTAGAGCCTTTACTGTGATGATAACATGTTTTACTAGCTTGTTTTGGGGTTCTTTCTTTCATTTTTCTCTATTTGGCCTTTTTTAAAATTTCGTTTAGACTTTTTGCTTTTAATTCCGCTTAGTTTCAACCAGTTTCCAGCGTGTGTTTGCTCTAGTTTTTGAAAATGTTTAGTTTTTGTTTTGTTTCATTCTTCATTTCAGTCTTCGTTAATAAATATTATATGGAGGGAAAATGTTTCTAACAGAATTTAGGAAAATCAGTACAAGTATTACAATAAAAACAGAACTTTTTGAAAGCAATTGACTAAGTCTTGTAGACATCCAAGGTTTCATAAAGGCAGTTAAATAAAATTTCTTATTTACCAAAGTAGCAAAAACTAAAACTAAGGGTGTGTGTGTGTGTGTATATATATATATAGTTTAAATGTTATTTTCCAACTAGTTTTAGTTTTTATTTTAGATTTAGTTACATCAGTTTTATATATATGTGCTTTAACCATGGTGATTTTTGCAGTAGGAGTAAGATGAGAGTGTGAGTGCATCAGGGATCTGTTCTTGTTTGCAGACTGACAGTTGAGATCAGGCAGGAGTCTCTGTGGCCTTTGATGTTCATAAACAACACTGTAATCTTTACAAAGAGTAGGGAGCAGGTGGAAGAGAGCCTGGAAAGGTGGCAGTGTGCACTCGAGAGATGAGGAATGAAAGACGGTTGAAACGAGACAGAATACATGCAGTGAAGCAAGAAGTAGTGGTAGTGAAGGTCGACGAGTTTGACTACCTAAAGAGGCGTGACCTGCTACGATGCATAGTTTGGAGATGGTGACAAAATGACAGGAGGCTGAGCTGAAGAGGTCAAGATGTTCACTGGGAGTGACCAGGGTGGACAAGATGAGTACATCAGAGTGGTAGGGAGACAAAGTTATAGTCGAGATGGTTTGGGCACATGCAAAGAAGAGCGGGTGGATACACTGGACAAAGGATGTTGAATATAGAGACGGCAGGAGGGAAAGTCACAAATCACACAAATTAAAAAAGAAAAAAAAGGAAACAGAAAATCTATATACATAAACCCTGATTTACATTTAATTATTTTCAGGAAGTAGTGACTGGCGAATTGCACGTCAAGGCCCATTTTATTGATAGTTTCAAAGAAAGGAAATGGCAGGTAAAATGTATAACAATGTATTCATCTTATCTTTTATAATCAACAAACTTATTTTTGACATCTGCAGTTTTGTACTCACATGTAAAAATAGCAGCAAGTTCTATTCAGAACCTTTAAAATGACAGCTGACATCAATTTGTCTCTATTTGGAAAAAACTTTTTAAGTACCATGAAATAAATTTAAATAAAGAATTTGAAAGCTTACCAAAACATATTTAACAAGACCAAATTAGCAACCTAGACAAAGGTTTAATAAATCAAATCAATAACAAATATAGGCCACAAATAATCATTAAACATGTAAAGACAACTAAATGTAGACTGAAAGATACCCATCTATAGATCAAATGCCAAGCCCACTGATTATAGCCAAAGCTGCTACACAAGAAACACAGACCAGATTTTAAACTCTGCTGAATCAGCTGCTTGTGCCATTCACACAAAACTTAAAGTTCAGATGCATTACAATGAACAAAAGCTGTGAAAAAGCACTGGTTAAATAACAAACGGCATAGAAGAGGGAACATTAACAACTTGAAATAGTTGAATAGTTGAACACTTGAAATGTACTTTCTTTCAAGGGTATTCTGTGATTCGCTGTCATCTATTATACCTGGGTAATAAGTTGCAAATGACATTTAAATGATTAGGTCATTTGAACATTTATAAATTCCTGAAAAGAGAACATTGGCAGAAAGGGACAACTCCTAAAACAAATCAATGATGCAATATAATTAACTGCAATTTTCAAAAAGGATCCAACACAGAGACTTGATTACGAGTTTGCAACCGAGTGATAAAAGCAATCAAACATTGCCTAACAGCTGAACTGTGCATAAAGGAGTGAATAAAAAAACCCTTTTATTGAGAGCTAACTGGCTATTCTGACTTTATTAAACCCAAGAAAATGCACTGGAGGTTATGCAAGTTATTATCCAATAAAAAAAGAAGAAGAAGAAAAACAGGCTGGAGGCTGTTAACTGTGAACCTCACTTCATCATCGCCCTGCATAACCTCTCCTTCAGCCTACCTATAGCTGGTCTAATAATGGCGTAATGAAGATTCAAATTGCGGAACGTGCATATGAAAGTTTAGGGTAAAGACAACACGTGACATTTATGACAACTGGCACAGTGAAGAAAGCAAAGGCTGACAATTTCATAAAGTCTCTGCCCAACTATCTATTTGGTGCACCGAGTAGACAGACAAGGACAAAAACACTTAATCAAACTACTCCCTCCACTCTTCTTGCTGCTGAGGACGTTGACACTACCGTGCGTGTCCAGAGTGAGGAGGTTTTGGTCAAACATTTCAAGGCCTCCGAGATGAAAAGACGAGGATGAAAACACGACGTCGCCACTCAAGAGGACCTTTGCTCAAAAATGAAGTAGCGATACACGATACCAATAACAACAACAGCAACAGCAGGTAACAACCAAATGGGCCAGGAGCTGCTGAAAAAAAGTATTACACAAACGTTAATTTTAAAAAACATTTTCATTTATACAGATATAAGGTGTCATTGCACTCGCCCCTCTGAAACAGTACAAAGAGAGCCTGAGACATTTTCATCAGAATGACTAACCTGCTCTCCTCAGACTTTGCGACTTCTGCTTTCTACAGCACAAAATAAATAAAAAGAGAAACACAAGTTGGGATCATGTGGAAAAGTCTAAATACTGTATTGTTTCATGGTGCATGGAACTGCCAATTTACCTTTGCAGTGTCCTTTTTTCTGTCATCCTATGAAGGAAAACAAAAGAAATCATATGATTGCTTTGTGATGCTGAGTAGAATTAAGTAAATAAATACTGAAATTTATGTAACCATCAAGTGGGACTGGTGAAAAAACCAGAAGGCTAATTATCCCTCAAACACTCATTGATTTGTTGCAAGTGGAATCCACCAATTAAAAGTGAAAAGTCATCTGAACAGGAAGACAGCAGGAAACTTTCTTTAAACTCTGCAACTTCCTGTTGCACTGGAATGTTCATCTGGAGATAAGCTGGATTAATTTGCAGCAGTCCAAATTAAACAATTAATCACATGAACTGGACATCTTCCTATTTTTTTAATTTTTTTTTTGCAAGGCAGACCAGTCTTTGTTTCTACAGCCATTTTCTTGTGGCGTTAAAATGAGCAGCTCACACAAACTGTTTTGTAAAAGACCCGTAAAGATTGATTTTACAAATAGCTTTCACATTTGAAGTCTAAAGAGACTTTATATGTGAAAGCACTGGATTTGTCTAACTGAAACTGCTGGAGATTCATTAGCACTCAGTGGAAGCACAATGGATAAACAACAGTATGAACAGAAAATCTATAATCTAATGGTATAATTATGGTAAATTAGCAAATTTAACCATGTTTTAAAGTATATTATAAATATTGTGAAACTGTTGGGTGTATAATAGAGTGGCTGATAAGCTACACTAAATTTCCAACAAGCATAACATAA
Source organism: Neolamprologus brichardi (assembly GCF_056152115.1). Classification (NCBI taxonomy): domain Eukaryota; kingdom Metazoa; phylum Chordata; class Actinopteri; order Cichliformes; family Cichlidae; genus Neolamprologus; species Neolamprologus brichardi. The sequence continues at coordinate 19,387,293 of NC_142104.1, read as the reverse complement.
AATATTGTTACTCATGTTTAATTGGATAGTATTTTTATTGTATTTTTCTGATGCTTTTTATATTTATGCTGTGATCTCTCTAATTTCAGTATTTCTTTATGCTCAAATTGATGTTTTTCATATTCATTCAAAACCAAATTACTGCCTCACAGGAAAAAGAAAATGTGACTGAATGTGATATAGGAACTTAAATAGAGAGCTCATGTGATAGACTTGGAAACAAATCAGTTTCCACCCACTTTACGTCATCTTATACACGACACCATCTGGAGGTGACTCCAAACAACTTAGGTGCAAATGACTCAATCTTGTGACATTATTTAGTTACTCTGTTTGATTTGGAAGGGTTTAAGCAACAATAATAACGAAGACATAATAATAAAGACATTTAACTTCAGCAATTGAAAGATTTAGACGTGTGAAAGAAACACTACAGGCAGACAGGCAGTCTTTCCTCCTTACCCCGTGAAGCTCCCCAATGTAATACTGCTGGAGCATCTCCCTGGCATCCAAGGAGTGACCCACATCCTCAAAGCTCTCTGTGGCATCTGCACCCGCCTGCTCCAGTAAAACCTCCTCACCTCCAGGGTGCTAAAATCAAAAGTGGTTGACCTGGTTACTCTGAAGCACCTGACATGCACAACTGTTTTAGTATACTTGTTTAAGTTATGAATAATGACAGTATTACAGCTGAAATCACAGACAAAACAGTGAAATGCACTAATATTATAGTCTTCCAGTGTTGGAATGCATACATGGTTGGAAAAGACGCACCCCGGGACATTGTCAGCCATTAGCTAGCATTCCCAGACCTCAACTCCACATTACTTACAGAAATTACAAGAACATATTAGAACAAAATTTAGTCATACCAAATTTTGGTTTTCAAGATTGTTACAACTATTTAAACTCTATTTTCCGTAATTTACAAACCTGCACGTACTCCCCATTTTACTATCAAAATACAAAGATTGAGGGGTGACTATAGACGTTTGCACAGTACTGTACAAAGACGTACCACTCTAGGAGGTAATTTTGTTGCTTAAGCAAAAAGGTTTTTGTTTGTTTGTTTGTTTGTTTGTTGTTGTTTTTTTACACAACATGCAACTTTTAACTTGCAGAGTTTTTACACATTTTAGCCAGATAAAGGATCTTATCACAACCAGCCCACTGATTTATAAATCACATTTTTATCAGCTGTGTTTATAAAGCTATAAACATTCAGCCTAAATCGTCTGAAAAACTATCATCGGACAGGGCTAGCTACTACTTGTTAACCAAACTTAGCTAATCTATCCTACAACATATGGACACCCTTGCAGAAGAAATGATAAAACAATAAGAAGGTTCTTTAAAGTAGGCCAGTCGTAATTTTAGATTGTTTATACTGGCGGTTTTGAGTTTAAGATTGGGTCGTTAGCAGCAAATTAGCCGAAGACAATTTGCAAAGCTTACACGTCAACACGTTACGATAATGATCACGCTCATCCTGCACTTCCAGGAAGCCCAGACAAATGGCAAAACCAAGGGGTTCACGAAGAAGAATTAATAACGACTACTTTAATGACAAAGCATGAGCTACTAGTCAACAGAAAGTCTTTCTTACCTCTTCAAGGAAACGTGAAATGTCATATACTTTATCGTGGATGATAAGCCATGTGTCGTTGCTCATATTATGTACTCTTACGTCTTCTAACGTGTAACATTTTACGCCATCGTCTACTGTTTCGCAATTTTGCTCAACACTGGAGTCACCAGCTTCACTATTCGCGTTAGTGAGATTTTCTTTATTTTCCTCTCCCATTGTAACGTCAGTGCGACTGAGCGACTAGCTAACCTTAGCTTCTCTTAAACCTTAGCTATGGACGTAAAGATGGCTATAGCTATGTGTGCTGTTTGATTAGGCTCGAAAAGCCCCTGATAACACCGCAGGAAAAAAAAGTTAAAGGAAACACAATTCCAGTGCTGAGCAATTATATGTTACGAAAGCATTAGACACCCTAAACCGGTATCAGCAGACATGTGAAATGAACCAATGCCACCGTGTGTTGTTTGACCGTCGGGGCAGTAACCAAAGAAACTGTCACTTTCTCAGCAGTGACCAATCAGGTCGCCCAACTGATGATCACGAGACCATGGTGCAAGCCAAGGTTGTCAAGTGTGCGCTGTCATTGTGCATGTAAGGGACTCCGGTGACATAACATGTGTTTTACCCATTTTATCTGCGCTTAGATAACACTTTCTTTTTCCCGGTAAATACTGCAGACATTTTTTTTTTCAAAAAGATTTTATTTCATTTCCAAAGTTCCTTAGCAGGTTTATACTCCTTGGTACTCTCTGAATAGGAATTTTTATATTTGGTATTTTTACTAATTCTTTTCTGTTTTTTTAAAAACTCGGATACAACCCACAGTGACACAATGTTATCTGCCTGTTGATAAACCCTGTGAAGCACATGTATTCTACTGATAGATCACCCACAGTGTGCTTGCTAGCCCTTTTTTGGGACACTTGTCTTAGGTCAAATCTTAGACATGGGTTTTTACTAAGCTGAAGAATGTTTTTAGCCAAACTAATCCCAAAGTTTCAGTATTTCAACTTATGCCTTTGCATCAAAAACACGTTTGTTGTAGGTTCAAACTTTGTCATAATCATTTGTACAGTCATTCGACAATGCTCGTCAACACCATAGTTTACTTTTTTGGAATTTTTTGTGCTTTTACCAAAACTCTGCTGTTTATTTTATTGTATCAAGGTACTCTTTTCTATTTTCGTTTCCAAAGTTATTTTTCTACTTCATTTTTCTTGACATTTACACTCTTTCCTCGCCTGTAACTCTACATAATTACAGAAATCCCATCCCCGTTTTTCCTCTATCAGCACATGTTTGAATAAAATTATAAATATTTTTTCGCAATTACATTTTAGAACTGTGGGATGATATATTTAGATACAGCTCATGTAGAAAATAAATGAAAAGGAACTTCTAGATTAATACGGATACGAGCTTAAAGGGGGGTTAGAAAGAGAAAAACAATACAGGCCAAAGAAGCTAAAGGGATGTTATGTAACCTTTACTTAATGGGGGCTTAGCACTTTTCTGATTTTTATTTATTTTTTGTTTTTTATTTAAGTGTTTGTGTTATAGTATGTTTCGCATTGAGTACCGCAGCAATTTCCTAACGTTGTAAATCTGCTCAACGTCTGGCAATAAACCCTTTTCTGATTCTGATTCTGAACATAAAATATAGAAAAAAAAACACATAAGAGATGTTGTAATCCCTTCAAACCAGAAGCGGCGCTTTTTCAGTTGTACGGTTTGGTATCGCCGTACAAAGAAGAAGAAGAAGGATTGTGGGATTGCAATGGCTGCTCCCTCATCTGTAAACATACGCGTTGAGTTTACGAAAACCGATCGTTAATCGTTTTCTCTGACGCCATTAGTGGTGGTTTTGTGATTCATTTTGTGGTCCATAAGTTCGTCCCAGATGTTTACGTTCATGTGAGAGTGTTTGTATTTTACGCTGACAGAAACACGCGGCATTTTTGCGCCTTCTCGTCTGGACACTAGCAGCTCGAAGGCTAGCCGAGGCTAGCCGCTCAGTCTGAGGTACGTGATAGTTAGTTTTTTAAATGAAACTCTTACCCACGAGCTCTTTTATGGAGCAATGTTAGCTGCTTAAATATTATGCGTAGAGCTTACGTAAGCATGTTACCAACTACAGCGGAACCTCAACTTAGGTTTTGATACTATTACTGTGATAGGTACTAATACATATGTGACTTATTTCCCACCAAAGATTTATTTATTTTATTTTGGATCGGGGTAAAAAGTTATTATTGCTATTTCATATCCTGGAGGGTTTTTTTTTTTTTCAAACATCAGTAATCGGTCAATAAGTAAATAATTTAAATGTTATTACTCTGTGTTTTGGATTATTGATTGGAGCCTAGCTTGGACTCTGAGTATGACTGTGAAATGACGGCCTGTCGATACAGTGCTGTGAAAAAGTATTTGTCTCCTTCCTGGTAAATATAACCCGAGTAAATACACACGATTAGAGTTGAATCCAATCGAGATGCTTTGCCATGTGGCTGAATTAAAACAGTTTTGGACAGAAGTGTGGGCACGGTGATTCCTCTGGGATGATGTGAAAGACTCATTAGTAGTTATCACAAGCACTTGATTGCAGTTCTTAACAGTTGTTATATTTAAGAGGCAATTACTTTTTCACATAGGACCAGGTTAACTTTTTTTCCTTAATAAGTAAAATCATCATTTAAAATTTAGTTTGATGATCTGCAACATAAAAGTGTAATAAATATGCAAAAAAACCTGAGATAGAATGTAATTATGTTATCAATGGTGATATCACCAGCAAAGATTACTAGCACTCCTTCTCATATCATAACGTCTTCACAGATAATGGATGATGACGTGTCAATGCATAGGCTGGAAGGATCCGATCCGACCGTTCAAGTTGGAGGTCTGATTGTAAAGAAGAAGAGCGCTGCTGCAGAGCCCCATGTATTTCGGGCACCCACTCCACGCACATCTTTACTGGGCTTGGATCTTCTGGCAGCACAGAAAAGGAAGGAGCGTGAGACTAAGGAACAAGCAGATTCTAGCAGTGATGACAGAAGTAGCAAGAAGTCAAAGGTTTCCTCGTACAAAGACTGGGAGGAAGGTAAAAGTGACTCTGGATCTGATGAAGAAGACAGTGATAACAATAGCACTGCTAAAAAAGAGAGGTAAGTGTGAACACTCTACAAAGAATAGATAGAAAGGTATTCCATTCATTTTATGAGCTTAAAAAGCTTTCATTGTGGCTTGTGGAAAAAGTTTTTACAATGTGCTGTTTTATAATTTATTCGTATATGGGATCGTGACTTGAAAATGTTGCAGAGAGCAAAAAGTCATGGTGTACTTGACTGAGGAATTCTCATCAGAAATCCTATAATGTAATTAAGAATCTTTTATTTTTGTCTCGCTAGCAGGAAGTATCGTGTGACTGGCTCAGAGACGCCCTCAAACCCTGGAGGGGTCAGCGAAGAGTTCAGACGCAGACACCAGCAGAGGGAGAAGGAGAGGCGCGAGCATGGAGTCTATGCCTCCTCTAAAGAGGACAGAAACAGAGAGAGAGACCGAGAAAGGAGTAGAGATAAGGGCAGAGACCGACGCAGTGAAAGAGGTGACTCCATAAATCATTTGGTTTTCTAATAGTCATTAAAATTGACTTTTGGTTTTAGTCCATCCATCATGATTTTAGTGTGATATTTTTTTTCCTTTTTTTTAGTATTTGTAAGAAAGAACCACTCAAAACTCTGGATATTCCTTTGTTTTTGTTTTTTTAACATTGTAGATCAGGTGATAATGAAAGCAAATATTAGATCAGTTGAGGATGCTGAGATTCCTTTGCTTTTGTCTGTTAGATGACCGCGAGAGCGGCTATAGTCGTGGCAGCAGCAGCAGTCGGTCGGAGCGTTGGGAGCGCAGTGAGAGGAGTGAGCGCTCACAGAGGGATGGGTGGTCTGATCGCATCAGCCGGGGCAGTAAGAGAGATGAACCCCAAACTCCACAGAGTCGTCCCAGAGGTTGTTTTGCTTTTATTTGAATTTGTTTTATTGCCATGTACAAAATGTTGTGTATTCAACTTGATCACTTACCTTCTTTTGTTTTTACATAGATTCTTTCACTCCCTCCCGCTCCAACTGGGATGAGGATGACAGTGGTTTTGGCAGCTCAAGGCATTCCCAGTGGGAATCTCCTTCCCCTGCCCCGTCTCACAGAGAGTCCGACCGCTCGGAAAGAAGCCAACGCTCTGGCCGAGAGAGTGAGAGAAGGGACAGGTGAGCAACTGTCGTGTATTGTAGCTTAAATTTTTGTGACTCAGGACCTGTAATTTTTATTTCTTTCTTTGTACTGATCAAAACTGATATTATATATGTAACCCCACACAGAATACAAGATATTGAATTGCATTTAGAATTATTTTCAGCTCTAAATGTTATTTGGCAGCGTGGCTATTTGTATTTTATAAAAAATAAAATTTGCAGCTCTTTGCTGCGTATCACCTTTTTGTATCACCAAGTGTTATGATCATACTGTTATCATCAGTTTCTTAGATTCATCAGAGGCTTTTGTAAATATGATTGAAATGCTTAACTGCCACTCGATGCTAACATCCCATTTATCTGCTTTTAGATCAGTTAGATCAGGTCGTTATCCTGACGACACGCCCCTGCCTACCCCATCCTATAAGTATAATGAATGGGCCAATGACCGAAAGCATTTGGGGTCCACACCTCGTTTATCACAAGGAAAAGGTACTGTTAAAAAAAAAGAAGCTAAATTGAACCTTCATTCAACATTTATAGTATGCCGGAGAAATTTAATTTCTTTGTCTTTTCTTCAGGGAGGAAAGAAGAAGGTGGTGCAGGAATTATGTTTGATAATGAGGACGAGAAAGAACAGTGGGAGGAAGACCAGAAGGTGAGTACAAAATTATCACTCCTTCATGCCTCATACATAAGCATTTTTTTTCTGTTATCTGATTATTTAACTGAAATTACAGCAAGCTGACAGAGACTGGTACATGATGGATGAAGGCTATGATGAGTTCCACAACCCTTTCACTTCCACCTCTGACGACTACATAAAGAAGAGAGAGCAGATACTTCAGAAGCAGACTCAAAAAAGAATATCTGCCCAGAAACGACAGATCAATGAGGTACAACCATTCTGCTTTAATATTTACCAAAATCAGAACTGTACACCTGCATGCAGTGGCAAATCTTCTGTGTATCTGTATACATGACTTGCCACAGCATGCAGGTGATCTTTGTGTGTGTGTATGTCTTTTAATAATAATAATAATGCATTTTATTTGAAAGCGCCTTTCAGAACACTCAGGGACACAGAATAATAAAAGCAACATAAAAGCAAGCAGTTTACACAATCATAAAAGAATAAATCATAAAACAAATTTAAAATAGCAGAGTGGAGAGGTTATGTGGGATAAGCTATTTTGAACAAGTGAGTTTTGAGTTGGGTCTTAAAGAGAGAGAAGGAAGAGATATTTCCAGAGTCGAGGAGCAGAGCAGCTGAAAGCCCTGCTAACCATGGTGGCAAGACGGGGGGCGGGGACAGAGAGAGAAAGGGAAGAAGAAGATCTAAGACACCGAGATGGGGCGGTGATCTTGTGTGGGTATACCTTTGTAAGAGGCTGTGATTCTCGTTAAAGGATAACGAACGGTGGGAGACCAATCGAATGCTGACCAGTGGTGTGGTGCAAAGGTTGGAAGTGGATGAAGATTTTGAGGAGGACAATGCCGCCAAGGTTCACCTGCTGGTTCATAACCTGGTCCCTCCCTTCCTGGATGGAAGAATAGTCTTCACTAAACAGGTAAAGCCTCTCATCATTAACATTTTCAATCTCTGAGATGTTATATTTGTCTCATGATTACGCTTGAGGAATTTCTTAGCAATTTTAGTGTCAATATGTGTGTGTTTGTCCTCCCGCAGCCAGAACCTGTCATCCCTGTGAAAGATCCTACTTCTGATATGGCCATCATCTCTAGAAAGGGCAGCCAGCTGGTCCGTAAACATCGTGAGCAGAAAGAGAGAAAGAAGGTATGCTGGACATGCAATTCCACTCAGACAGGTTCACAGAAAAGGATTTAGTGACCCTGCCTCAGACTTCATGCTGGTTCAGTCTGAGAATGGTGATGGCATTTAGTGCAATGCACAATATAACTTAGTGTGCAAAAGTATGTAAAGCTGCTGCAGGATTCCTTGCCCTTCTGAACACTGAAGACATTTCTTTATAACTGGCTTTGGTTTTGGGATTGTTGTGTCATGCTGCAGAATGAACATGGGACTGATGGGACACCTGCCTCATGGAATTACAAAATAAAGACTCTAGACATCTGAAATGCCTGAAAGTGTTGCACAGTAGATACATTATATAATAATAATATGATAATAACAGATCTATGATCATATTACAGATTCCTGATTGTAATAATGTAATCTATTAAATGCCCTATTATTGTGCAAGGTGTCATATACATTGTGTAGTTTGGTATTGCACAGTTGTGTAGGAAGCCACATACGATCCAAATCTCTAACAAATGAAATTAATGTGTAAATAAATTGTGATAGGCTTACAGACGCATGTCTTATGATACTGTTGTCTAACATTCCTTCATTAAATGAATAATCACAATATTTTAATCCGTGTCGGTGTGAGGAATAAATCATTAATGAGGCAAAACTATTGGATGACTCTGACACCAGATGCTGTGTTCACTCTTTTTCTCATCTGAATATGTGTACCTGCCCTTAATTATGTTTTCAGGCACAGCACAAACACTGGGAATTGGCGGGCACCAAGTTGGGGGATATCATGGGTATTAAGAAGACGGAGGATGAAGACATGCCAGGGGGCAAAGCTGTAGGAGAGGACGGCAAAGTAGATTACAGGTGAGCTGACAGACATTTTCTCTTTTATTAATAATCTGGCTTGTAGCATTGAAGTCTAGTGTTTGTCTGATCTACTGTATTCATTTTTTGTTGTTGTTTGCTTGACAGAGCAGAGCAAAAATTTGCAGACCACATGAAAGAGAAGAGCGAGGCCAGCAGTGAATTTGCTAAGAAGAAGAGCATTCTGGAGCAGAGACAGTACCTGCCTATCTTTGCAGTCAGACAGCAGCTTCTTAATATCATAAGGTATTGATACCAAGACTATGTTGATTGTTCTCCACCTTTAAAATGAGTTTGACATTAAAAGACAGAGGGATGTGGGTGATTGGCTGTTTGGACAAATATTTGTTTATACTCATCAACTAAGCAGTTCATTTGATTTGCTTACTATTTAATGGATGGTGGAATTAGTCACAAGAAACCCGTATTAAAACTGAGATGAGTTCTTTGAGTATAACCTTCAATTTTTAATTGTGTTTACTGCAAACTGCAGGGACAACAGCATAGTGATTGTTGTTGGGGAAACCGGCAGTGGGAAGACCACCCAGCTGACCCAGTACCTGCACGAGGATGGCTACACCAGATATGGCATGGTGGGTTGTACTCAGCCCAGAAGAGTGGCTGCCATGAGCGTGGCCAAGAGAGTCAGTGAGGAGATCGGCACCAACCTCGGAGAGGAGGTAAAGCCAACACACTGGAGCCATCTTGCATATTCTGTGTAACACTGCCATCTAGTGGGCAAGAGGAAAATATCAGGTTTGTTAGCGACCTGGAATGTGGCAGTGAATGAAATAATCAACTTCAAGTGCTGAAAAATAGTAGTAGGTAAAGGGAGAACCTATTTTTTAGAGGGTTTAAAATAATTCTGTTTTACTTCTGTCAGTAGGTACTATCTTTGCTTTAATTGCTTCCCCCCCTTCATTTTTATTAAAATTAATATCTGTGCATGTCAAACAGGAGTATTGGTGGTCATTCTCTTTTTTTTTCCAGTTTCACTTGATTCTTTTGACAATGTTTCCTCTAGGTTGGTTACGCAATCCGATTTGAGGACTGTACATCTGAGAAAACTCTGATAAAGTACATGACAGATGGAATCCTGCTCAGGGAGTCACTGAGGGAGTCGGACCTGGACCACTACAGTGCTGTTATAATGGACGAAGCTCACGAGCGCTCACTGAATACTGACGTGCTGTTTGGTCTGCTACGTGAGGTCGGTACGACATACTTTTATGAGAAGAATACCCGATGATGTAAAGCAAGCTCTTCACTTCTGTTTGCTTTTCCTATCAGGTTGTATCTCGGCGCACCGATTTGAAACTCATAGTTACGTCTGCAACCATGGATTCTGACAAGTTTGCATCATTTTTTGGCAACGTACCTATATTCCATATTCCAGGGAGAACATTTCCAGTTGACATTTTGTTTAGCAAGGTATGTTTATGTTTTTATTCCTTATTTCGGGTATAAGAGCCTATCTGTGAACCTTGTATTATACGGGTAATAAACGTAAATTAGGTTGCCATATTTTTACCTCAACATGAAGCTTTCAGTTTATGAAATACAACTAGTTCATATATTATGAAAAGTCTGGGTGATTTGTTGTGTCTGGTGCTTTGTAGACACCTCAGGAGGACTACGTGGAGGCAGCTGTGAAGCAAGCATTGCAGATTCACCTCAGTGGGCTGTTGGGAGACATCCTCATTTTTATGCCTGGGCAAGAGGACATTGAAGTAAGCAACACGACCGTGATACATATATATATAATTTTTTATTTATTGTTTTGGTTTGTGTGCTCTCACCAAAGTTATTCTAGTTTTAGTAAAAAAAGAGAAAAGCAAAATTTTTGAGAAAACTAACTGAATCAATTTTGTGAACATGGAAAACTAAAATAACTAAACTAAAATAAAAACATAGAGGAAATATCTTAGCTTTAGAGTCTGGTAAAGTTTTAAGTATTTCCTTGTTATTGCAGGTGACATCGGATCAGATTGTGGAGCGTTTGGAAGACTTGGAAAATGCTCCTCCTCTAGCTGTGCTTCCCATTTACTCTCAGCTTCCGTCTGACCTCCAGGCCAAGATCTTCCAGAAGGTTTTTTATCACTTGTGAATTAATTTAAATAAAAATTTTACGCAAACTAATAACCTTCAGCTGATTAATTTTCTTTCGTCGCTTGCTAGGCTCCAGATGGTGTGAGAAAATGCATAGTCGCTACAAACATTGCAGAGACGTCCCTCACTGTGGATGGCATCATGTTTGTTGTGGATTCAGGCTATTGCAAACTTAAGGTAGCTCAATCCCGCTGAAGATATTTTTATTACTGTACAGTATTTAAGGAAAGTGACACCATTGATATTTACTTCCCTTTTTTTTCCCTATTCAAAAGGTTTTTAATCCTCGCATTGGAATGGACGCGCTCCAGGTTTATCCTATTAGCCAAGCTAATGCCAACCAGCGTGCTGGTCGAGCAGGACGTACAGGACCAGGGCAATGTTACAGGTAATATTCAGGCCCTTGTCTGCTTTATGCACACTTGGTATTTGTGCAGACACATTCACATGGCACATTCCAGGATTTCTGAGCTGGAATTAGTGCATAGTTTACAGTTTTAGCAGTTTTGTTTTTTTTAACTCAGGCTTTTTTTTGTTTTCAATACTGAAAGTCTCTTGATCCTTTAAGAGGGAAGATATTCTCATTCTGCCTGTTTCAAAACCCTCTCACAGTAACTACGTGCAATCCAGTTCCACATTACAATTGTAAATGTATTTTTGGCTGAATGGCACATATTCAGAAACAAACCACCCGGGGTTAGAGTCAGGCTTTTATTCTGCTCCTGCTTGTCTAAAAAGCTTGCATCATTCTGGTTGAACTGTTTGTTAATGTGTTCACAAATTGTGTTCATGTGTGTTGTGGCCATGCCTTCAAGACAGACAGAGGCAGCAAAGGAGGGAGAGTGCCAGAAGCCTAATCTCTGGAGGATTTCATGCAGTTTGACTGTTTGTACGGCAGGAAAGGAGATCCTTTTAGAGGTTTTACTTGACCTCCCGCTCTTTGGATATATTATAACTTATTATAACATATTATAGAGACTTGCTGACGTGCCTACACATAGTGAAGCATTTTGTATTTGCAATGAGCTGTGAGGCCCACGTATGCTGAGATAAATCCTACCCACCTGCTCTTAACACACAAGCTCACAAAAATATACAAAGAATCGGTTTTGGAACAGCTTTACATGGAAAGTCGAGGCGTTTGAGCAGCTGCGGATGTGAGAGCGCACAGAGAGATTCACGGTGATTTACTCAGCTCGTGTGGAGAATTCCCTGTTCAAAGATCCTTTGAGCGTGTGTGGGTGCCTGCAGTAGGCCCCCACACACGCTCAAATCCCTCAATGTTCAAATCATCCTGTAATTATAAGCACCTACACCAGACTGCAGTAATTGCTGAAAGAGATACTTTAACCCATGCTCAGGAAGTTTCCCTGAATTCTAACTTATGGAGTTTCCCTTTGCAGTCGTTCTACAGTCTGGTCCATAAATATTTGGATAGTGACACTTTCTCTGCCTCTGTACATCACCACAGTGGACTTTCAATAAGATAAAAATGTAGACTTTTGCTTTAATTCAAGGGGTTTGATAAAATTATTGCAATAACTGTTTAGGAATTCGAGACCAAGTTAGAGAATAAGTTCACTGAAAGGAGTATCATGACCGGTTGAGGCCTGTTCCCTCGTGGTTTAACGACTGAAGGATGTTAGGCTGAAAACAAAAAACTACATAAACCTTTAAGAGACAGCAGAAACTTTAGGAGGGGTCAAATCAACAATTTGCTGTTCTTAAAAATAATGATTATACTGACCAGGTCAGCAGCTTCACAACATCTAACAAAGTCAAAAACACCATCAAGTAGGTGGGGGTATCAAGAGTTTCCTTGATGAGGTGCAGACCACTGTTTAAAGTCAAGAATGGGAAATCCAGATTAGAGTTTGCCATAAAACATTTAAAAGAGCACAGTTCTAGGAAAAAATTTAACAGATAAAAGCAAAATTAACTTGTTCCCAAATCATGGGAAGAGAAGGGAAAAGGAAACATTTTCAAACTGTGTGAAAATGACTGAATTGTAATTGCAGTTCATGTAAAAAAATAAATAAATAATGAAAATCTTCCAAATTAAAGCTGGAAGTCTGCCTTTCAGTTATTTGACTGTGTGATTTTAAAATCCACAGCAGTGGCTTGTTTCAGTCTAAAAGCTTACGGACCTGACTGTATGCTTGGTACTTTCTTAATGACGTGTGTCCACATAATAAGATGAGCATATTTCATCTTCTCCGTTCAAGCTCTCAGTTTGCTTCAAAAACAAGCAAACCAGTTTGACCGTTTCTCTGTGTCTCCTCCGCCCGAACAGGCTGTACACTCAGAGCGCCTTTAAGAACGAGATGCTGACCACCACCATACCGGAGATCCAGAGAACCAACTTGGCCAATGTAGTCCTGCTGTTAAAGTCTCTGGGTGTTCAGGATTTGCTCCTTTTCCACTTCATGGATCCACCACCTGAGGATAACATGCTCAACTCCATGTACCAGCTCTGGATCTTGGGAGCTTTGGACAACACAGGTTTGTGTCTAGTGTCCAACCGGAAATTCTCCAAACATTTAAATTGATTTCTAGTATGTCGACTTTTAAAAAAAGTGTACAATCTAATAGTAGTGACGAAACTATTGAGGAAAAAAAACGGCGCGCATTTATTGTTTACGTGGCGTATCAGCACAATTTAAAAACTGGCATATGTCACCTTGTTGCTTTGTCATCTTGAAGTGGTTGTGTGATTGGCTTATCACGACTACTTTATTCTTCCTCAGTCAAATAGCAGCACTCATGCGATTGTTAGGCCCCTTGCTTCAGGTGTTGTGCCGAAAAGTGATCGGGATTGCCGTCCGCAGGAGCGCGCGCAGCTGCTTAAAGCTGTAGTGCCCAGATTACTTATAGCTACTTCCGTGCAACTGATATAAGGTGCGGTAAGCTGAACACAGCTTCAACTGTCTGTTTGTTGAAAAATAGTAACGCGACCACATTTTCTTGTTGGTAACGGTAACGGCGTTGTAACGATAGGAATAGTAATTAGTTAGATTACTCGTTACTGAAAAAAGGCCGTTAGTAACACCGTTACTTGTAACGCTGTTATTCCCATCACTGCTCACCATGATATTCTAACATTTTATAGACAAAACAAATAAGTGATTAATTGAGAGGGTTACTGTCAGATTAATGTATAAAAAACTATCTATATAAGATGTATATAGATTGGTCTCAGACTCAATACCTGCTGTTGATACAGGTACTCCACGGCTCATGAATTAAAAAGAAAAGAAAAAGCATTATATTTTCAGATTAGTGATGACATAAAATAAAACTAAGTCTAAATTTATTTCTGTATCCTCCATTTGTGTTAAATGGACTTAAAATTATATACCAAATTTGTTGTAGCAGGCTGGACTTAGCCCAGGTCAGTCGTTTTTTCCAGTAGGGCCAAACAATATAAATCATTTTCCTGAAGTGATGACAGAGGACATTGGGTATTTAGGAATTGCATTTCCCCTCTGAGCGCTGCTTTGAGCTGATACATAGTGATTGTGACACCCCAAACACGGGCACGAGACCGGCTTCTGTAAAGGATGCTGCATTGATAGTGCAGACGCTGCAAACAGGCCTGGAGGAGACAGTTGTGAGGTTTAGCCAGTGGAGTAATTGCCTAGTAACTGATCCTGTGTTTGATTTGACTGGTCGGGTCTCATTTTGGTCTCATCCTTAGCCAGATTCCAGGGGATTTAGGGATTTGGGGATAAGGGGGGACTTTTGATGATTCCCTGTATGGTGTGTTAACAGCAGATTATCTCTGATTAAGGCTTACCTGCCCCAAACTGGCTTCTCTGCTACTCTGCTTTTCCTCCTCGTAAGCTTCTTAGACTCTTTCGTCTAATCATTTAAATCAGAAACTGCAAAGTTTTTTGATCTCACACTCTATTTTTTCCCCTACAAGTATTCTCAGCTGTCAGCAGTTCATTCTACTCTCTCACAGTGAAAGATAAATAAGTGTCACACAATGCTGCCTTCTCCCTTACGCCAGCAGGCTTTTGATGGAAAAGCAGCTTATCCACTCATCTTAATACTTGTCCCTCCTACATTCTTTACATGTCATGTACGTTTATATTGCACACACGCTGAGTTTGTCACGGTGTCCTCTGTCATCCTTTCAGGAGCTTTGACACCAACGGGACGTCTGATGGTGGAGTTTCCGCTTGACCCCGCCCTCTCTAAGATGCTGATAGTGTCCTGTGACATGGGCTGCAGTGCTGACATTCTCATCATCGTCTCCATGTTGTCTGTGCCAGCTATCTTTTACAGACCTAAGGTACAACTCCTTTTTTTAAATTTTTTAAGAATGTGTGTTGTTTTTTTCTCGAAAATAAATAAATATGAACTGCCGTCACATGATTTCTTGAATGTGAAAAGGTTTGCTCTAAGAAGCAAATGATGACATGAGAATCGCATCAAAAGCCTGACATCTGCACTGTTTTAGTATATTTTGGTCCATATAAAGCCCAGGGAGCTCTTCGGAGTTTAAAAGCTTTCCCTTTTTTTCCCTTTCGTATCGTTTCCGCCTCAGACGCGCACTGTTCTGGCTCACTCTTAGCACCCTCATGGCATTATTTTTAGTTGTTGCCTTTTCAGTGGAAAAGCTAATTCACTGTACCAGACAGAAGACAGACACAGTTGGTGGCTAGCAGCTTAAAAGTCTGATAATTCCCTCAGGAATTAGTGGAGACTTAAAAAAAAAACAAAAGTAAAGGAAAAAGTGAAGAAAATGAATGTTGGACTGTGCTACGTGGCGGGGAACATAATTCCATCCATACACGCTGGTTAGCTGTTGCATTTTTAAACACTAATAAACACTTTTAAATATTAAACTCTGTCTGTGCGATTTTACAGGGTCGTGAGGAGGAGAGTGACCAGGTGAGGGAGAAGTTCTCAGTCCCCGAGAGTGACCACCTCACCTACCTTAATGTGTACATGCAGTGGAAGAACAACAATTACTCTAGCATCTGGTGCAACGAGCACTTCATCCACACCAAGGCCATGCGCAAGGTCAGACTTGCACTGCTTCACCTATTCTCTCATTCACTTTGCACTTGTAAACTCTGTTATATGAATATTGTGCAGTTTTAATGGTTAATAGTGTCAAGTTTGCTGTTTGGGCAAAGTTTAAATCCTGTGAGATTTTCAGGGTGTTACATTATTGCAATAATATGTATTTTTAAAACAATTGTAAGCAGCCAGGTTGGACTTGTTTTGTCTGTTGGGGTCTACCTCCAATAAATCTGGTGTTTGTGCAGGTGCGTGAGGTACGCTCCCAGTTGAAGGACATCATGGTGCAGCAGAGGATGAACCTGGTATCCTGTGGTTCAGACTGGGACATCATCAGAAAATGCATCTGTGCTGCTTACTTCCACCAGGCTGCCAAGCTCAAGGTACTTTCTTCACTTACGGTTTCCTTCAGTTAATATGTTACACCTGGTGGCGACTGGTTGTGGCAGATTTATAGCAGCATAATTACAGAGTGGTGAAATATCCCCCCTGGCCTCCCATTAATACAGCGGTAAAATCTGAAAGGAAATTTGAAATCATGACTATATAATCAAGGTTCTCAGTTTGACTTATGTGTAGGCAGCTAACCCAAGCAATCATAGTAATGCTGGATATACTTTAAATTTATTTTCCTGCTGTCCAACCCAGGTGGAGAAGCAAATTAGCCCTGATGACCTGCTTTGCTCTGACCTTATAGTGCAAACATAGACACAGGCACACTGCAGGAACCAGGATCCTGAACATTTAATTTATTTATGCATGTGTTTGCTCCCAGGGCATCGGGGAATATGTGAATGTGAGGACAGGTATGCCATGTCACCTCCATCCTACCAGCTCCCTGTTTGGTATGGGCTACACTCCCGACTACATCATCTACCACGAGCTCGTAATGACCACAAAGGTAAGAAGACTGACTGCTGCAGATTTTTGGCAAAAAACAGTTGATGATTTTTAATGTTGCTGATGTTAACTTGTGCTTTGTGTTGCAGGAGTACATGCAGTGTGTGACTGCAGTGGATGGAGAGTGGCTAGCAGAACTGGGACCCATGTTTTATAGCATCAAACATGCTGGAAAAAGCAGACAGGTAAGTCAAGAAATGGGTGGAGCAGCATACAGGTGGATGCTGGGGTTGTGGAAGGGGTGAAAGAGCAGGCAGCTATGACAGGAAGGTCAGAAGGAGAGGTGGGAAATTCTGTGTAAATATAAAAAAAATACAATTTTGTGTTGTTTTTGTTTTGACCCCTCAGATTTACCTTGTAACCCGTAGCTGTGGTCCTTAACAGCTTTTCGGTGTGGTGGCAACTTTTCTTAAAAAAAGGTTTTTTAGACTCAGGAGTAACGTAGTTTCCATCCTAGCTGTGGAGCACTGGACTGGCTCTTTATTCACCTCAAAGTTGCGTGAGGGAGCGTGGGAGTTTGCCCAACCAGTCTACATGTGTTTTGTGGACCGTGTCCCTGTGAGCATCCTGTGAGTACAGGCTGACTGCCGCGTTGCTATGAACCATTTATTCCCTGTTCAGTCGTAGTGAGAGCTTGGTTTGCATTGCCAGCAGTAAATCGGATCCTTTCCCATCAGGCCTGCCCTTGTTCATAACTTTTATGGATAGAAATCCTAGTCGCAGCCAAGTGGTGTCAACTTTGACAGACTTCGCAGATGATGTGGTTGT